>NW_005842439.1:177568-222942 GCF_000455745.1 Alligator sinensis | reverse complement strand
AAAGAGCTGTGGAATGAAATAAGAATTTAAATAATAGGGTTCTCAGCTCAGTGCAAGAAGCTTAGCTGTTATTTCCAGAGACGGTTGAGTCATATTTGAGAATAATGGATTTGGTACATTTCTTCATGTCAATGGCTGAATAAATTATTTGCTGATTATTTTATTCATGATTTGACCAGCTCTTGTTACTTCCTCTAATGTGTGTGACTAAAGAATATTAGCCAGATTCTGCACACGCCCTCCAGACTTACGGGAGGTATCTAGCAAGGAATTTACTCTCCAAAAGCCGTTTTCTTCCCCTCCCCAACCATATTTACTTTTCAGGAACTGGCATCAGGATTTGACCCATCCTCTTTAAAATGATTCATTTTTCACCTCATCAAATAGGAGGAGTGAAGGGGGAATAGATAGAAACTTATTTTGTTCCTCATGACAAACATTTGTCTTCAAAGACTCAGTTGTCATAGAGCAGTAACTGGCTGCCCATCAGAGGGATGTGATAAACATTGCCTAGCAACACTACGCCATTGAAGCGAAGGCTCTCAGCAGGCTCTCTTTCTCACAGAAAGAGAGAGAAAGAGAGGCAGCGATACACCAAGAAATTCACTCCTATTTGGCCTGGTTAGAAATGACACTGCTCACAATTGTTGTAGATTCTGACTGATAAAGTCCTTCCTGTGGACCAGGAGAATAATTGTAGTTCATAGATAGTGATATCCCCCTGCCTGCTTCCCAGGAACAAAGATATTTTGGATCCATTCATGTAGCGAAGGTTACTGAAGTCTCCTAGATTCAACAACAATGGGCAAACCACACATCTCAGAGGTGCCATTCAGATACATACCTGTAGGCATCGGGAAGGAATTTATTGCCAGCCAGTTAGGTACTTCCTTCTGAAATATCAAGTCTTGCCACTGCCGGAGGTAAGATTCTGGGCCAAGTGGGCTAAGAAATTGATCTTGTACCACATCTATGTTCCTACCAGACTGAGGGATTTTGCCAGATTTCTAGACATTTTCTAGTCCTGCCAATGAGGAAATGCAAAGTGAAGAAGTCCTGGGAGTGTCCTGCATTTTGCAGCATTTCAGTTACATACTGTCGCAGGGCACTCAGGTGCCTGCTCCTTTACTGGCAGAAACTGCCTAGGGAGAGGGCCCTAGCAGGCAGGCAGGACCCCCACAGGTGCAGGTTACTGTGGCAGCAGGCTAATGAGGGAATTAGCCTGCACCTGCAGCCGCTCAGCTGACCAGCAGAGGCAGGGCCCTGGGCACATATAAAACCCAGGGCTGGGACTTGAGGGTTATTTCTCTGTCAGCAGCCAAAGGGGAAGGAGCTCTCCTAGAGGAAGCTAACTGGAGAGGCTTTACTGCCTGTTCTGCTCCTGGTAGGATTAAGGGGCTCCAGGAGCTCACTAGGTACCCTGGCCTACAAGGCATGTAGTGCTGGGGGGGAAAAGTTTGACTCTTTTAAAGGGATGGAGTGCACCCTGAACTGCTTGTGTTACGTTGTAGCCTAGGGGCTCATACTTTGGGTGTTGTTTATAAACCAGTGGATTGGACTGAGGCTATTGGGGAAGGAGGGGGGCCCACTACAGTGTGGGGACCCCAGCACCAGGGGGTGTGGAGACAAAAGAGGTGAGCAGGCCCCAGTGTCAGGGGGCGCGGTGACAAAAGGGGCTGCGAAGAGCCCAGCACCAGTGTGGGCACAGAGAAGGGCTGCAGAGAGCCCATCGATGACCGGAGGCCTACCTAGGCTAGGGCCTCAGAGAGACAATGTGTGAATGCCATCTGTGAGGCTTGGGGCATGGTAAAGGGATGGTTTTGGAGCCACGCATCTAGCCCATAAGGCTGAGGGTGTCCCATGAGGCATCCAAAAAAGGGTCCAAGAACACACAGGGTTCAGAGGGGTCAATCAGGACCATGTCTAAACACAAACTCGGGGACAGCCTCCCTAGTTACCAGCAAGACGTGGCAGGCAAGGAAAGGGTGCCCATTGGGAAAGGTTGGCACGGTCACGGAGCCCAAGGGGTGTCACAGCCATCCCTGGGGACCCCATCCCATGACACACATACTTTGCCAACTACATGGTGAGCTTGGTTACTCCTATGCAACACATAGGGCTTTAAACTAGGTTCGTCAGGGGACAGGGAAGCAGAGGATAAGGAGAACCTCAGAGGAGGGTCAGGATACATGGGATCAGGGGCAAAGGTACTTGAGAGTGGGGGTCTACTATAAACTGCCACATCAGGAGGATGAGCTAGACCTGGAATACTCCAGACAGCTCTCAGAGGCCATACCGTTGAGAGATATGGTTGTTATGGGTGACCTAAACTACCCTGACATCTGCTGGGAGGAGCAGCCAGCCAAATATAACCACTCATATGGGTTCTTTTTAACCTGCATACAGGACATCCACCTAATGCAGGAGGTATACGATCCCACTTGGGGAAATGCCTTGCTGGACTTGGTGTTAGCTACAGGGGATGACCTGGTGGCGGATCTGCAGGTAACCTAGGGGATAGTATACAAGGTAACCTAGGGGATAGTGACCATCAATTGACTGAATCCACTATTCAGCAAAGGGTGGGTAAACTAAACAGCAGGGCCAAAGTGCTAGACTTCAGAAAAGCTAACTTCAGCGTACTCAAGAGATTAGTTAGTGATGCATTAAAGCTCAAGAGCATTGGTGAAATGAGGGTCCAAGAAGGGTGGTCATTCCTCAAGGGAGCGATCCTATGGGTGCAGAAGGAGACAATCTCATTGCACATAAAAGGGGGGCAAAGGGGCCAAGAAGCCCTCTTTGCTGAACAGGGAAGTCCAGGAAAGCCTAAGGGCAAAGAACGAGGTATACAAGCTGTGGAAACAGGGGATAGCTACCAAAGAGGAGCATACCTCCCTGGCTTGCACTTGCCAGGAATCAGTTAGGAAGGTCAAAGCAGGATTGGTGACAAAAATTAAGGACAACAAAAAGTCCTTCAGGTATATAGGGAGCAAAAGGAAGGTGCAGGGTAGCATAGGATCCCTACAGGACAAACTAGGGCAATTGGTGACAGAGAGGGGGGACAAAGCCAAGCTCATCAATGAGTCCTTTGCATCTGTATTCCTAGACACGGACCAAGACAAATCTCCCAATTGGATCATAGATGGACACAGGAGGGACACCAGCCCACCAACTGTTAGTGCAGACTTAGTGAAGGGACACTTGGACGGGGTAGATGTGTTCAAATCAGTGGGCCCAGATGAACTTCATCCAAGGGTGCTCAAGGAATTGCCCAGTGTCATAGCAGAGCCACTAGCATGGCTTTTTGAGCACTCATGCTGCTCTGGTCAGGTCCCAGAGGACTGGAAAAGGGCCAGTGTGGTCCCTATTTTCAAGGAGAGGAGAGAGGAACCAGGAAACTATAGGCCAGTTGTCTCACCTCTATCTTTGGGAAAACTCTGGAAAAAATCATTAAGGATCACATTTGTGGGAGCCCAGCAGGGAAAATAATGCTGAAAGGAAATCAGCATAGATTCACTGCAGGTAGATCCTGCCTGACTAACCTTGTTTTTTTTTATGACCAGGTCACAAAATGCTTAGACACAAGAGTCGAGGTAGATGTCATCTACCTAGACTTTAAGAAGGCTTTTGATACGGTATCTCATTCTGTTCTTGTAAATAAGCTGACAGGCTGCGATGTAGATGATTGCACGGTCAGGTGGGTGGCAAACTGGCTTAGGGGTCTCACCCAGAGAGTGGTGGTGGAAGGGTCGATATCGACCTGGAAAGATGTGGGCAGTGGAGTCCCGCAAGGCTCGGTCCTTGGACCGTTGCTATTCAATGTCTTCATCAGTGCCTTGGATGAGAGCTTGGAGAGCACCCTGTCCAAGTTCACAGATGATACCAAATTATGAGGCAAAGTTAACACACCAGAGGGTAGGGAACAGATCCAGATGGATCTGCACAGGTTGGAAAATGGGCAGAATGAAATAGGATGCAGTTCAACAAAGACAAGTGCAAAGTGCTGCACCTGGGCCATAAGAACCACTGACACACTTACAGGCTGGGGGGTGACCTTCTCAGCAGCACAGCAGCGGAAAGGGATCTTGGAGTCATAGCTGACTACAACATGAACATGAGTTGTCAATGTGAGAAAGTGATCAACAAGGATAACCGCACTTTATCATGCATTAGCAGATTCATGATGAACAGGTCCAAGGAGGTGATGCTTCCCCTCTATGTGGCACTGGTCAGGCCACAGCTGGAGTACTGCATCCAGTTTTGGGCACTGCACTTCAAGAGGGATACGGAGAATTTTGAGAGGGTCCAGACCAGGGCCACTCCTATGGTCAGAGGCCTGCAGGCAGGCCGTATGAGAAGAGACTGAAGGACTTAGATCTCTTAAGCCTTCACAAAAGAAATCTGAGAGATGATCTTGTGGCTGCCTATAAATTCATCAGGGGAGGGAAGCAGGGAATAGGAGATGCTCTATTTACTAGGGGACCCCCTGGAGTAACTAGGAACAATGGCCACATATTGATGGAGAGCAGATTTAGGTTGGACATTAGAAAGAGTTTCTTCACAGTAAGGGTTGCCAGAATCTGGAATGGGCATCCAAGGGAGGTGGTGCTTTGCCCTACCTTGAGGGTCTTCAAGAGGAGACTGGACAAGTACCTTGCTGGGGTCGTCTGACCCCAATGCTCTTTCCTGCCCAGGGCAGGGGGTCGGACTTGATGACCTACTGAGGTCCCTTCCAACCCTAACATCTGTGACTCTATGAAACGCCCATTCCCCCTCTACCCCATCGCCTGACAAGGTGCTCAAAGATGGTCAAAGACTTCTACGGACTCCTATTGGCCACTGTATCTCCCTGAGTGAAATGGAAAGCAAAGCCCGAAGGGGAGGTAGGACAGAACCCAGACTGAGGAGCTGCTGTGTGGCTAGGGAGATGAGGTGCCTTTACCTCTATCCAGGGATAGGTCATCCCTCTCTGCCTTCACTCCCCCTTAATAACCCTTCTGATCCTAAGGCTCCTTGGGGCAAAGTGTGGTGCTTCTACAGATATGACTGATACCTCCTCACTTTCGCTCTTGGGTAGGGGTTTTATTTTCAGAAAGTATTGATCACTTACCTGCTGAAAATTGAGTACAGCGACTTTACCCACCTCATATTCAGATATATCCACAATGCATCCAGAATATTGTCCATTGGTCTGCACCAAAAACAATAAGGGTGAAGTGACACGTTACACTTAGGCCATACTAAGGACACTTAAAATGCGAGTGTCCACACACTAAAGCTTGTGAACTCATGCTAAGTGACCTCTGAGCATCTCAAAATTGCACTACTTCAGGAGAGGGTTAACTCTGGGCTATGTTACATAGCTTGTGTTAGGGCAGAGGGTCCCAAACTTTTTCTTATTGTGTAGCCCCTTTCAGATTTACCAGATGACCATGTACCCCTACCAGGACACATTTTATATTTTAATCCCTTAAATGCCGATTATTATTATAATGAAAATTAAATCAACCATCACACAATTTCTCCTGTGTACACCCCAGAGATGTATTGCATACCCCCAGGGTAACCTATGTTAGGGTAACTCCAGTCTGTTCCATGGAGATAAAACAAGAAATCTGCAGTTCATCCTGCATCTCAGGACACACTTGTTCCCATCGCTGCTTCCCGACATAGCAGGGATAGAGCCCAAGTGTCCTGGCTCCTAGCCATGCCCCGACTTGCTAGCTCTCTAGTGACAAGTCAGAGCTGTGCAGTCAACACATAGTTTTAGCCCTTCATGTGTGACTACTACTGCTCTCAGCATGTTCCAACTTTAACATTGCTTAATGGTCCACAGACTTAGTATAGTCTAAGTGCAACTTCACCTAAGTTGCATTAACCATTAGCCATGGAGACTCTAAATTGTGGGAACTAAGAGACAGAGGAAGGTGCAATCACTGCTTATGCCAGCTCTTCCCCTAGCTCATACTAATCAGATGTCCCTCATTTTGAGAGGTGTCAGCTAATTGGTTCCCCAAATCACCCCAGCTCTGCCCAAATATTTTCATTATTAAAAGTTATTTCCAGTATAATTATGGATGCAGATGTCTGGGGGAACATAGCCTGAGGTTTTTGTGCAGTCAGTGCTAGTTACAGAGTTTTCCTTCTGTATCCAGTGTGCATCCCCTTTGAGCCTGTTGAAGGTCTTACATTCAGTCTCAAGTTGGAGCAGCTCATGCTTTTAGCCCTGGCAGTTTGTGAATGCAGACCCAGAAAATATGCCATCCATCCTCCATGCTGGATTCCCCATTTGCACTGAAGGAAGGTGTCTGAACGTACTTTAAGTTTACTGAATGAATAATGTTTGCATGATTTCACTTTGCATCTTTGGTACGCCTGGGCCTGGACAGGTTCAGAGGCCTAGTCCAGAGCATGGTTGTTTCAGGCCCTCCATTTTTCTGTGCCCCTGAAGCCATTATGGAACTGTTGCTGAGTTACAGAAGTATCCTGGATGCAAAACAGCCTTGCAAAATCTCTTGAAAATTCCCACTTATGTCTAAAATAAACACAGGGCTTTTTCTTCCTTTTATGTAAATAAGTCAAAGTGTTTCATAAATAATTCTTCTATCATTCTTTTTTGCTTGTTTGTTTGTTTGTTTAATTGAGGCTTTGCCTTTGTAAACCCTTTTCCTCCTTTGATGGTCACTGTCACTTACACTAATTGAAACAATTACACGGCAATTCCTGAGGGAGGTTTCTTCACTGTGCAATGGACTGAGCCAATTCCGATCTTCCACAATCAGGTTACAGGCTGTTTGGCCTTCATGTGTTTCACTGGAGTTATTCCTGATTTACACTGGACTGAGTCCAAGTACAACTGGGCCAGGAGCCTCGTTTTCTTTTCTTTTTTTTTACTCTTTCCTTTTTTCCCCTCTTACTCCTCAGTTGCATGAACTTTTCTGGGACAAAAGAGGAACAGCCCCTTAAGCCCAAACTTCAGCAAAGACAGTATCCCAGCCTATTAGTCCACTGACCTGGATTTTCCATGTGAAGATTCACAGTCCACATTCTTCTACCCATTACCAGCTAATGGGCACCTGGCATCATTTCAGCAGTACCAACTGAGAACTCACTCTTTAGGGAAAAGAAATTAGATAAAAAATGAAAACAGAAGCTGGGAAAACTTCCCAGACACCGCTGCTCCTTTCACAGTGGCCCCAAAACTAGAGATCTACTCTTTGGTCCTGATAAGGAGTGTTACCTCTTTATTAACCCATAGATGGACCCTACAGCCATATATATCCTTAACCATCTTGCTATCTTTCATACAGACACATATATACACCCTTGTGCATACACATACACTTATGTGTGCGCACGCACACACACACACACACACACACACGCACACACGCACCAAGCATTGGCCTAATGGCCTAATGCCCCTCAAGGCTCAACCCACCATATACCATGCCCCTGATGCCAGCTAATTGTCCTTATGTGACAAGGCCCCAGTGCTGGCTGATTGCCCATTGGGTGCCCCCTGTTGGCACTGGATTTAGGACCCAGATGTCCTGTCCCAGAGAGATTGACCATGACCTTTCCATTCAATAATAGGCAAATTTATTGATACACAGTGATAACAGAAAAGAATAATATAAGCAATTCTATAGCTCCCAATCCTAGGACTGTCATCAGAGTCAAGATGCATCTGGCCAGGATGCGAGCTTCACTCTGAGGTTCTCTCTTGAATGTCAGATGTCAGCAGCCTGGAGGTTGGAGGCTGAGCCCTCCTCCCCGCCCCTACCCCCCTGCAGTGGGGTGGATGAGGCGGGCTGGTGGTCTGCCCTCCATCCACGGTGGCCCTGGATTCCCCTTTCATAGACCCCTCCCAGGGACACATCTCAGAGACAGGAGACCCTGTGTTGCTCTAAAGTCTTTTTCCTTCCTGATGACTCTTCATCTGTGGCTATTGCTGATTGGTCTCTCTGTGGTCATTATACTGTCCACGTTCTGTCTTGTCAGTATATTCCTTTGTTTCACAAGCTCATCATATGCACCCATCCTAATTTGGGCTTTCCAGGTCTTTTCCTAATTTGGTCTGTTCTCCCCAAACTGGAACCTCAGGCCCCTACTCCCTTGTGCTTTATAAGCTGGTGCCACCTTATCTCATGTTATGACAGTGTGGTATATGCCCACACTTCCCAGGCTATGTGTATATCCATTGGCCTTGTTGTGTTAGACATCCTGTCTGTCCTAATGGCTATGAGAACTGTGTGACTGTGTGACCAAGCCTGTAGAAATCAATTAACCCTTTCTGCCACCCTGGACTATTGTTCTAATGCATATATATTTACCTACAAATCAACGCCCAAAAACAAACCTCTAAAACAAATCTCTAAATACCATTTTCTACCTATCACCCCCTACTGTTGGCTCATCATCCCAAATCGATGTCCAACATGCTAGACACACACAAAGCATAAGGGATATTCTGCTTTTGCCTGGAACTTGGGAAACAGCCATAGCTCTGATTCCCTTGGATTTCTATAGGTCTCAGCTTCCTACCCAGGGATATTCCCCCCGTAACACTCTCTCTCTCTCTCCTACTCTTTCTCCCCTTCTTTCTCTCTCTCCTTTATCCCTTAGGCAGGACAGAACCAATAAGATCTCAGGAAGATCATTTTTTGTCTGTTAGCAATCTGGGCGGATTTCTTTGTAGTCTGGAGGCCAGAACGGGGTTCACTCCTACACTCCAGTACAATAATACCTTTTCAAAAAATAATTGCCTTCGATTAAAATGTAAGGGTGCCACCTTTTTTGTTGTTGTTGTTGTCATTAATGAGGTCTGCAGGCTATAGGGGCCTTTGAAGTGTTTCTTCTTGGCTCATCTCCTTTTTGTTCTTTTTCTTCTTCTTCTCCCAATTATCTACCCTTTCCAGCACTGAGAGAGACTGTTAATTTTCACATACATGTAAAGTCCTGCCTGGCACACATCAGGAAGCCTGACAGCCTCTTCATGGGGATCAAGCTGTGTCCTTCTCAAGCTGTTGCCCCTGACCTCCACCTTGCCAGTGCAGAGAGAGAAGGGGCTGCCCAGCTTGCCATAATGACCTCCCCTGAGCCACTGAGCTGCAATGGCACGAGCCAAAATAGTGCAATATCTCCAAAAGTCCATCCAAACTCATTTCACTGATGAACTCACCTCTCTCTAGGTTAATAGAGTCCCTCATATCAGCCAGCCCCCTTCAGTCTGGCTCTCTGCAATTTGACCTTTGCAAAGCCTTGAGGTTGTTTTTTTTCCTTTCCCAGCCTATATTAATCTGGTATCAGCTAGGACACTGTGCAGCTTCTTAAAGGAACCTCAGTTCATTCTGTCTGTATTAAACTTCACAGCTGATTGAAGCACTGGATAAGCTTAGCAATGAGATAAGAAGTATTAATACTCATCTCTCTAACCTCCGCTCAGTGCCATGGTGTCTGTACTGAACGCGTAGATAGGACTCTCTCATTTGTTGCTCTCGAAGTGCTCTGAAAAGGTAAGTGAGAGTTCCTATCCGTGCTTTACGAATGAAGAAGTAGAGGTACAATGTGGCTGAGTGGCTTGAGCAAAGTCATACAATAAATCAATGGAAGAGCCAGGAAAAAACCCCAGCTCTCCTGACTGACAGCCCAGTGCTTTTCCATTGGACCATGCTGATCTCCTTGCTCTAAACTCCTCACCATAGATGTCAGCGCCTTAGAGATCTCAAGGAGGATGACAACTCCATTACCAAAGGGCCAGACTTTTAAAGGTTTCAGGTGCTGCACTCCCAGTAAAAGGGAGGGAAGCTCAGTGCCTAAACACCTTTTACAAATTTGAACCAAATCCTTTATTCCTCACTACAGTGTGGACTGTCAATGGCTCTCCTGGAGAAGCTGGATTGTTTGCAGGCCCACTCTATTTCTCAGGGGCGTGCACGTGTGCGCATATTCATGGCTTCCATTCATTTTCCCCTCCAAAGACCAGGGTTAGCTCTTTACCTAGCTGCTGGAAAGAGCGCAATGGCAGCCCAGCTAGGAGCAGGTACTTAGCTAAGATGCTTGGCCTCAGTTACAAGGATCACTCCAACTCCTTGAATACTGCACAGCAAGGGCAGTTAAACTGAGCAAGAAGAAAAACCTGAGGGCTAATAGCAGCACCATAAATGTTTTGCATTTGGGGATACTTTAACCCCCTCTAGTGTGGCTTTTATCTGTCAAAGGAGATTTTCCCCTTGATCTGTGCTGACTTACAAGACAACTTAATGATACCAATGCTCCTAAGTAGCGTAGCTTGCTGGAGAGAGGAGTGCTTTGACTTGTGGTATATTGAGCACTGAAATGCTCAGATCATTCCCCCCTCCTGTATGAGGAACCCCCTGCATAATGTTGATCTGCCCCCCGCGGCGGGAAAATGAGCTTCCGTGCAGAGGGATATTTTTCTTCCAATCATCCTTTTAACACTTTCTCTCTCTTCCTGAGCTTGGAAATTTTTATTACAAGTCAAGGAAATGTAGCAACTAATTGGGAGAACTGATTTTAAAGAGGCTAAAATGAATCCTTCGGACTTTAGATCTTCTAGTGCCTCAGGCAAGAAAGGATCAGAGCCCTAAAAGGTGGTCAGAGATGCCTCATTCTATTGCTGCTAGTACCAGCCTTGTCTCCAGGCTGAATGTTGTGATCCAAGTACAAAAACGATGCCCATATGCAATACAGGCATGGGCCAAGAGAAGAGATCTGGCACAGTACTGCTTTCGTAGGTGTGTAGCCCCTATTGAAGTTAGCAATAAGGACTTCTGCAAATGGAACAGTTACAGTCCAGATGCTTGTGGTGGTGGTTTCTGTGATGATGACATCTATGGCGAATGGTGTGGAACCACAAGGCCTTGTTCACAACAGGGAAACCAAGGGTAGCCTGGCTTTTCTTTCATTCCAAGATCTCTCTTTCCCATATGGGGTTGTGCAGCTCTGTTTCACAATGGAAGCAAACTTTATAAGAAGACAGCAAGTGGGGACCATATTTTTTGTTCTGTGTTTAGAATGCCTAGGACAATAGGATCCGGGACTGGGTATCCCCTTGGCGGAACTCTTCCACAACTTGTGGCACTCTGGAGAAGTCCCTGAGGACGACAAGAGAGCTAATGTTGTGTCCATCCACAAGAAGGGCAGGACGGAGGACCTATAGGCCAATCTGCCTAACCTCCATCCTAAGGAAAATCCTAGAAAAGTTCCTCAAGGAGCCTATCTGCAATAAGCTTGAAGAAGGTAAGATTCTGAATGACAGCCAGCATGGCTTTTGTCATGACCAGGTCTTGCTTTACCAACCTCATCTCCTTCTACATCCAGGGAACTCACCACCTGGACACAAGGTTGACAATCTATACCTTGGCTTCCCAAAGGCCTTTGCTCTGGTATCCCACAATGTCCTTGTGAGAAAATTGGAGGATTGTGGGCTTAACTCCAAGACAGTTAGGTGGGTGAGAAACTGGTTGCAGGATAGGACCCAGAGAGTCATAGTGAACAGATCTGTGTCATCCTGGCAAGAAGTGGGCAGTGGTGTCCCACAGGGGTCAGTGCTCAGTCCAATACTTTTCAACATCTTTATTAATGATTTGGACATGGGGGTGAAGAGCTCACTGGCCAAGTTCGCTGATAACACCAAGTTACGGGGGAGCGCGGTCACACTTGAAGATAGGCTACAGATACAGGCGGACCTAGACAGGCTGGCAAGTTGGGCGGATCAGAACATGATGAAGTTCATCATTGAGAAATGTAAAGTGCTCCACCTCAAGATGAGCAACCCCCAACACACCTACAGGCTTGGCAGCACCAAACTGACTAGCACCACAAATGAAAGGGACCTGGGGATAATAATAGACCAAATGAATATGAGCCAGTAGTGCAATGCTGTAGCCAGTAGGGCAAATAATAATCTGGCATGCACCAATCAATGCATCTCCAGCAAAACCAAGGAGGTGATTCTTCTGCTTTACTCAGCACTGGTGAGACCGCAGCTGGGGTACTGCATCCAGTTCTGGGCACCGCACTTTAACAAGGACGTGGACAAGCTTGAGAGAGTCCAAAGAAGAGCCACCCGTATGATCAGAGTCTTAAAGGGCAAGGCATATGAGTAAAGGCTGAGGGAACTGGGACTCTTCAGCCTGAGGAAAGGAATGGCTGAGAGGGTTCTGGTAGCAGCTTACTGCTACACTAGGGGAGTACATCAAGGGCTTGGTGAGCAACTGCTCACCAGGGCAATCAAGGGGAAAACTAGGAGTAATGGCCATAAACTCCTGGAAGACCGATTCAGGCTCAACATTAGGAAAAACTTCTTCACAGTCAGGGTGTCCAGACTGTGGAATAAGCTGCTTCCAGAGGTGGTGCAATCGCCTACCCTGGAAATCTTCAAGAGGAGACTAGTCAGTCACCTTGCTGGGGTCGCCTGACCCCAGTTGTCTTTTGTGCTTGGTGCAGGGGGCTGGACCCAATGATCTTCCGAGGTACCTTCTGGCCTTACAATCTATTAATCTATCTTACATATTGCCACAATACAAAAAATTAATACAGAATAATCAGTGGGTTAGACTAAGTGACCCCTTGAGGCCCCTTTCTGTCCTGTTTCCCTATAAACCAATGCAGCCAGACTACTAACAGCCAACAGAAAAAGAAAAAAAATGAGAGCCATAATAAATCACATGGTTTTAATCAGTAATAAAAATTACTAGACAAGCATGGGACTCTTACATAGATGAGGGAGACCTGACCTGAGAATTTACAGGACTCGTGTTTAATCCCTGTAGCCCTCTGGCCACCAAACTTGCCATCACTGACCCAGTGTACTGTATAGCATAGCCACACACCCATCACTGAGAAGCAGCAACATGCTACATGGTGGAACCAGCAATACCAAGGGATGTCCTGCAGCAGAGGCTTCCCAGTTCCCATTTGACCCGCTTTCTGTACGTGCTAGACATGTCTGCAGTGACTGCATCAGGTACATGTTCTTTACTTCCAGGAATTAGACTGTGATGAACATGAGGCTCTGGTTGCCATGGGGACACAGATCTAGACGCTTTGGCTGGGCCACCTCCTCCAAACTCTGGGTACCACTGGCTACACAGAGGAGATCGAGCTGCATGATCTGCATCCAGCTTTAGACCACCTCAAATGTGAGGGCAGGCAATTTGGTTCAGCTGCACCTCCAATCAACAGGGGAGGGCAGGGGAAAAGTTTGCAGAAGCAAATCTGTGATACAGAAGGGAAATGTGACCGAAAGCTTAAAGTGGGGGCTACAAAGCACTGGGAGAAAAGGACGGGAAATCCTGCTAATACTGGAGTGGCTCAAATTAGCCAGGGAAGAACAGAGGGCTTGAGCTCCTCTCACGGCTCTGCCAAGGCACCTCAGTCCTAGTGCTGCAAATCCACGCCCACAATCGCAGTGCTGCCTCACAACAGTACGGATGCATCTCAGTCCTGACTTGGGAGGATAACTCATGGCCACTGGCACTTCCCTTTGAACCATCCTGCACTAGCACTTTAATCAAGGGAAAGTTCTTAAAAGGCTTGGTGGATGCAGCATTTGCTGCAGCAGCCCTGGAAAGTGCAGGTGATACTCTGCTGTCAGTCGGAGTGATATGACAATTTGATTGGGTCCCAGGAGGGGAGGGGCACCCCAGGGAGGGATAAAAGAGAGAAACAGATTAAGAGGAGAGGCATAACAGTGAGGAGGAGTTTGAGAGTAAGGGTATTAGCATTTTCCTTGCCATAAAGAAAGAGCGGAGGCAAGCCAAAGAAGAAAAGCAGCCACACACAGGGAAGGTAGCCAGGTGGTTATATGTTATGATAAAATAGGGGCTAGAGTGGGAGCAGCTTATAGCTTGGTTGGGGCTGGGCTCTGAGACCTCTCAAAGTTTTGGTAAAGAGCAGCAGAAATGTATTAGGAACACAGAGCCTGTTGTTAGAAAAGAAAATCTCTCTGCTGTCTGTCATAAATCAGGCCTCCTTACCAGCAAGGCTGTATCCTGCCTTCCCCAAACAGTCCTGGTGCTCCTACATGGCCAGAGGGTTTCAATTTAAGTTCTAAGTCTTAAAAATAAATTCTATAAAGTGCTTCCATGTGGAGAGGGGAGATAATCCTGCCGTATGTTTGCACAGCAGGGTCCCATGCCACCGTAGGTTGTGCATGCTACAGGGGGGCTACTCACCTGCTGTGAAAATGCACCTTGTTCTGGGGTGGAAAGTGGCACCTGTTCTAACTTCACTATCTGGAGGCACCAGAGGAAATGCAGGCAAGGAAAGAGGCAGTTTTCCATACTGGATCTGAGCCAGGACACTGCAGTTAAACATCTGGTTAATGGGTGTAGAGCTAACAGCATCATACCCTCTCACACCAAGCTGGGGCACTGAATTCAGCCCTAGTTCAGAGGAAGAGGTCTTTCAGTGTAATACCACCACTGCCAGCAGTCCCAGGGCTCCTCATTGAATATATCCCAATCTCAAACTGTCTGCTCTGTCCAATTATCCAAAATCAATAGGCTTCAGCAGTGAACTCTTCACCTTTTTCACCCAATGCTGCTACTCAGCCCTGGGGATGCCATTGTTATTCCCCCATCTGGCCAAGGAAGCAGATATTTCAGAGCTGCTTGAAGCTTTTAGTACAGTAATGGTGTGTCTGAAAAGAGCACTAGTGTGATGGGTGCAATAGGGAATGCCCAAGTTTCCTCCCTCCTCTCCCTGCATTTTCCTCTGTGGGTTTTCTGAAGCCTGCCCCTCAGGGGTAGAGCTCTCCAGCTTGGAGCAGAGCAATAACCCAGGACCTCTGAGGGATTAGTTGTCACTAGAAGTTAATGAGCTGGTTATTAGGCAGTTGGCCCCAGCTGGAAGCTCAGCCTGGCTCACTAACATCATTGATGTTCAAAGCTGTTTGGAGGGGCTTTGTCTCTTGCTAGCACATTGCAGAAGGTGGTTCCTACCTTTCTGGATTTGAATTTCAGTGGTAGAAATATTAGGGGTGCATGCTAACCTCCTCCTCTGCTTGTGCAGAAATGAAGCCCAGCTCATCCTTATATCTTTGAAATGTAGGAGTGACACTAAATGTAGTCTTGTCCCACCAGATTTCTCATTTCTGACATTTTAACCATTGGGAGGCCAGACTCAGCCCTATATTGGTGCTTAAGCCAGCACAAGTACCGAAGAGAAAGCAATAGGAATTTGTATGTCTCCTATTTAGGGGCTAGCAAGAACCAGTGAGATCCAATCCCTGGCATAAATTAGGACAATCCACAGAGCTTCTTCTGCTTAGGCCATCCCAATGAAAGGTTGCAGGGTTGCATAATCAGCATAGAAATTCAATCTAGCTGCTCACCACCCTCCCTCATCTCACTTGGCCCAGATTGCTGCTCTGCAATTGCCTCTTGCACAAATGAGCATTCATTTTATTGTGGGGAGTTCCAGCATGCTGTAGGAGCAAATTGCTAACCACCAGCTTCCACCCAAAGCTTAAATGTGGGGCTTAGCCATTTAGTCCCTTCATGATAAGGAGTCACACCTTCAACTTGATTCAAAATTTTGTGGGAAGACAGAGTGGAGAGTGGTCTGATATACCAGGAGACTTGCAGCAGTTCTACACTAGTTGGAGTTTCCTGTTCATGCCTACATCTTGCATTGCATTGCATTGCATTGCATTGCTGTAGTCCAAGCAAAAAGACAAGGTGGCCAGAATAACTGAAGCTGGGGTCTCTGTCCTCCATGATGGAATGGGTTCTTCTAATTAGATAATAGTGAAAAACAGCATTACTTGGAAATGTGAAAAAAATAGTGTCAGTGAGGAACCTAAAAGTATTCCCAAAGTACAGTCTGTGTTGGCCAGCTGTGGGTGTGACACTTCACCCAAAGGAGATATGTACTGTGCTTCAAAGTCCCCAGAATCTTTCCTCTGCATGCCCAATCCTTGCTTGGGTTCAACTTCATTTTGCTATTTTTCATATGTAAGCTAATCTTGTCCAAGTTCTGTGCTCTCTCTGTAGATATGTGAGGGGAAAAGTAAGTAGATCTGTGTATCAGTTGCAGAAATCATTAGATCAATTCACTGATTGGTTGCATGTAGATATTTTAACAGAAACAGAGGCAGAATATGAGGAGTGACTCTGCAAGTGAGGAGTCCAGTTCTGCAGGGACAGTTTTCCATCACTGCTCCTTCTTGCACAAATGACTGAAACCATTTAGGTGCATTACTTTGAACCCATACCACCCTTTTCATGTGAGTCAGCAGTATCTGATTGTCCAAAGCATCAAATGCCACAGAGCAGTCTAGAAGGAAAACACTGAGCAACATCATTAAAGCAGGTTTGGAAGATCAATTTGAGTTAAAGGACCTTGTATTTGGTCTTCAGCTAATTTCTCTATGTGCAGGTTTAGGAATGGGAATTTTCATGCAGGGCAGTGAATCACTAGAGCCTACATATTCGGAGTGAGTTTCTTCAATACTCGTTGGACTCCTACATATTGTTACGACTATCTTTTTCCTTGAATGAGGAGTTGGTAGTTTTGATCAGGCACAGCACCATTTACTTATGACTCTTTCACAAGGCACAGAGGAATTCACTATAAACCAATACTGCTCTTCCATAGTTAGGTCTGGAAGGGCCCAGAGACAATCAACCATCTGTTACTGGATAGCACTTTTCTCATTTTTTCCATGAGCCTTTCCTATATGCCATCATTTTGATTTTTCCATGATGTTAAAGAAGTGTTGATATGCTTAAAATTGAATGTTACATTCAGAGATTAACAACATTCTTCTCTTTGGCCAACTTTTGACTGCCACATTAAGATTCCTGTTTCAGTCGTGGATGTCTTGTCTTTCTTTTCACCTTTAAACCTTTGGTCCTGTTTGCCATCCTGGAACACTCTGTGCGGGCCATTACAATCTGCAAAACCACCTTTTGAATGCAAGGTAAAAGCCAAAGCCTACTAGTTACATGGGGGCAGTTGTCCATACCACTAGCAGAGGTGTCTGATCCTAGTGCTAAGTTTGGGTTACTTTAAATTATCTTGATAATTACATTGGTTTTCCTGCCATATCTCTGCTGTTTGGATGCAGCAATCTTTTTCACTTTCTGTCTCAAAGGTTTCTCTTTAATTTAGCTATTGTATGTTTAGAGCATCTGTTGCCCAGATATGAGCTCTCGAGTCTCCTACCTCCTTTGGCCAATGCAGGGTTGTTTCCAAAACTGCTGCTTGTGGCTAAGCACCAAATTAAAAGGTCCCATATGGTAGATTTTCTACAACCTCTCTTGGGAAAATCGCCCCTCTAGGGATTGAATACATTTCAGTTTCATGGGGATATTTTTCTGCTCTTCAGCCTAAAAATTTGTTTTCTTTTTCTTGATTTCATCCCTTTGCTCCTAATCCTGCCACCTGGTACAGATCACTCTGCACAATCCCTCTGCCTCCTTGGAGTATACGCCCTTCAAATATTTGTAGACATTTATCATCTTCTCCCACTTAGTCATCTCTCTGCCAAGTAAGACATATTTAGTTCTTCTAATCTTTCCCTGCTAGTCAATTCCTCCAGTGCCCATAATTCATTTTTCCTTGCTCTTCTTTGAATTCTCTTCCATTTCCCAGTTTCTCTGCACTTAAAACACTTTTAAAAAATGTTGTGTATTTAATACACGCATGAAGGAGAAGGGAAACTTCTTGAGAAGTGTTTGGCCTCAGTCTGATGGGATCATACAGTCAGAGGCAATGTTTTAGGATTTCCGTCGGCTTTGGTGGGTCTCTCAGGCATCATCAAGGGCACAGCGAACTTCTGCGTCTCTACTCAGCAATTTCTTCCCTCTTCTCTTCCCCTCCCCCAGCAGCACAAAAAAAAAATCTAAAAGGAAAAAAATCAGCCAGTATTTGTCTTTCTCTTTGCTTCTATAGCTCAAGCTTTTAATAAGACAGATTCAATATATTCAAGCATCACAAGCTTTGGCTCTCATTCGCTATCTCTGATGGTCCCTCTCTCAGCTTGAGAGAGTTATAGTTTCATATTTGGTAGGGTCGGAAGGGACCTGAGCAGATCATCAAGTCCGACCCCCTGCCATGGCAGGAAAAAGTACTCTTTTAAAGCAGTAGTGCTCAACTGGGAACTGGAGGTGCCCTATGGGCCAGATGACATTACTCCGTGGGCCAGATCTGGCCCATAGGGTGCTTCCAGGTCCAGGAATTTGGTGGCAGGGAAGCAATGGCAGTGCTAATTGGTGCTTCCCTGCTGTCATATTTCCAGATCTTTGGGATCGCCGCAGGATGGATAACATAATCTGCCCTAGGATGTGGGTTTACTGTAAGGCCAGATCCAGGCATGTGGGGTTGGGCCAGCATGCGGCTGTATCTTGGCACATGGGGTGGGAAGGTTGGGAACCACTATTCTTGAGGCTTGTGATGGGAAGGGAACGGGAATGTGAGACTGAGAAAAGGATGGAGGAAAGGATGAGGCAATAACAGCTAAATACCACAGCATCTTGTGAGCAACATCTCTCTATCACTCCAGCAATGCACTGTCTTCAAATACTGGCACAGATAATGCAAAAGGAGCAGTAGAGAGAGCCATCAACCCCACTTCATCCCCTGAAGGCTTTTTCTCTTTGGCCTCATGCTGTCTTTTCTGCCTCCAGGGCTGTGTGAGATCTGCATATTGATGGAGTCTCTTCAAGGATCTCTGCAGGACCTAGTGCATTTAAGTCTTCCCACCCAATAAATTCTTTAGTAGTGCCTTACTAATTAAATCCGCATCTCGGAGGGTTCAGCTGGAGGTGTTATGCAGTTTCCTTGTTTCATACAGAACTGAACGGTGGGTTTTGAGGTACTTACTTAGGCAGCTATATCGGAGACAGGAAGGATGGTAGGGGAACTCTCTCTGCCCCCCCCTCCCGCACCCTCCATACCTAGAACAAATGTCTGTACTGCTCTCCCTGTACCTAGATCTCCATGTGTAGAGTATTAGCCCATTTTTAATCACTTCCATCATGAAAATGGTCAGAAGGCATCTCTTAACACATCAAGTCCAGGCCCTTCTCTCCCAAACAAACACATCACATGATCCATTCCATAAACCAATCGGGCTCCATCTTTAATTATGTTTCTTCCCCCTCTTACTCCTACTGGAAGGCTGTTCAGTTGGAAGGTTGTCCTATTTCTTCTTAAAATGGACTTTTCTTCTTCTCAGGCAAACTTGGGAAAGTTACAGTATTTCACTCGGAGGTTTCATCTTGGGCCAGAGATGATAATGTAAAAATATACACTTGGATTTTATCTGGGAGTTCTCACAAAACATACACTTTTCATTTTGTGTCTGGTTGCCTCCCTTCTTGCCTATCTCCCTTCAAGAAAACATAAATCTGTTAGTGAAGGAACTGTTTTCTGTTTAGCAGTATCGTGAGAAGGACAGGAGTCTACAGTAGAAGGAACAAGTGCCTGTATCACCAACTCAGTTTACAATGATGCAGTTGTGCTTTTGATAGCAATGTTGTAAGCACTAGTGAAGAAAGGACTTGGGCATTTTTACTTTTTCTACCAACATGTCTTTGAAGACCTGCTTTGGGGGGCCACTGGTGGAAACAGCATAATACTCTCTATCCATATTAACTCATCACCATTACTATGTATTTGCATTATTGTAGTATGTAGGTCCTTCATGGATCAGAACCCCATAGTGGTATAAAAAAATCCAAATACAGTCTCTGCCCCAAAGAACATGCACTACAAAATTCTTCCATTGTTTTATTATCACGCTCACCCACCCAGTCTTAGAATATGCAATACTCAAAGATCCTATGGGACGACAAAGTAGTTTACAAACTAACTATGTATGTAAGAATCACTTCATTTACCACTTAAATGCAACATGACAATTCTTTATTGCTGAATCTCAAGAGACGCATGAGCCACAGTTCAGCAAAGCATGTGTTTAAGTACTTTGCTGAATATGGGTTTGATTCCTCCTGTGCTTAAAAATAAGCATATACTCAAGTGCTTTGCTGAGTTGCCATGCAGATGTTTGACAAGTGAGCTCACACTTGAATGCAAAACAACGAATTGTGGTTGTACTGTTGCTGGCTATTGCTATAAAGTTGCTAGAAAGACAATATGGGCCCAATTACCAATGGCATTCTGTGAGCATTCCCCAGCTTCTTCCCTGTAGCCTCCCAACCCAACCCATTAATATTGTTGTTGCAAAATTAGGTCTGTGGTATCTTTATTTCCATATCCCTCTCCAGCGATTGCGTCTGACCCTTCTTTCTTTGGCTGTGCATTTTCCTTTTTTGAGATCAGCCCCCCCGCCTTATCAGCTCACCTTTCTCTGAGCCTAGCAGGTTTGGCCCCATCAGATCTCCTCCTTTCCTGAGGTGTTCCTGAACCAAGATGTGCAAGCCCTTCCCTCATTTCAATTCCATGTAACGGGGAGATAACAAAACGCATGGCCGACTTCTCTAATTAGAATGTCGTGCTCCTCAAGGTCTTTTGCTGTTGCCAGCCATTCTCTCCTTATAGCCTAGCCTTTCAGGCATTGTTGGTTATTTCTCCTGCACTCCTTGCTTTCTGCTAAATGATCTCTTTGGGCACCAATTTATATAAGGAAAATGAAATGTGATGAAATATTCATCATTAATTGATCACAATCTTTTTGTTGTTGCTTTTGGGGGTTTTTTTATTTGTCTTTTTATTCCCCCTCCATTTAGGTGAAATTGTTTAATTTTATTTAATATCCTCACTTACAGGTTTTTATTAAACTAAAATGCCGGTGAATATTCAATCAAGCTTGTTTTCTTGTTGATCATTCATCTCCCTTTAATTAAAACAAGACAAGCAGAGAAAAGGAAAATAGAATGAGAATGGGAAGATGAGTAGTTGGCTGGCCCACAGTTTCTACCAACAAGAAGTGATAAGGGATGGGGATTTCCTCTTTTAATTCAATATATTAGTTCCCCACTCTCAGATAAGCATTAATGAGAGGTGAAAAAGAAACGGGGCCCAGTGTCTGTGGATGATGGAACGCTGAAGCTCTGCTCTTCACGTCCTGAATTTGTCTCGGAGGAGATACCAGCTCAGACCTGAGTTTGTTCGAAAGGAAGCTTATTATGCAGAATTGTGTCAAATGGTGAGGAGTGGTAAAAAGAGATAATCGAAGTCCTTCAGCACTAATTACCTGAGCTCTATAGAAATCCTCAGCTCCATTCAAATCTGTCTTTCTTTTTTCTTTTTTTTTTCCACTCTCCCCGTAAAACGGATGATCTCTGAGGAATGAATGAAGTCTCAGTTCTGCATGTGCCAATTGAGATGCTGGAGCCCTGGAAAACTGTGGATTAAAGCAGTGGATTCTCTCAGGCCTACCATGCTGTCTGACCTCTTTTCCCCACCCTTTTTTCTTCTCTTTCATTCTTGCATTCTGCATTCCGCAAACTTCTTCCATTCCAGGATCTCCAGGCATGCCACAAACATGAATTGATATTTCACAACTACCTTGTGAGGTAGACAGAGCAATCCTAGCTATCTAATCTCCAAAGAGTGTACCACCTTTGTATCGGCACATGGGACTCCTCCTTCACTCCAGTCTTCTGAGAAGAGGGGGTGAATTAAATACAATATCATACCAGCTCTCATGAAAGAAAAAGCTCTGTCTGATAACAAATGATTGAAGGATTCATGATTAAGGACTGGAGTGGAGCCAGGAATATAGGTGACAGAACAGAGGTGGTGATCGGTTTTGGAATAGAGGCATATGTCATTTTTGTGATTAAGGTCTTTAGATGTATTTGATTCAGAGGTATTTAGAGCTATAGTTCAAAACTGATCTGAGATAGCTCTGCAGCTACAGAGAAAAAATGTTAAACCATACGGCTAAAAAAGGAAGATCTTGGAGGAATTTTCTAGGGGGTGGAAGGTAGGTTGAGGGAGAGAATTTACTCATTTTCTCCTTTGGCATTTAGGTCACTGTAGCAAGTGCTGCTCCCGGGGTGGCCATTTGGCCCTTCTCTGCCCTCCCTTCTCAGGCTTGCTCCCCTTCACCTCTCCTGCCATGCCTTGTTATTATTAGATACTTGGAAAGGGAGGCTGCCCCAGGATTCCCTGATCCCAGGCTGTTCAGGTGTTGCTACTCAGTGCCTTAAGGGCTTATTATGTGGCTCCAACCACCCTTTACACTGTTCCCATGCCTTGCAGATATTACCAATTAGCACCACTCCTGGTCCCATCAACTGGTAATCACCTAATTTTTTAATGAGAATGGGGTGAGAGACAGTGTCGAAGGCCTTCCTAAAGTCCAGAAAGACTACGTCCACCGCGGCACCTGCGTCCAAGGATTTTGTGACCTGGTCGTAGAAGGCAGCCAGGTTGGTCTGACAGGACCTGCCTCGAATGAACCCATGTTGGTTGCCCCTAAGCATAATCCCCCCTGCTGGTCCCTCGCAGATGTGCTCCTGGATAATTTTCTCAAAGAGCTTCCCCAGGACTGAGGGAAGACTAATGGGTCTATAGTTTCCTGGGTCCTCCTTCCTCCCATTTTTGAAAATCGGGACCACATTGGCCTTTTCCAGTCCTCTGGCACCTCAACAGAGTACCACAAGTGCTCGTAAAGCTGTGCCAGGGATCTTGCAATGACCTCTGCCAATTCCCTCAGCATCCTGGGGTGGAGATCATCTGGACCTGCTGATTTGAACATGTCCAGTTGAGTTGATCTAAGCTACATGGTTTTCTGTAAGTGCCATAGTTTAGATAGGTAGCAAACAGAGTACGCAGTCACTTTTGGTGGGGGGAGCAAATCTTAGACCAGGTTCCACTATTTTTTAACCAATCTGTGTGCCAGACTTATTTTCAGTTATGAGTATAGATTGGTTTCTGATCACTTATGCCACTAAAAGTGTCATGTCCATACCTGGCCCTGCTAACGCACAATGAATCAAAGCTTTTCTCTGGGACAAGGACCTTGGAAGGCAGTAGTACCCTAGATATGTCATGGTTTGGATGTCTTCTCTACAGGTGCATTTTGAACTGTTCTTTATTCGTGTAGTAAGTGAACGCCATACCCATGTGAAGTTCTGACCCAGGATATGGCATATTTAATCCGGGTAGGTGATCTAACGTATAGATCACTTATCAATTTTGTTTTGATTAAATAACTATATTTTACAGTTGTATATTTAGATCAATGAAGAGTTCAATGCTTGCTAAACACTACTGTTAATTTCTAGTTAGACACAGATGTATAGAAGCATACACTGGACAAGGCCAGTCTCATACAACTGATATAAGCCATGTTGACTTTTGAAACTCTGCTCCTTTCCCTCATACCCTTTGCAGTTGAAAGCACATTATGGAATATGTACACTGGCACAGCACGCCATTATCAAAGTAAATTTGAACACCCAGGAAAGGCCAGGAGTCACCTGAAGCCTGATCCCTGAAATCTTGATTTGAAATCACTAAAAAGAAGCTAGCATGCACCAGGCAAATCTGGAAAATAATTTGTATTTTAAATTTCATGGAAGTAGTTGTGTAATTTCTGCCTGTCGATTCACCACTGTGATGTTCATTAACTGATCATCCCTCCCTGCCACCTTCCTAGCACTAATGTACACTGTCTTCCCAGCTCCTGAATTAGTTAAATGTGTCTGACACTGAATTTGCAAGTAATTGCCATGGCTTCTCTCCATGAAGTATTTCCCAGGACACTCTTGGAAATTAAATGTTACTTCTCGAGCCATTATTTGCTTACTCCATCCATATTTTATTAAATAATTATCGAGTAAGAATGTTTAATTTTAAATATGCATGTTATGTTTGTAAATTAAAGGACTGGGAAAGACAAGAGGCTTATTGGAACTGTGCCAGGGAAGTGGTTTTCCTGCTCTCTCAAATGCATCATCCACCAGGCTGCTGCTAGGATCTGGAGAAGATCCTACACATTGTACTTCTATACAGTCACCCATACCACAGCATATATGATTTCTCTGCATGGAAGCTGCAGCTCCTCCTATTATTTGAGACCTACATAAAGATTTTTATGTACTTGTATTTGGTAGGAGGGGATTCCTAAAACTATGAATAGGAATTGAAAAGTGATTTTGTTTTCTACCCCTGAGCTGTCAAACCTTGTGGAAAGGCTCTAATCCACATACCTGAACAATTTTTTGGAATAACCAGTCTTCAGGAGATCCTTCCCGTTTCCCCTTCCTGTCTGCTCCCAGTGTAGTAGGAACATGGTACCCATATTTGCCAATTGTTTCATCTAGATTTAATCCTGTGACTCCCTTGATTTCAATGGAATTATACTGATCCAAACCTAGAGTGATCAGAAAGGTGACTACATCCTGTAGATGGACTGTGTAATTTCTAAATGTGCAACATTTATATTTTCTATATTTAAAATACATTTTACATGCTCTAAAAGCTGACCCTTCTATAACACTGAAATTATGTAAAATGTACTGCAGATGTGAGACTCATATTTATAACAATATGATTTGGGGAGCATTACTTGAGATTTACATCTCTCTAAATAAACCCGTAGTCTGGCCTGTCGTCCCTTTACTCAAGGATTTTATAATCCAGAGTTCAAACACTGAGTTCTTTATTTGGGATTTACCCAAAACCATCCCACTGAAATCCGACTTTGACCCAAGAAAGAAGCAAGGGATAAATTTAGCCTCCTCGTTCATGTGAATCCACTTACCTCTTAAAAATAAATGCCCCCGCTTTTTCCATTCTCGAGTTAGGGTTTGTTTGTTTTTTTCCCTCTTGGTTTCCTTCTCCCTCCTTAGAGCTCGCAGAACGCTGCCTGCTCAGCTACTCATTTTTATAGCCACCGCTTGGAATAAAACTAAATATAACTGAGAATGAAATTAGCAGGTTTGTTTCTCATGTGTCTAGTATTTGCATTGCTTTGCCAAGTAACCATGATGGTGAAATAGTAAATATACGCCCCTTCAAGAAAGGATTTTTCATTTTCTGGCAAATCCATTTGCCTTCTTCGTCTTCTAGCATAAAACCTTTTGCTTCCCCTAAGCTAGAACAAATCCTATGTTTCAGTATCTTATCAGCATTGTGAAAATGAGTGAGAGCAGGATTTTGACTGTCATCTCCATGCTTGATTTATGTTCCACCAACCAAACCCTCTCTCTTTGTTTGTTCGTTTGCTTATAGATGTATTTGTTTCTAGCCAAGAAGTTTATTTTATCTGCCTGGATTCTGAAATATCCAAGTGAACAGGCTGTTGCTATCCTCAGAGGAAACTGCAAAAGGGAAATCCATTAATGGGATGGCAAGAGTTTCCTCCACGGGAAACACATAGTTGCATTCAACAAGAAAGCATGTCATCTCCCATGTTTCATTTTTTCTCTACCTTGACAAGGAGAAGCCACGGAAAGTGTAAATGGGAAGCTTGATCTTTATTCCAAGTGGCATTATTTATTTCTGACAAGAGCAGAAAAAAATGCTTTTTTCTTCTGTTACTGTTGGCAGTTGTTTCAATATGGTTTTCTTTTATTCATGTTGCTCCTTTCTGTTTGCCATTGTTGCTGATGTTGTGGCACTTGCTCCTCTCCAGCTGTAGGGCGCATGTAGTCAGTTAGTGTCAATCCTGAGCTCTTTTTGCTTCTTATTTTTTACCAGTTGATGGCCAAATGTTAACCAAGTGGCAGGGCCACGTATCTCATGTTGGGTCGTGTATGCATGTGGGTCTTCTGGATATCAGCACAGTTGAGACTTTGTATTGGGATCTTCAGTGGGTTTGTAAGGAAAGTTGGGATCTTTGTATTGGGTTTGTAAGGAATAAATCTAGATCTCATGTCAAAGGTATGGCTGGTGAGGCCCTATCATCTGGCCTGCAGTGTTGCCCTTGCTGTGGGCCCTGGACCGGCCTGTATGGCATGCAGCCCACAAGGGCCTGTCATGTGGTGCATATAGAAAAGGGGCCAGGCTGGGAAGTGTACTGGATGCAGTGCACGGGGCCAATCTCTGGGCCCAGTCCGGCCCACAGACCAGCCCCATGCCACTCATCTGGCCCACAAGGCCTGCTGAGTTTGATACCTCCGTTCTAACAGATGCTATTGCCCGCAGTCCCTTGATTTGAGGATGATCTTTATCGCGGCTTATTAACTTAAAGTGACTTAAGAGTCCAATCCTCAAGCCACAGACATGTCTGCAGAAGTTGTGGGCCTTTCCACGGGGCAGAGTAGGCTGCAGGCTGGGATTCGTCTGCTTGTCCTTTCTCTGCTCCCTCTTCTCTGCTTTGAGGACAAGATGTTTTATATCAAAATGGGCTGCCACTTGGTTGAAGTTGCAGCGCCATCGGGGTTGGTTGGTAACCAAATCCTCCCAACTCTTGATGCCAGCATCCATTTTCTTGAGGTATGCCTTCAAAGCATCCTTGTAATGTTTCCTCTGAACACTGTGAGATCTCAGGCTGTTACTAAGCTGAGATTAGAGCACTTGTTTTGGGAGTCCGATGAAAAGGGTATGTGTCCTGAGCTGGTATTGACTGGAAGGCATCCCATTCTCATCTCACATAGTCAAAGCAGAATGAAGATGTGTGGTATCCTTACCAGTACAGAATGAGCAAATGCATATTGATGTACAGTTAGCCTGGGACTTGACCTATTGTCTACTAAAATCAATATCAGTGGACTGATCCACCACTGAATCATGTTACGGCCTCCTATGCATAGCACTTCAAGAGTACTAAGGAGCCTAACTTATACTTCACACTAAATCTTCTTTATGTTGGCTGTTTTCACCTGCAAAAACTCATCTGTACCCATTTTTTTTTTTGCATGTTTGTCTATTGACTTGTTTCATTTTGTTGTTGTTTACCTTTTAATAGGGAACTGGGTCTCCACTGTAGAAAACCAATAGTCTAAAACTTAGTTCCAGCCCAAGGGGAAATACCACAATAGAAAAGTGAAGCGACTTGCCCTGCTGCCATGCGGCATTTCAGTGACAAGGCCGGGAATGAAACCCAGGCATCCCAATGCTCATTCAAATGATCTGTCCTCTAGAGAATACTGCCTGTGTGTGTGTTGTGACATAGGGGAGTAGATCAGGGAGGAGTTTGTTCTAAATTGATAAATGAGCCAAACAAAATTAATTTATTCCCATACACAAGGGAATGATTTAACATTGTAAGTTTAATGATCATAACTGAAGAGCTCTAGGGTAGAATTTCTGGCTTTGCACTTCGCTTAATCGTAGACTAGAATGGGCCCTGAGGCCCTGTGCAAATTGTAGGACCCGTGAAATTTAAACAGTAAGTGAGCACACATGAGCAGGTCCTCTCAGGAACCAGAAAGACAAGCTCGTTATTTTGTTTTTCAGTCCACTAAGAGGAGCAGTTTTTTAAAAAAAATGCTGTCTGAGGCAATTTGCAACCAGTGGCAAAATCTTGATAGGTTTGTATGATGTTAGAAACACTGTCCAGTGTTGAGCAGGGACCTTGCTGTGAATCTATCATCCTTGGGTGTTTTACCAAGATCATTAATCTAGCTAGTCTCTTCAAAGGGTAGAGAACAGAGGGGAAGGGCAGGGGAGAAGAAGGCTTCCCATATATTCGACATATCATATACTTCATAAAATACATTGAACATCTGCATACAATAGATGCATTGATATAAAAGAAAATCCCTTTTGTGAACTATTTCAAAATTGGCCATTTCTGTGTTGTTTAAAATATATAGTGTGTACTTGCATGTAAGGCATAATATTCTGAATATATTTGGCTATATTCAAACTATAATGAATGAGATACATCATAGGAAAGCAGTGTTTTGCATGTTAACAATGTTAATGAATAAAATAAATGGCATTCCCCACATTACATGCTATTACTTTTTTCGGAGTATAACTACTACCAGTATTATTTGTTATTGAATGACTGTGTTTTCAGTATGGTCAATTGACCAGTAAAATATTACCAGTCAATCGATCAGATATTTTTTTGACTGGTCAAAAATTATAACTGTTTTTATTAAAAACAAAACTCCTACATAAATCATAGTATTTTTACATATTTTTTTCTAGTTTTCTTGACATAAATGATTTTTTCAATTGTTTTTACACATGTCTTAATGGGAACTTGTGCTTTTTCTGTGTATTACTTGGAGCCATTGGCATTTCTTTTACAATTCTTGACCGATTATTTCACTGATCAAGTGACTGAACTTTGACTGGTCAAATACCCAACCCTAGTTTGCAGTAAAAGTACTTTAGCCATTTGGTGGCTCTTTGGAGACCAGCATGAAATAAGTTTAGTGCACTGTTCTGGTTTCTGACAGATAACTGTCTATATTATCAACTCCATCAAAAATGGAACCAGTTGGACTCGCCATAAGTAGACCAAAATATCAGGAGGGTGGATAGTATTGAGGGAAATAGATATCGTCTTCCCCAGGTTTTACCTGAATTTTTTTTTTTTTTTTAATTAAAAAACTTCCAGAGCACCCGTAAAACTGAAACATGCCAGACTTGACTGGCGGGGAGCAAATCATTGTGTATTGGCTTTTGGCCTGTTCTTGAGTCTCTCAAAACAGTTTTGTTTTGCTGCTGGGTTTGTATTTTCTTTTTTGCTCAGAAGGAGGGTATTTTTCTAAGCTAGGGGGTCAAATTAAATATACCTCAGTTACAATATATACAAATGCATGATTTTTGCTATTGCCAACATTTTTGCAAGCTTTTGCAATTGGCTGGACACGTCTTAAGGTAATGGCTATCTACTCATGGGGCTTTGGGACAGTTATCCAGGTGGAGGATGATTTCTATTCATGGTGGTGGGACTTGGTGGTGGGCATCAAGACTCTTGCCAGCATGCCTTATTAGAGGATCAGGACCTTGGATAATGAATGATTCACATTCTTATAATTAATGTATCTAATGGGAATAATAGAGAAGTGGAAATAATAATGCTACATTACCTTCAACCGCAGGAGTTCATGGAGGGAGAATTAGTTAATGAACCAAATTTATCCCTGGTGTAAGCTACATTCACTTGACCAGTATGAGTTTGTCTTAAAAACTCTGGAGATAGAAAATTCTCTGTCATAAGGACTTTATTAATTTTATACTTATTAATAAAAAACAGTATGGGATCTGCCAGGAATGGTATAAAGAAACACGCTTCCTTGAGGATTTTCTGTATCCCTGAGTCCTCCATCCAATCACAGGGTACTAAGCAAGAATTGTTTTTCCTACCTAGTAATCAAGCAAATGTTTAGTAGCCAAATAGTGTCATCCTCACTTGCACTGAGTAGCACCCTACTATGCAAGTAGTTACATTGATTTTCAGTTAAACTATTCATAGTATGATGGCTGTAACATATACAACTCTCATATTTAACAGTGAAAGAATGATTAATATTGAAACAACTACCAAGGGAAGTGTGGGATTTCTCCATCACTTGAACTTCTTATACCCCTACTGAACATCTTTCCCAAAGAGATGCTTTCATCAGATGCAAACGGTTGGGCTCACTGGATGAAAATCTATGGTTTGTGTTATGCAGGAAGTCCAACTTTGATGACCATTTTAGTCTTCAACTCCATGAATAGAGAATATGGATAGGAGTAACTGAATCTATCCCATTGATTTTCACAAAAAATTCTATTTGCATCTTAGGTGATGCTCTAATGTTAACTGGAGGATTTAATCCATTCTTAATTGGTTTGCACTAAATTACTGTTTTTCATCCTGCACTCCTGCCATTTTAGTAGAGTAATGTAGAAGGCCAAGTATTTTGACTATATGGACCTCCACCATTAGTGAACACTGCCATGCCCATAGGGTGACATTAGAGCTCTTTGTACACCACAAAGAGAAGAGAGTAAAAGAAAGGGAGGCAAAAGGCTAGCTACTTTGACTTCCAGAAGGGTGTCACTTTAAAGGGCACAATGATCCCTGCTGAAGACTACTGTACAATTTGGCTAGTACCAATTATCGGTGGACGCTGTGTAGGGACTGACAGACATTGCAATGTACTTGGGTGCCTTTCCCATCTGTATTATCAGAACCTTCCCAGAGGACAGCTGTTGCACAAAGAATATAAATTGTTATCAAAATGGCTCCATAATTTTGTTTTGCAGGGCCTACCATTGCAGAGGAGCACCACTGGGGCCCCATGACGTTTTTTCATTAAGTAGGCAAAGGAAGTTCAGCCTGAGCCATGCGTTATGTTTATCACAGTTGGAGCCGCAGCCACTTCAAAGAGAGTGTCTGGCAAAGAGGACAGGCATACTTTAGAGGTGACAAATTAAAGTATTTTAATCCAATTTGTCCAGAAACCATCTGCTAAACCAAGGTTGGCAGGGTCACATCTGTTCACATCATCTTCATCTGGGACTGACCTCAAGGTGACCCTCAAGTTTACAGGCAGAATAAAAAAGAGAGAGAGAAGAGGGAACCATTCCATAGCTGGAAACATCTAACAGCAAGTGAAAGGCAGGTAAACTCTGTGCACTTTCCTGCTCTGTCCAATTATTACAAAAAACATACAGTGCTGGAAACATTATCAGCTGTCTTCTCAGATCAACTGCACTAAAATAATCTTGGGATAGTCTGGAGAAGGGCTGACAACTATTGATTGATTTATTTTCAGTCTTGCATGTTGCTGGGAGGGGGAAAAAAAGAAGATCAAGTTAAATCCTTATGCTGATTGCCCCATAAGCAAGGCCAGGAAGAGACCATGTGAACATGGCAATTGCACAGTAGAGGCATAGTTTTGTGAGTCACTTGGCTTCCTCTTTTGCAAAACCATTCAGAGCCAGATTGGTACTCCACCACCTAGCACACCTTAGGTGGTTGATCCCTGCCAAAGCTGACTCTGGTGTATTAGTAAAGTACTAGAGTTGCAGTGTCAGATCCAGTAATCATTGTGGTCTGGACCTACACAAGAAAAGTTATTCTGCAGAACTAAACCTTGGCATGCAAAACTCCCCATGCAGAAGCAAAGTTTTTCTACAAATTGACATGGCTGTTTGGGGCTTCTAGTGCATTTTTCACTCCTCACACTGAGGATAGCATCATTGCTTTAAATTGCAGCATTACAGACCATTTGTCCAGCTGGATGGACAGGGCATTCACCAAAAATGTGGGGCACAGTCCTATCATTTCACTTGGCTGCTCTGATTGGTGTGTGGGAGGGAAGACATGTTATTTAGAGCCTTGCATCTGACCATGCAGCAGGCTGACAGGTGGACAGGATCTGCACAACTTTGTGTGAGATTCAGACTCACAGTCATCATCAAACTATTATGCATGAGGATTAGAGAAATGATTCCAGTTGAAGCTATTTTCCATGTGGCTCAGCCCAATGGACACAGCTGGGACTGTGATGCATAAGCCTCAAATACATTGGCACAGTGTGATCTGTGATGCCCAGTCAAAAGCCCAAGAAAATGGTAGTAGCTCAGATTTATTTGGATATATAATACTACTTCAAGTCCCTCTCTTGCTCTTGGGTACCATTACCAGGAACATGCCTAGCACAAACACAACAGCGTATTCTTTCTAGCCCCGCGACCCTCCTCCTCTCCCCAACCCTTCACAAATGCACTCTCACTGAAGAAACAGTTGAAAATACCTCTCCACCACAACAGGCCAGCCTTCTCCCACCCCCCTGAAAGCCTAAGAAAAGACCTCAGGACTGATGGTAGAGGTGATATCTTTTAGACCAACTAGATTTTTACAAAACAAATAATAATTCTTTAATCTCAAACTTTTGAACACAAACACCCTTCATCAGGCATGGGAAGAAAGATGGTAAAAGTAAAAACAGTCTTTTCTCCTATGCCTGTTAAAGGGTGTTTGCGCCCGAAAGCTTGCAATGAAATATTTTTTTGCAAAAATTTAGTTGGTCTAATAAAAGAGATCACCTCTACCAGAGTCCTGATTGCTTTTGCCTCTAGACCAATACAGCTACAACCTGGATAGCTAAGGGTGTATGTACATGAAATGGGGACCCTAAATTGAAGCAGTGGATTTTTAAAAACACCCTTTAAATTCAGGGTCTTTTAAACCCCTGTGTCATGCACACACCCGAACTTACCTGTCTCTCTGGTACCAGGGAGGGGAGGGCGAATTGCCAGCGGGCAGCGCAGTCCCTGGGCTGGGGTAGAGGGTGGGTGCTTCCCTCCACTGCAGCGGTGACCACCCCCCGAGGTGGCACCTGCCCATGGGGCACCACAGCCGTGGAGGAAAGCACCAGGCCTCTGCAGCTCAGGCAGACAGGTAGGCTTCGAGGGAGGTGAGGAGGAACAGGCTTGAGGCTTTTTTTTTCTCTTGGTGGAGCCTGCTCTCCCAGGCTGCTGCCAGGCTGCCTGCAGGGTTTGCTGCAGAGCCACGGAGCTGCACGGAGCCCAGTGCTTCACTCCATGACTGTAGGGCAGCAAACTAACAGTTCTCAGAGGATTTTAGTTTGCAGCACCCCAAGTCATTTAAGGCTCATTATGCTGCTGAATTTGCTACAACGGCTTGAATTACTGCACAATATGCCGCTTACACATGCAGACACCAAAACCATTAAAGCAGTGCAAAAGCATTTAAACCCCTTTAACGTGTTGTGCCCACATGCCCCTCGTTTTGTCTACACACAGCCTAAGAAAAGGCCTGGGCTTTGCAGCATACCTTCTCATTTAAAATACGGGGGGAAAAGGGCTTCAGGGGGAAACATTGTGGCAGCAGCCTCCTCACTCTTACACCACCAGGGTTCTGGCTGGAAAGCCTCTGCTGTGATGCTGTGGTATGAAGGAAAAGAGGCTTTTCCCCAGTAGTCCATTCCCAGGCTGCTTAGGACTTTATGCACTGAAAGCATTTCCACCTGGAAATGCACAGGTGCAGATCAAGGAGCACTGGCATAATATAGTTGACCACCATTTGTCAACCAGCCTTGCCATATATTTTGTCAGCTTCTGTTTCCAAATGTATCCCAGGAGTAAAGTACATTGCAAGAGCTTAATAGGAGCCAATTATAGGAGCTAAGCATGTCTCTTAAACACATGAGGCTATTATATGCATACCTCAGTTTAAAAAAAGGAAGAAGCAGAGACGAGGTACCTGTACTTTAGCTGCATTAGCAGGATTTGAGCTGTTTCTCATGAACTTCAGCCCTTTGGACATGATCCAGTCATTTAAAAAAAAATCCCACTATTTCATTACAAGGAGCTTGTATAGCTCATTAACTCCCTAGGCCACATTTCCACAACTTCTTCAGTAGGTGTTTACAGCTTTTTAAAGTCTCTCAATATTTTGTAGCTCATTCAATGCCTAAGGTCAGTATAGCAAGACACTTCCTGTGCATGTGTGTCTGAGAGAGAAACTGAACTAGCAAGGTTTTAGCTCTTATGTCTCCAGTAGGTTAACAAGCTGAAATTTAAAGCCAAAGCCCTCTAACTTAGTTAGACATGTGTGTCTTGGTTTCTGCCCTTTTGCTTAGCAGCTGTTGGATGCTCATTGGTTTTGCCTAAGGCTTGAAGTAGGCTGGGTCATGCAGGGTCACAGATCTGGTCCAAAACAAGGTAGTCTCCAAGGTAGCTTTGTTACTGTCACAGGGGGGCCGTGACAGCAGCTGAGTCTTAAATAATGCTGCCTCCCCTCCCCACCACGAGGAATCATAATCCACCATCCTCATCACTTGGGTGTTTATTCTTTTGGTACGTGACTCTGCCAATGCCTGATACAGGGACACTGGTACTAAGAATGAGGCATGGCTGCATTTCAGGCTGGGGATGAAGCACATAGATTTGTTTTGTTTTTCTTCTACTAGAGCTGTGGGATAGCACAATGCTACCATTCTGCCCAGTGGAGAGCGGTAGAATCGATCCCATTGCACCACCGCTATAAGGCCATACTTGGTTAGTTTCAAGCAGTTTAATGCAGTCAGACATAACTCCCCCAACCACCAAATTCAAGCTATTGGATCACTAGTATCCATTTGAATTCCATGGTCTGATATTTAAAAAACTTTCTCCCGTTCTCCCTCAGCCTCTTGTCAAAAAGAAGCAACATATAAGCAATGGATAGAATAGTGGCTAACCTTCCTAGAAGGCTACAGCTCGTGGTTTTGGCTCCAGGATTGGCCACTGATGGCTTCAATGACCTTCCTGTTAATTGGTGTATGTGCAGATCCCAATGTATATGCCGCTCCTAATATTTTGGAGAAGCATTTCCAGCCGTTTGCCTCTGTGCCTTGCTGTAAAAGAAATGAATAATGCATGGCTATCTCCAGGTAAAGTCGTGACTAGTAAAGTTCTATCACATACTAACAAAGTACCAGTGACAATGCCGAGCTGTTAGTTGACAACGAGAAGCCCAGTCTTTTTCTTTAAATCCGTATTTGCCTGCATCTGGGGAAAAAAAAGCTGCTTCGTTTCTTTTAACCAAGCTGAGCAAGAGGCACGAGACAATATTGCTCGAGCCACTGACTTAAGTATCAGCAGGTGGCAGTGTTGGGGATGCATTACTGTTACCTCCGTGCCGGCAATTGTTTATGTTATATAGTGATGTTATTAATTCATTGTTGCATTCATGAGGATTTAACAGCACAGCAGTGCCAGTGTAGGATGCTATAAAAGATCTCCAGGGCCCTGGGAAAGAACAGTGGTAAGCAGCAGTGTTAGTGTTGTTAAGAAAGATAAAACAATTGTTCTTCCTTGAGTTTCCCAAGAGGACTCCAACAGGGACACAGCCAGCCAGCCACATATTTTAAAAATGAATCCTTTAAAACACTCAATGTATCCCTAAGTCCATATACAGTAACATGGGTAGGAAGACTCATACAATCAATGCCGCATATGAGAGTGGTGACAGCAAACATAAGGGAAAACTGTAGAAAATGGTAAGATAAATGTTATCAGTTTGATTCCAGTGGTGATAATGAGAAATTAGACAATAAATGATTATGGAAAAACAGCAAAACGAAATCACTTCGGGGGAGGAAGGGGGGAATTACAATGGAAACAGGACTAATTTAGATAGCTGATTATCAAATAGGTTTCACACCAGCCAAAAAGCAACCTGGAAGCCATTAGCTGCACACCCTGTGGTTCTGCTCAAGAAAGGAGATTAATGAGGCTAGTGCCAAACAGGCAGCAGCAGTAATGAATCCACAACCCTTCCAAAGTAATGATCTTTGCAACAGGTTTTTCTGCTGGCCAATATATCACCCCCTCAAAGGTCCTTTTTGTGCTCCTCTCTTTTAAAACTGCATTAGATGAGCTAAGAACTCCCCATGGTGTGAAGGAAATTGCTGCCTCATAGAGCTCATGCAGCTGGTCTGTGCCCCTGAAGAGGGTGCTTCAGGATTTGCAGCGACTGGTCTATGGCACTCTAGAAACATGGGCAGGCATAATGACCATGGGTGCTGATGCAGTCCTGCTCAGTTTAAAGCAGCCCTTGGGCTTCTGTGTAGATCCTCCTACTTCAGGGCATAAATCAACCCTGTAGAGCAAGACCTTGAGAAAGAAAACAAAACAAAACAACCTTCACTCTGGGAAGGTTAGTCCACAATTTCTTGTTGCAGGGTCTTTGTGCTGTCTTTTGGTAAAAGGTCATGTCAGAGGCAGTGCACTGCATTAGGTGGCTGCCTGGCCTGCGACGACTCCTTTGTGTCTTATTCTACCTGCCCAAGGTGGCTTTGCGGTATGAAAAATGTTAGGGAATCTGCCTTCCATCTGAGAGCTGCAAGCGTGTGAAGATGCTGCGGGAAGTTCCCACCTGTACATACAGAATTGCTGACAGCAGTGAGGAGTTTGTGCTGCTGCTGCCCGTGCTGTGTCTGTTCTGCGAATGGAAATGAAAGACTTTGGTCTCCAGGGCTGTCAATCTAGCACCTTTCACCAGCACTAAATTCACTTAAAAGAGAACATTACTAAATATACTGTGTGGGGGTGGGTGCCATTCACGATGAACAGGGAATCTCATTTCATCTGCTTTGAATTACATTCGCTTATGATTACCTGAGCAGGCCTTGTTTGCACTGCTTCTTTCAGTCTATTATTGGCAGATGTCTTTGAATGTGTGAGTTTCCTTCCTGGCTTAATCCACATTTGAGTTTTACAAATAGGCTTTTTGGAGCGCTTGCTAGTTACTGCTCTCTCCACGTCTGAAAGCCTCACTTATGGCACTTCTGTGCTTCCCCTTCTCCTTTGGTGTCTGTCTTCCACACAGCACATTCCTAATCCTACCCATTCGGTGATGGCTAATCTGTGTGGATGGATCCTTCTGCCCATGTGGCATCCCACTGATGCCATGTGGACAGATGGGTTTCACTACTGCAGATTGACTGGCAGGATCAGGCTGCCTAGGTTGTTGGCCGAGGACTCATGAACAGAGATTGATAAAGAGGTGGCTCAGTAGCCAAGAACTTGGTCATGAGAAGAATTGGTTCAGCCTGAACCAAAACAGATTTATTTTCAGTTTCTTTGGCAACACAGGGTGAGAGTTTCTTTGGGATCAATCCTAGAAATGCCATTTAACTCAAAACAGTTTTCCTTGTTTACTTCAAAAATATAGGGTAGAATTGACATATATATATTAGGGCTGTGCGAAATTTCACTGGCTGTTTCATTTCGATGCTGTTTTGACTCGTTTCGAGCTTGAAACAGCAAAATTGAAATGAAACGAAGGACTTTGAAACAGCCTCAAAATGAAATGAGGGCAGTCAAAACATTTTGAAAATTTCAAAAAGTTTTGAGTTTCGAAGCTGAAGCTGGGCTTGCCTGCAGGGAAACAGAAAGTAAGGAGAGGGAGAGGGGGGAAGGACTGCTCTCATATTGACTGTATGTAACTGGCCAGTGACTGTGATCCTTCCCTGAGGTCCCTTCCAATCCCAGTGCTCTGGGGGAGGGATGAAAATCACACACAGTCAGACGTGTCATGAGTTTTGCTTGTCAGCAGCCTGAGGCGCAGTTTCCCAGAAACCCTTACAGCTATCTCCTTGAAACTTGGCAGGCTTCATAGCCTCCGATGGTACCAGCCGTAAAGTTTCATCTGAATCTGGCAAGAAATGAGAAAGTTATAGGCAGTTTTGTGCTTCCCCATTATAGCCTATGGGCAAAACAGCGAAACAGCGAAACGGTTTTGATGAAACGGAACTCGAAATGAAACACTGTCCTGTCGAAAGGGAAGTCGAAATGAAATGGTGCTGTTTCACACAGCCTTAATAGATATATGATGACAATAGTATTTTAAATTAGAAATTCAAAGTTTTGTTTCAAGGATGTCATTCTGTGGCTGCCCCCAAACCAGCAGTCAGAAAGGTAGCAGAAAACCACCCAGTGAGCACGGACATATCCTCAGATATATATGCTCAGGTATGCTAACAACTGCTCAACCACACTTGAAGATCTAAACTGATGTGATCATTTTAGAAAGCACATGGTAGCAACTGGGATGTAGTCAGGAATTTGAAAGCCAGTTTTAAATCCTTAATCTGCCCCAGGATTTCTGCATGATGTGGTTGTGCAAGTCTTTTGGTCTCTTTGTGCTTAATGTCCGTGTCTGGGTTAACAAAGGAATTAAATCACATCTCTGCTTTTATAAAAGTCCTAAAAAAAATAAATATGTTAAGGATTGTGAGGTGGTAAAATATCACAATAACAAATACTACATAAGTCACACAGGTAGCTGTGGTTTTGTTGTTCATACAAACATGAAGCTTCATTTTTTTTTTTTTAACTGAAAACATCCCTAAAACTCAATCTGATTTTCTTTCCTTATATTTTTGACTGTTGCTGCTGCTGCCACCCCTCCCCCCAGCCACAAAGACTTATGGCAGGAAACTTTGCAAGAAATTATCCTCTTTTTGTCTCTTTTAATTGTTATGTTCACACTTTAAATGAAGTGTCTGAGTGGAGGGTTTAATTTAGATTTAGTAGGATAATTATTGCATGACAAATTAATGCCAAATAATTATTAAGAACATCTCTACTGAGGTTTACGGAGTTTGTAATAGGATAGCTATCAGGTACCTGGTGGCTCAACTTCAAGAAATATGCTCCTAATAATCACTGGCATTTATTTAACATGCAATTTAAATACTGCTTTAGGTGTTTTATTATCAGGAAATTATTTGAATCCCTAGATTCCCACGACTAATAGTGCCAGATCGTTGGTGTGGTGCCTCATGGGTGGCCCTAAACTCAGGCACTGACGGGAGATTGTATGCATCACAGAGGGGACACTGTTGTGATGGGTCTGGTATGGACTGGTAAGAGCTGCATTCCCTAGACACAATAATTATGACAGCTACGGGTGCGATTTACATGTTGGAGTTAGCAGATGCTAATTCTAAGAAATGTTAGTCTGTGTTCAGGTAAGTACTAATCATCAGTCACACGTGCAGGGTTAATACCCCCCTCTGATGTGTACTGCTCAGACCTGCTGATAGAGGGCTAGGGAGCAGGGGCACGGCTGACCCCCCTTCAGTTGTGGGGCCCAGCAGGGTCTGGATCTGAGCACACAAAGTTGGCAGGGCCAGTAGGGATTGCAGGAGCAGGCAAAGAGAGGAAATACCACTATTGGTGCCTCTGCCACTCTTGAGATAATCAGAGCAACAGGGCAGTGATCAGGGGTGCAGGGTCCAATTGGAGTGGCAGAGGAGCAATCTGGAAAGGAGAGGGCAATTTGGGGGGCAGAGGGGGCAGCAGTCTCTACTCACCCACCCACCCACCCCTTCTTTCCCCCTTCAGTCTTGCCCCTTTTGCCGCTTCCCTTCAGCTCCCAAACCTCTCTTCACTCCTTTTCTCTCCCTCCCCACTCATCCTATCCCCACACACCTGTTGCCTGGCTGTACCAGCTGTCAGTGCAGGGCCATGTAGACCTGGATGATAGCTAGTCCATCTGGGAGCAGTGTCTCCTTGGATACTGGAGGACTATAAATTGGTGGTTTTATCTCAGGTGAACACCCAGAAGTTAATTTAATTCAAGCTAGGTAGCACCACTCAAACAATCCTCACCCAAAGTAAAGAAACTCTAAGATGCTTAGAGGGCACTTGGCACTTGTTAATGAGCCTTAGCATGGGATCATTCAAATTGAGTGCTTTTAACATGGTCTAATTGTAGTGTGTGTTCTCACCTGATTTGTCCCTCATTTACACCTGGGTAACTTGGGATCAATACTTATACTGTGGTAAAACTGGTCTCAGGAGAATCAGGCCTTAGAAGTGCATCATCCTGCAGGTTGGAAGAGGCATTGTAGGAAGGACAGCTTGGAGGATGACACCAATATGCTTCCAGGAAGCTCCATATGCTTGGGCGGGGGGGGCTACACAATAGCTCTGAGTACAAACACATAACATAGCTGCATGCAGTGTTTTTAATAAGATCTAGCGGCTAAGTCTAAATGGAGTCCATTTATTACTACCCAGAGCTCTGTGCATGAAACAATAAGTATAGCCTTTTAGGGTGAATTAGATGCTTGAGGCCCAATAGCTCTGGTCTAATGCGTACAACTGAGTCTTAAACCCTTGGGAGCTCTTTGAAGGTAACCAAAGAGCAAATCTAGGAACAGAAAGCTGGAAGGGACCTTTCGGGTTATGGACTCTAGTTTCCTGCTTTTGCAGGCAATCACATGACACTGTCCCAGCAAGTGAATGCATCCATTCTTCCTCTAGCTAGGACAAATTAAGTGGGCTATTGGTCCACATCTACTGATCACCAGCTGAGGAAAAGGAAGAAATGCCTTTCTTCCAGGAAATGGTACAACAGGAGCACACAGAGAGGTGTATGCTTTGCCCTAAAGCAAGCAATGCTGTCCACGGGACCTGACCAACTACTGAATGTGTGGCCTGCCTGCCTGCTTCAATCTGACATCTCCTTTCCTGCTGGAGGAGCAGCATTTTCTTGAAATGCATTAGAAATTCACTCACTCCCCACTTCACCCCAGTGTGATCTTCAGAGCACTGTACAAAGGTGTTGTTTTCCTTACCGTTTTGCAGGATGGAGAAACCAAGAGCGCAACCTGGGGTGAGGGTGTGATATCCTTTAATTCTATAGCCATACGATTTGGCTATAGAAGCCACCAACCTGTATAGCTTCGTTACTATCACTGGTCACATCTACATGAGCAGGACACTGCACAGTTGTTACTGCACAGTCATTTATTACTCGCATAAGCAAATACTAAGTGACTGCGCAGTAACCAGCATTAATGCGCAGTAGCTCCCTTGCATTTTTTTTTCAGATGCTCTGCACTACCAATGAGCTACTGCACTATCGGTGCATCACAGTTAGTGCCCACCAATACTACTGCACAGCAGCTTGTTGCTACTACGCAGTAGCATCATGTGTAGATGCACCCACTGGGGCAGATAGTTTAGTCTGCTGCCAGGATCGTCATTCGGTTTCGATTTGTGTTTTCAAAGAAGACTCAAAGGCACCCAGGTCCTTTTGACATCCTTACAAATGTAAATAAACAAGGAAATATGCCTTTTTTCTCCAGACTCATTGTGTGCAGCCCAGCAGGAGCACAAATGCTGGACAACTGCTGCAAAGACCCAGCATAGTTGAATACATAACTCTGCAAGTCCGCGCATGCATGAGAGAGAGCGCATGGCCTGGAAAATTGGTACAAAAGGTGTCATACTGAACAGTACTGAGCTTTTCCCCCGCCCCGTCCCCAATGTGTTCTTCACTGTTGTCACTGTCATTTGCCTACTAAAATGGTGGAATGGAGCCTCCTTTTCTTTTGCCCTGCTCTGTGTATTGTCTTAATGTATGAAACTATGAAACCCCAGCTGACACTGAGAAGGCAGAATTGCCACTTGTGTAGATTTATAGATGGTCAGGGGCTGGAAGGGACCTTGCAGATCATCGGGTCCACTCTATAGGAGCTTTGCATTAAATGCCTGACAGAAGTCAGTCCTCTCTCAGTCTGGGGGTATTCATTTTTTTTTTCATTCCCCAAATGTCATTGTGTATCCGCCTTACCCAGGCTTGACGGGGAAATTCTGAAGACTTGAACTGAGTTTGAACTTGGCTCTATGCAGATCAGACTGTCCCAATAAAGATTTTTTTCTGAACTCATTATTTATGAGATAAGATTGTTCCTTCTCCTTCCTTTCACCCCCCCTCCCCTTTTCCTGGGCCTCAAATCTTATTGCTATGCCATCTAGTTTAATTTAACCCACAGCAATTAATGTCCTTGACTGGCAGTGTTTAAACAGCAAACAATTTCATCCTGTAAGTGGTAGTTTGCTGTCTGGAATACGAACAGGCCTTCAGAGATTACGTCAGACTATATTTCTGCATGACAGCAATAAATAAAGCACCTGCTCTGCTTGGATGCTACAGGTAGCCAAACCTGGTTGCAATACATACCTTTTTTGCTCTCCACATCATGGAATTGCTCTTGCTTTGGGCTATATTGTGGATATTGGACTCTACGCTCACCTTTTCTTCCACCTCACCCCTTCTCAAAATGAATTTCATGGCAAAATGTGGGACCAGCCTAGCAACCTGAGAAGGGAAAGACTTCTATGAATTCCCAGAGCAGATGCAGCATTGGGCAACATTTCTCCTTCCACTTGGTGCTGGAAGAGAGAGAAATTCATTTTCCATATATTTTATGGGCCAGGCTTTCTGATGCCTTGCTTCCCCTTCGTGCCACCATAGAGGCATAGAGGGGGTTGGAGCCAGGCTTGCAGAATCTCCCTAGTGTAAGCAAAGTCCTGCTGCAACAGATCTCCGTTGCCCATCTGAGCCACCCCCCGCAGAGAAGATGCTGTGGGTCACACTGGGTAATGGAAAGGGTTATGGCCAGAGCTCTTAGTGCTGGGGAACTGTTACAATCTGGCCCTATTTACTGGGAGCACCCTGAGCCTAAATATGGAGGAGCAAAACCTGTTTGTCTGTCAACTCAGTTCCTGCGTGCCATTCAGGGAAGGAAGGAAGGGGAATCTAGCCTTCAACCTTTGGTTTTTCAGTGGACAATCACTAAAAGTTCCACATAAAACATGGAGGTTTGGGTGGGCTGTCTTTGCTATTGAGTACAGCTTGACTCCTTGCCAAGAATGCCTTGACCAGCTAATTTGTTACAAAGGCCATTAAAGTAAGAGCAGAAAGTAACAACTACTTCAGTAACACCGATTTGCATTAGCTGTGAGCCAGTGTCCTTGAAGAATTCCCCATCCTCGTAGCAGTTCTCTCCATTCATCCTGCCTCCTCTGAAGCTCCTCAAGCCTCTCCTTCAGGAATTTCTATGGAATGGATCTCTGTGACCCCACAACATCCTGCTTTTAAATGTCAGTCCTTTGTCCGGTCTAGACAGAGAAGGAAAAGATGGATAAGTGCAAGACTGCGGCCATTTGACAATCTACCAACAGACCGAATAGACCAGTAGGCCATAACATAAGGCACTGCTTCGGGAAAAATTCAACAATGTTACCTAGCATGCCTCACAGTATGGGCTGTGATTTCTGAGGCTTTCTTTGCAATTGAGAAATACTAATTACCAGACCCAAGGAAATTAATTTGGGGCTGTGCCTTTCCCTGGAAAAGCCTGTAAGAAATGCTGATGCCTTCAGAGGACTGAATTCAGGTGAAAGCAGAGCGAACACTATCACGGGTGGATGAACTGCAGTTCACCAGTAGTAGGTGAATTTAGGAAGGAGCATCTCCATTATCCCTATTAACATTTAACATTTTCAAACATCAGATTTAAAAATATAGGCTCATTTATTATTTATCCTCTCCCCATCTGATATTTCACCTGCTGCCAGTTCTGATAAGTCCAGCATAGTCTCCCAGGGGGCTTTTATTCTTAGAGGCAGATGATACCACTATAGCTGCAGAGAAATAGGAAGATGGATGGGTAACCTTTCCCTAGTCCCTTTCCAGGCTACTGCATTTATAGCTGAGATCTCTATGCGGCCTCTATAAAGGAAAAATAAAAAGGATGTTTCCTGCCCATTGATATAATGTTTCATTTCAAAGGAAAGAATGGGGCATAAAAGAAATAATTATGTTTAACTCTGTCAAACTGCTAGGTGTATTTCAAAACTGGCCGATCACCTACAAATAGAAGGTAGTTTTTTTTTCTTTTAAAGAAGGTTATTGAGACAGAAAAGCTGTTAGATTTTGTTGTACCATATGTTTGTGGGATGCTAAATAGGCAGCACCTTGCTGTATCATTCAAATCTCTCCTATTTCATAACATTTAAAGATACTTTAATCTGAAGATTTTAAAAATATGAGCCAACAGCGAGTCTCTTCATTGTGTGTATGTGTGTATTTTTTGCCATATACTTCACAATACATGTGTACACACACACACACACACACACACACACACACACACACCCCCTATATAGCAAGAATAATATTTCCTTCTAGAGAACAGCATAGAATCATAGAAAACGAGGGTTGGGAGGGACCTCAGGAGGTCAATAGTCTACCCCTGCTCAAAGCAGGACCGTCCCCAACTAGATCATCCCAGCCAAAGATTTGTCTAGCCAGATCTTAAACACCTGCAAGGATGAAGAGTGCACAGCCTCTCTGGGTAACATGTTCCAGTGCTTTACTACCTTTCTAATGAAAATGTTCTTCCTAATATCTAACCTAAACTCCCCTTGTGGCAACTTGAGACCATTGCTCCTTGTCCTGTCATCTGCCACCACTGAGAACAGTCCAACTCCATCCTGTTTTGAACCCCCCAGTTCCCTCAGCCTCTCCTCACAAGTCCTATCCCCCCAGCCCCCTCACCATTTTTGTTTCTGTAGTGGGGGTGCCTAAAACTGAACACAGTACTCCAGGTGTGGCCTCACCAGTGTTGCATGGAGGGGAATAATCACTTCCTTTGACTTGCTGGCAACACTCCTACAAATGCAGCCCACGATACTATTATCCTTCTTGGCAACAAGGGCACACTGCTGGCTCATATTCAGCTCCTTGTCCACTGTGACCCTCAGGTCTTTTTCTGCAGAGCTGTTGCCCAGCCAGTCAGCCCCCAGCCTGTACCACTGCATGGAATTGCTCCATCCTAAGTGCAGGACTTTGCACTTGTCCTTGTTGAACCTCATGCGATTTATTTTGGCCCAATCCTCCAATTTGTCTAGGTCACTCTGAATCCTAGCCCTACTCTCTAGAGTATCTGCTACTCCTCGTAGCTTGGAGTCATGTGCAAACTTGCTGAGCGTACACTTTGTGCTATCTTCCAGGTTGTTGATGAAGATATTGAACAAAACCAGCCCCAGGAGCTCCCTCTGGGGTGCTCCACTTGATACTGGCTGCCAACTAGACATTGAGCCATTGATTACTACCTTCTGAGCTCGATGCTTCAGCTAGTTTTCTATCCACTTTACAGTCCGTTCATCCAGCCTGTACTTCCTTAGCTTGTCTGCAAGAATGTTGTGGGAGATTGTATCAAAAGCCTTGCTAAAATCAAGGTATACCACATCCACTGGTCTCCCTGTGTCCACAGAGTCACTCATCTCCTAGACATTGAGCCATTGATTACTACCTTCTGAGCTCGATGCTTCAGCTAGTTTTCTATCCACTTTACAGTCCGTTCATCCAGCCTGTACTTCCTTAGCTTGTCTGCAAGAATGTTGTGGGAGATTGTATCAAAAGCCTTGCTAAAATCAAGGTATACCACATCCACTGGTCTCCCTGTGTCCACAGAGTCACTCATCTCCTCATATAAGGCAATCAGGTTGGTCAGGCATGACTTGCCCTTGGTGAATCCATGCTGACAGTTCCTAATCACCTTCTTCTCCTCTAAGTACTTAGAAATGGATTCCCTGAGGATCTGCTCCATGTTTTTCCCTGGAACTGAGGTGAGGCTGACTGGTCTGTAGTTTTCTGACTCCTCCTTTTTCCCTTTCTTAAATATGGGCAGTTTGCCCTTTTCCAATAATCTGGGACCTCTCCTGGTAGCCATGACTTTTCAAAGATGATATCCAGTGGCTCTACAATCACAACAGCCAATTTCCTCAGCACCCTCAGGTGCATCCCCCCCATCTGGCCCCGTGGACTTGTATATGTCCAACTTTTCTAAACAGTTCCTAACCCAGGGGTGGGCAATTATTTCCAGCAGAGAGATGCTTACCAAGTTTTGGCAAGCCGTCGAGCATCATGTGGGTAGTTCCACCTCCTAATCCCCAACCGTTCCCACCAGAAGTCCCCCCCTCTCTTTGCCCCTGGGAGTACTCCTTTCAGCAAGGGGTTTTGCCATCTCAGAACCAGAAAAATACCAAATTATATTCTAAAAATCTAATATCTATAACATTCATTAATTCGATTTCAAAAAATATTTTTTGCCTGATTTACATGTGTTTTGTGTAGTGTACATACAGGTGATTGCACAATAGCTTAAAATGAAGTCTTACTCTTCTATATTGCGGGGGGTGGGGTA
>NW_005842439.1:162441-177495 GCF_000455745.1 Alligator sinensis | reverse complement strand
GGGGTTTGTGGGGGGGGGATAGGTGTGGGGGGTGTGGGGTAAGGGAGCATGTGAGTGTGGGTATGTGGGGGGTATGTGTGTGGCAGGGTGTATTTGTGGGACTTGCCCACAATGAACACACACACACACACACACACACCCGTCCTGCTTTTGGCCCATTGTAATGGTCTGGGCCTCATGCTCCCGCAATCCAGCAATGAAGCCCGGGGCCACGTGGTGCTGGAGCAGGCATGCAGGGAAGTCACGAAAGCCAGGGCAGGAAGAGGCTTCTGGTTGTGTGGGGGGCAGGGGTGGGGCAAGGCCGGCCTGCTTTGTGACTGGCTTCTGCTGGCTCCCCCTGGGTCCTACTGCCCCTGGCTCTTGTCATCTTTGACAGGCAGCCAGGAGCAGATAAATATTAATTTTCTAAATTTTTAGGAGCCCTACAGGCTAGATAGAATGGCTTCCTGGGCTGGATCTCGCCTACAGGCCATATTTTGCCTGCCCCTGCCCTAACCTGTTCTTTTGCCACTGTTGGCTGCTCACTTCCTCCCCAAACCATGCTGCCTGGTGCAGTAGTCTGGGAGCTGACCTTACCTGTGAAGAGTGAGTTCAAAAAGGCATTGAGTACTTCAGCCTGTTCTGCATCCTCTGTCACTAGGTTGCCTTCCCCATTCAGTAAGGGACCCACACTTGTCCTGATCTTCCTCTTGTTCTTGACATGTAGAAACCCTTCTTGTTACCCTTCACGTCCCTTGCTGCTGCAACTTCAATTGCCTTTTGGCCTTCCTGACTTCATCCCTGCATGCCTGAGCAATACTCTTATACTCCTCCCTAGTTGTTTGTCCAGCTTCTACTTCTTATAAGCTTCCTTTTTTGTGATTTGGTTTACTGAAGAGTTGCCTGCTAAGACAAGTTGGTCTTCTGCCATACTGCACATCAGGATGGTTTGTTCCCGCACTCGCAGTAGCACTTCTTTAAAGTAGAGCCAGCTCTCCTGGACTACTCTCCCCCTCAGACTGGCTTCCCAGGGGATCCTGCCCATGAGTTCCATAAGCAAGTCAAAGTCTGATTTTCTGAAGTCTAGGGTCCTTACTCTGCTGCTCTCCATCCTTCCTTTCCTCAGAATCCTGAACTCAGTCATCTCAGTCGGTGCTTCCCAAGTTGCCATCCACTACCACATTCCCCAGCAAGTTTTCCCTGTTTGTGGGCAGCAGGTCAAGAAGAGCATGGCTCCTAGTTGGCCACTCCAGCACTTGCACCGGGAAGTCGTCCCCAGCACTCTCCAAAAATTCATAGATTGCCTGTGCACTGCTGTATTGCCCTCCTAGCAGATGTCAGGGTGACTGAAGTCCCCCCATGAGAACCAGAGCCTGTGATCATTAAACTTCTGCTAGCTGTTTGAAGAAAGTCTCATACACCACTTCCTCCTGGTCTGGTGGTCTATAGCAGACCCCCCACCACAACATCACCCTTGCTGCTCTCTTTTCTGACCATAATCCAGGGACTTTCAACAGACCTATCCCCAGTTTCATACAGGAGCTCTGAGCAATCATATGGCTCTTTTACAAAAAGTACAACCCCTCCTCTACAGGACCGGCCTGTCATAGTATCATAGTATCATAGTACTTGGGGTTGGATGGGACCTAAACAGTTCATGAGGTCTGATCCCCTGCCCCAGGCAGGAACGGGTGCTGGGATCATATCACCCCAGCCAAATATCTGTCCAGCCTCCTCCTGAAGACCCCCAAATTAGGAGAGAGTGCCACCTCCCTTGGGAGTCCATTCCAGAGCCTGGCAGCCTTAACTGTAAAGTAATGCCTCCTGATGTCCAGCCTGAACCTTCTCTCTAACAATTTGTGGCTGTTATTCCTAGTAACCCCAGGTAGTGCCTGGGGGAACAGAGCTTCCCTTACTTCCCACTGGTCCCCCTCGTGAGTTTATAAAGCGCCACCAGATCCCCTCTCAGCCTTCTCTTGTGGAGGCTGACTAGGTTCAGGCCCTTTAGCGTCTTTTCGTAGGCCCTGCTGCCCTTTGACCATGTGAGTGGCCCTTCTCTGGACCCTCTCAATGCGAGCCACATCCCTCTTGAAGTGCGGCACCCAGAACTGGAAGCACTACTCCAACTGTGGCCTGACCAATGTCTCATGGAGGGGGAGGATCACCTCCCTGGACCTGTTTGTAATGCATCTGTAGATGCACAACAAGATGTGGTTAGCTTTACTGACCGCTTCCTCGCGTTGGCGGCTCATGTTCATCCTGGAGTCAACAATGACTCCAAGATCCCTTTTGGCCATTGTGTTGACAAGAAGGGTGTTCCCCAGCCTATAGGCGTGTTGCTGGTTCCTTCTCCCTAGATGCAGCACCTTGCACTTGTCTGCATTGAATTCCATCCTATTCTCATCCATCCACCTCCGTAACCTCTCCAGATCTAGCTTGATTTTGTCCCTCCCCTCCAGCGTGCCCACCTCGCCCCACAACTTGGTGTCATCAGCGAATTTAGACAGCATGCATTCCACACCCACATCCAGATCGCTGATAAAGATGTTGAACAGTACAGGCCCCAGGTCTGAGCCCGGGGGGACTCCCCTGCCCACAGCCCTCCAGGTCGAAAATGACCTGTCCACCACCACTCTCTGGGTGCGACCCTCCAGCTAATTTGTGACCCATGTGACTGTGTAGGCATTGATGCCACAGTTGCCTAATTTCTTAATGAGAATGCAGTGAGAGACAGTGTCGACGGCCTTCCTAAAGTCCAGAAAGACTATGTCCACCGTGACACGTGCATCCAAGGATTTTTTGACCTGGTTGTAGAAGACCAGGACCTGCCTCGAATGAACCCATGTTGGTTGCCCCTAAGCAAGATCCCCCCCACTTCCCCCCCCCCATGGTCCCTCACAGATGTGTTCCTGGATAATTTTCTCAAAGAGTTTTTTGAAAATGGGGACCACATTGGCCCTTTTCCAGTCCTCTGGCACCTCGCCAGAGCACCATGAGTGCTCATAAAGTTGTTCCAGGCATCCCGCAATGACCTCTTCTAATTCCCTCAGCACTCTGGGGTGGAGATTGTCAGGACCTGCTGATTTGAACACATCTAGTCCCACCAGAAGTTTCCTGGCTAGGTCCTCATTGACCCTGGGCCTGGTAGCACCTCCCCTGGGTCCGTCAGGGATCCCGGTGGGGGGGATGCCCCGGTCCCTGCTCAAAAAAATGGAGGCAAAGAAATTGTTAAAGAGGTTAGCTTTGTCATCTGTTGTAACCACCAGATTTTCCAGCTTGTCCTGCAGAGGCCCCACGTTACCTGGTACCTTCTTTTTACCTTCTATGTATTTAAAAAAGGACTTCTTGTTATCCTTGATCCGGGTCGCTAGTCCCAGTTCCATCTCTGCCTTGGTCTTCCTAACAGCCCCCCTACAGTCTTGAGCAATGGAGGTATAGTCCTCCTTGGTGATGGCCCCTCCCTTCCATTGGGTGTACACCTCCTTTTTAGCTTTGAGACGTTCCTGGATGCTTTTGGTGAGCCATGGGGGCTTTTAAGCACTCTTGCTCCCTTTGATCCACATTGGGATTGTCACCCTTTGGGCTTGGAGGATTGTCTTCTTAAGGAATAACCACTGTTCTTGGGCTCCCAACTCCCTTCCCCTCTAGGACCTCAGTGCCTCCCGACTAGTCTCCTTACCTCATTGAAATCTGCCCTCCTGAAGTCTAGGGCTGTTGCCTAGCTGCAGGCCTTTGACACCCTGCGCTGGATGGTAAATTCCAGTAGGTGATGATCGCTATCGCCCAGGTGGTTGAGACCCCACAGTCCACTTGCCAGGTTGTCTCCCGTAGCCAGAACCAGATCCAACAAGGCATTTCCCCTAGTGGGACTGTGCACCTCCTGGGTTAGATGGAGGTCCTGAAACTCAGCTAGGAACCTCCGTGAGCGGTCAGAGCTAGCTGTCTGCTCTTCCCAACAGATGTCCAGATAGTTTAAGTCACCCATGATGACCACGTCCCTTGACTTAACTGCCTCCGTGAGCTGACCTGAGAATTCCCGGTCCAGCTCTTCCCCCTGGTTGGGTGTCCTGTAGTAAACCCCCACCGTTAAGTCCCTTTCCCCCTGCCCCCTTGTATTCAGACCCAGAGCACTTCCCTGTTCTGTCTCTCCTGTACAGCCTATAGCCCTTGATGCTTACTGCCCAGTCATACATTGGGTCCCACCAAGTTTCAAGGAGCCCCACTATGTCCGGTTTTATGTTAGCTAGCAGGAGGGCAAGTTCCTCCTGCTTGTTCCCCATACTATGAGCATTAGTGTAGAGGCATTTAAGGCCTCCTGGAGGTGTATGCACTGCCCCTCTAATCCCAGGACTATCTGGGCCCCTGTCTCTTACCTGGGTATTCCTTGTGCTTGTTGCCTGTCTTGGCTGGGGTGTTCTTGTGGGTGGCTCTTGGAAGACTATCCCCGTAAAGAGGGGAGGGGGTGCCACAAACTGACCTGCAAACGAACCTGCTAACTGCTTCCCTTGTCTGCTGCCCCTGTTCACTGGCTCCCTGATCGCTTGGGGAGTCTCCTGCTGGGCCTGGACTGTCTCCACAGCCCTCATTAGGGCTTCTGTCAGGCACAGGCAGTAATCACTCATCAATCACGCAGCTAGCAACACTCCCAGCATCTTGGAGCACATGCCCCAAACATGCAGCCCACCAAACAAAGGCAGGATCTGGTGCCTGTTGCCTGACTTCTCTTCCTCTTCCCCTTCCTCCTCTTGCTCCCAGCAAATTGCCTGAAAACTGCTTGCCCTGTTTGCTGCCCCTGTTCACTGGCATGACCAGTTTGTTACCTGATGCTAGGAACAGTCATCTGTTTACATCGAAATTTCTATCTTGACATTTTTATTTAGCTATAATGTATTTATCTTGGAGCCAACCAGTCTGTTTTTTTTGTTTTGTTTTGTTTTGTTTTAATTAAGTCTCCTATGACTAACATGGAAAATAATGGTTGTTCTGGTTGAACTGGTTAATAGGGCTGTGCGAAACTTTGGATGGTGATTCAATTAGGAGGAGATTCAGCCTGATTCGGTGGCCGAATCTCTGAATCCAAATTGAATCAGGGGACCAATTTAAAGGTCTGAATTGATTCAAAGCTCTTTGAATCTTTGGAAAGATTCCCCCCCACCCCACCCCAAGCTTGATACTCTAAAAAAAAAAGCCCCAGTGCTCACCGGGTGCTGCTGAGGGACACTCTGTGCTGCCCTCTGGCCCTTTAAGAAAAAAAAATGGAGAAAGACCCCAGGACTTGCTGCTCCTGCAGCAGCCTCAGGGTTTTGGGGGCTCATGCAGAGCCCCCTGTGGGGCAGCAGGGGGCAGTGGGGATCGGCCACCTCCCTGTTGACAGAGGGGCTGGTGAGTCTGTTTTTTTTTTGTTTTCTCTTTTCTTAAAGGGCCAGAGCTGGCACGGGCGGGGCACCTGTGGGGGGCATGGGAGAATGAGGGCAGGGTCAGGGGGCTCATGCTGAGTCCCCCATGCAGCGTGGAGCAGTGGGTGGCAGAAGGGATCACCAGCCGGCAGCACCCACTGAGTTGGGGCTTTTTTTGAACAAGTGCTAGGAGCTGGGGCAGGCGGGACAGCCATTGCCGGGCTGGGGGCATGGGCCTGGCATGGCTGATTTGGATGGGCATGGCATGGCTACTGCTGAATCTCTGAATCAGATTCAGTTGAATCGATTCGGGACAATGAGTCGAATCACCGAATCGAATCACTGTCCCCCGAATCAGCTGAATCCGAAGCGAATACTAGCCACTTTGCACAGGCCTACTAGTTAGTCCATCTGTAGAGTGATGGTAAACCTGTCTTCTTCTTAGAAGGGCTCAACTTCAAGTATCCAAATGGTCCTGTTGAACTCTATTGAATTCCTGATATCTTTTAATGCAGCTGGAGTCACCTTTATGGCATGCATGCCACAAATTAGCCCGACGTATTCCTCTGATCCCCTTCCCCTGCCCAATCTACTGCTTTGCTATCTGCTCTGTGCCCTATCTGCCTCGGTGCTTCTTGTCCCTGATTTACCATGTGTCACCTGCAGAGGCTGCCCATCCCACTTCGGGCATGCATGCCATAAGTTGGCCACTTCCTGTTTTAAGGGAAACTTTTAAGCATGTGATTAGCCAGATTGGATGCATCCCCATGAGCACACACATGTAGGGGCATGTGTTTCCTGTGGGACAAATAGCAGTGGTACATATTTGTGCCACTACTGTTTGTCCCAGGGGATGCCTCTGTATGCGTGCTCCAGTGTGTGGCAAATGACCCCAAGTCAGGTAGGGGAGGCTGGGGACAGCACCTGTGCTAGCCCCAACAACCTTACCTGGGGTCCTGGTGGCCTCCTGGGGCAGCAGTGGCACCAAGCCAGCCAATCAGAGAGTGAGGCACCAAGCCAGCCAACCCAAAGTGCGGCATGGCTCTGGCTAACCAGGCTCCAGGTTTTGGTGGAGCATGCTGCTGCCTTGAGCACCATGTCACTTTTTTTAGCAGTGTTAATTTGTTTTGAGGGTGGGGGGTTGTTTGTTTTTTGACACTAGGATCTGCTGGTGTAAAAAAACCCAGCTGCACTGCAAATTGGCATGTGTGGTTGCAGTGCCTCAAATGACTTTGAGGCACTGCTGATTGCACATGCGCACTCGTGGGGGCATGCCCATTGACTAAAAAAATTGCTCTAAGGTATCCACGTGCATAAAACCCCAATGTAGTAGGTGCATAAAACCCCAATGTGGTAGGAATATCTGATCAACTCCTGCTTGAGTCCAATAGAAATCAATAGAACATGTCCCTAGCTTAAAATTAAGTATATGCTTCATTATTTTTCTAGCAAGGGATGAACTGAACCAGAAACTTGACGTATTTTCTGGGATAAGGGCCAAAATGCTCAGTTATCTTCAAGGATTGATCTCAGAGTAAGCAATGATGGGGCATTATCCCACAAGCCAAAGTTTCATGCTGCTACAGGAAAACATACATCCATGTCACTCTGCTTTCTCCTCATAAGAAACAGAAATGCCCAGGAGCTCAATTGTGGTGTCACACCTAGAAGCTAGAGCTCTGCCAGCCCTAATAGCTGCTGAACTTTGGGACCTGGCAACATAAACCTAGTCCAGGTGCCAGCACTCCAAAGCCTAATGGCTTTCTACATCACTGAATGGGATCGCTCCTGCCCTAATTGTGACCTAGTCATTGTCCACAGAAAAAAACACCCACAGCAAAATGCAATCCAGGCTCAATCCTTTACCTACAGTTCAAATGAATCATCATGTCTAATGATTCTCAATTACAGCAGGCAGAAAGAGGTTAGGGAAATTACAACCCTCTAGATGCCCCATAGAAAGACACATTTTCCTCCTGTCCCTATGGTTATAATCTGCAAATAAAACAAATGGATGTAGATGGCATAAAGAGCAAGCCAGTGTCTTGCTGCCTAGCTGCATGCTGGCATGGAATGAATGGAAAAAATGCAGTATGGCACCATCACTGCTAGTATTTCAAGGCCTGCTAATGCATACTCTCATCACCGCCCTGAGACTATGGTGGGTGTTCATTGCAAAATACGTCCCTGAGTTGTGACCCTCATCACACAGCTGGTGTGACAAGCTCTTACTGCTTGATCAGTGCCAGGGAAAGTGCAGCCCTTGTTAGAAACAAGCACATCAGGAAGGCATCTTTCTTGCACCCAGGAGCTATGCTCACTTTGGGTGTGTTAACATGCTCATTTTCAAGAAAGTGAACTCTCTCTTTTTTCCCCTTTCTCCCCCCCGCCTTGAATATTAGTTGGTGAAATGGGTAAATAGCCCTCTCTTTGTACTACGTTGCTTTGACAGTTAAATAAGAAAACTTGAATAATTTATGCTGCATGAAATTGGAGGAGAAATATCAGCCCGTAAGTATCTTATGTTTGGTCCTTAAAAGACTACATCAGGTTTTAGAGATGGTGTTTTAAAGAGGCACGAGGAGATTGGGACAGGCATAGGAGCAAGGATACCTGAAATCTCATCTAATATAAGTTGACACAAACTAAAATAATCATGAATGTAAACACCTGCTTTATACACATGCTTAATGCTTATGCATATGGTTTCTCGTACACAGACCAAGTGTCTGTTAAGGCACTTCAGAGCAAGGCTCTGTACTGCTGGAATCAACAAACTTTATATTTCCTTGTGAATTATTCCCCAGTGTGACTTTAAATATTAATGCACTCCAGGTTATTAATCATCTGGAAGGTAGACTCACCATGCAGTGGAATGGAGACTTTCTCAGTCTTTTGAGACGGGGCTAGTACAGCTCTTATCAAAGCTACTAAGCAGAATCTCAGGACCTCTCTTCTTACCACCTCATGCTTACCTTGTTGTTGGGAGCCACTGTTTATATTCCCCCGCACAACCCAAGAATGAGCAGTCAGGGATAAAAGAAACAGAAGGTGTCTGAGTCAGTGCGAGGACATGCATTAAGATTTGTCTTCACAGGATGTGAAAGCAGGAGTGATCCCTCCAGACGGGCAGCAGGGCTCACCTTAGAAGCACTCACTCCAGTCTCCTTTTTGCTGCTGCTGCTGCTGCAGCCTCTTACAAGACTTGGTTTTGTCAGACATAGGGTATGCGGCTCAGATTCGCGCACAGAGTCCTTGGAACTCTTAAAGATTAAAAATGTAGCAAACTATAAATATTTGAAATCCCCTGGAGCTGGCATATGTACTGTCTTTAAGCAGACCTTTTTGATCTGGTATCTGTTTTCCCTGAAACAGCAACATGCCTCTTGCAAGGTTTTCTGTGGCGGCAGAGGGCTTTATGCAGCTATGGTGCAGCTCAAAGATGCCTAGTGTGTCCTGGTCGTGTGAGTGGCTAGGAGCAGTGGCAGGGAGTTGGCTGGCCTCAGCTGGTCCCTTTTCCAGCTTTATAAATATTTGGATTCCACTTGTGCGTGTCAGTCTGGCAGTGTCTGAGCAATTGCTGTGAAGTGGGGGTGTCCTTTGCGTGTAGGTCTGACAAAGAACAGGCCTGAATGCGGGCAGTGGCTATTGGTTCAATACATGACATGGTACAAATGTGTACGAGGAGGAGGACATGGTCTGTGCTCCACAGATTACGAGCTAGATTCTAAGGGCAAAGTGCTGCCACCCTGATCTGCAGGCAGCCAGATGCTGAGATTCCTTTTCAAGTTGGGTGTGGGTCATCCTGAAGGAAGCTTATGAGTAAAGAGATGGGAATTTCACCCATCACCCATTTAATCCATGAACGGTTCCTTTGTAAGTGGACTCCCGGAAAGGAAGATACTACTGTTCAATGTAAAGGTATGAAAATCCAACCCTAAATTGGACAGTCACTATAATGCAGATGAGAAATGCCCCGATGAGCAGAGACTAGAGGGTTCAATCTTAGTGTTTTGCAGAGGTTGATCTTGCTTCATTTATTACTGAACAGCAAGTGAAGGAAAGCAGGGATTTGCAGATAGTTCATCACAGGAGGATCAGCAATTGCTTGAGCTGTCTCCTGGTAATAAGAGTGTGACTTGCTGTCATCCTGTACCAGGAATGCTGCCTTTTGCACTGTCTCTAATAAGTGCTTTCAATTCTGCCCATGAGCAAAGGCAACACATCCAATTGGCTTGCCTTCCACTCCTTCAAGGATCAGCAAATGGGCAAAGGCAATGAACACCATGGAGGGAAATTCCCTCTTGAATACAAATGAATAATGTTCAGAGAAAAGATGACACTTCTTCTCTTCATTTATCTTTAAGAGAAAAATGAGAAGTTTTTTGTGGTTAATTATAATGTCTTTATTGGCATGAGGGCAAAGTATGGCCAGTCAAGAAGCAGCAGCAGAAGATGCTTAGATCAAAGCTAGACATGTTTTTTCTTTGAAATGTCTTCTCACTGAAAAAAACGCCATTTCATTACAAGTGATTCCTTAACTTTCAGTTAGAACGTTTGAAATTGCATTAAAAAATGAAGGTTTAAAAAATAAATAAATTTAGCAATCAAAAACTGAATGCTTCTATAGGACAAACAATAATTTCCTGCCTTGATTCATGTCAGTGAAGGCAGTGGGAGAGGCTTTTGTTTAGCAGCTCTCATGCCCCCTTGAGTTGCAAGGGGAACATATAGCAAAGGCTGTATCATAAAGGGATATTTCCTTTTGAATCTGAAGATGGTTCAGAAGGGATCTGTTTCTTCCATTCTGTAATATCTAGGGAAAATATACAAGCAAGCGGACATTTGTAGCTAGATAATAATTTATTCATATGCACCAAATTCCTTGAGCTTTCCCCATGATACTGTTGATCATGTTACCCCAGAGGAGGTCCATTTGTGACAGTCTCTCACCGTGGCTTCTCACTGGGGGCTGAATCTGGCACCTCTTCCACTAAAAGGGTTTTTGTAGACCTTGAGCTGAAGGACAGTGTTCATAGCTATTGGCTACTAGCACATTCATTAACCCCTTATTATGGTCCAACCACTAGAGAAGGACTAAGATGGGCATTGCAGTAAAGACCCAGAACTAAAAGGCTATAGCTGCCCCTTTGGATCTCTTCCAATCACTGTCTTTACTTTCAGAAAGAATTTCCCTTGCATTGTCTCTATTTGATTTCTATCCCAAAAGGGCACTTCAAGGAAGGTACTGGGAAGTCCAGTGACCATGTCTATCCTTTTTTCCCCAGGAAATATCTGGAAATAATGGATGACCCCCCCTTATGATAAGCTATACTAACATCTAATTTTGCTTAACAGCTGTCAGGTGAGTAATGGCTCAGAGCTGTTGTCACTGGATTTATGACCCAGATACCTTACTCTGGGCAGACCCAAACCCTCAGACTGACCATTTGATAACAGGCAAATTTTACTGATACACAATGGTGTCCGATAAGAGCAACACAGGCAAAGAAAACAAAATAACCCTCCTCATCAACCAGTTCCAGGGTTCACGGAGAAAAGGTATGCCTGGCCAGTATGGTTCTTTCTTGAATGCCAGCAGTCTTAGAGGTCAAGAGCTGAGGCCCACCTCCTTGATGGGGTGGGTGAGGTGGGCTGGTGATGTGTCCTGTGTCCATGGTGATGTTGCCATAGAGGCAAAAGTCTCCCTATTCCATTTCCAACTCTCTTCAAGGCCCTCAATATAACACTCTATTTTTCAACCTCTGCTTACTGGGAAGATCTTACTTCAGCACTTACTTTGCCCTTTATAGCCCACATGGTACTTATTTTGTGGATAAACAGGGCACTTCAGTCTTCGCACTGTAAATCTAGTGCTTTTCACTGATATGAAATCCACTTCCTTTTTGTATTTGTTCTCCTTAAAGGGATACAGATGTGTCTTTAGATACATGTAGTGCTCTGCTTGCACATTTCTAACCTTCTAATAGCTTTGTAATCAAGATCCAGTTCTGGCTCAGTACTCCTTTGAAGTTGCAAACCTTTTTGATGAGTATGTTCAGCAGTCATGGTACTTCAAGGGGTCAAATGTTGCTGTTTCTTTGGCCTTTTGAAGTACTGAAAATAGAAGAGCTAGCTAAACACATCACATCATACAGAGAGAGATCACTGAGAGTCTGGCTTCTTGTTAATAGCCACCATGATTGGGGAAATAATGTGTCATTCAGACAAGACACTTGCTCCCTCCCCTTTCTGTTCAGATTACAAAGATAGCAACTGGAAAGAAGACAAAATTCTCATGTGTCTCTGGTCAACAAATGCAGCATGACTTTACCATAGATTTATTACATGTCTGGTGAAATGTATGGCTTCCATATTTACTATATAAAAATGCTGGCCAAGACTGACCATGTCTTGTTGCATGATACACTAGTGACAGTCATCAGGAACAGTGTTGCCAGATGCACTGGCAAGAAACCAACCATCCGATTTAATGGTGCAACATTCTTGAGTCATGCACTGCTTTGCAGTGTGTTGATATTGTGAAGTAACAGCCTGATGTTACATTGTAATGTAATCAACCTACTGTTGTGTCCCAGGTGACTGGGAGCTACTTAAATCAAGGCATTGAAATTCAATATTGTGGTTTATAACTACAGACGTTATTGATCTTGTCTACACAATGGCTTGATCCAGGAAAGCTTTTAAGCATGTGTGTCACTTTAAGCGCTATATACATATACACACATGCACACACATAATCATTATACATATAATTCTTATATATCTAATTATTATATGTATTAAATTCTTATATACATATATATATAATTATTATATGTATAATCATAGACATGATTATTACATTTAAAATAAATTATTTTAAATGTTATTGTGATGTTTAAATAGCATAAATAATAATTAAGCTGTGAATACGTATTTGATAATTATAAATAATTAATAATAATAATAAAAATAATAATTTCAATACAAAATGAAAACAAATTTAGATGAATCTTTTTTGTGGAATAGAAAGCTACAACTTCGAGTTTCCCTCATGTCTCTAGCCATGCCAGTGCAGCCTCATTGCATCTTGAGACAATGCCATGACAATATTCCCTGTCCTGTCTGAACTAGATTAATATCATGTTTAACAAGCTTGACTTTGGGAATACGGAAAAGAGAAAATTCCTCTTTGAAATTTGGGGAAATGGTTTTCCCTGACCCCCTTCTTCCATAAGAAAAAGATGTCCTTCATTAACCCGTTCTCATCCCCAGTCCCTTATAGACACTTCAGGACCATTCTCAGTCATTTGAAAAAGTTGAAAACCTCTGTAACAAAATGCCCAAATTACTTCTGCTTAGGACTCCTGTAAAGGTAAAGTTTAGCTTCTGAGTACCTCTGTTGGGAAATGTTCAGGTAGGCTGAATTTGGCAGAGAGAGAAGAATGTATACAACCACTTTGGCATTGGGATTTGGGACTTCTAATTGACCACAAGTAAGACAGGGATGAAAACAACCTTAAGGAGGCTTGGAGGAGAGGGAAAGGAGAAGGGAACCCAGTACCACCAGCCACATAGCACTGCGCTGAGGTGGGCGCTGGATTCAGCAGTGACTTGTGGGCCACTGCCTATTCATCTACACCATCCCTGCAGCACAGTGCCTCCTAGCACCATGCTGGGGTAATGCTTTAGCACTTGGTTGTAGCAATGTGAGGGACCAGACGGGTTAGCTGGCACTGTAACATGCAGCAGCCGACCATCTATAAGGCACTGGCTTGTGCATTTTGCTTTGCTTTCATCCTGAATCACAGTTAGAATTGTCACTGTTTTCTTTTTTTCCCAGGGATCGGTTTTGCTGTTATTCTCCTGCTCCACATGCCGGCTGTAGTGCTCCAAGTGGAGGCTGTCACTTTCCCTGGCTCCTGATCTGCTCCGCGTCACACCTGCTTTGATGTATTAAGTCATCCCTTTTTGTGTGCATTTTTTAATCCTTTTAATTCCTTTGATTGTTGGATGTTGAAAGACAAAGGGAATAAATAACTGGAACAAAGACTGCAATGTGTGCTCAGAACGAGCTTTCCTCCTCACGCACGGGGTGTTTTTGTTTGGCTCCCAAAACTGCTCCTACTCACTTAATCATCTTTCCAAATGGGCTGTGGGCAATAGGCAGTTGTCTGTCTTAAATCAGGTTCAACAGCTGAAGCGTCTGGGGAGTTGGTTAGATTCTCGCCTCGTTTTGAGCTTCAAAATGCACTGGGTAATTAAAACCTGCTCTTCAAAATGGGGATAGTTTTCAAAGCAAAGAGATTTTTTTTTGCTTTTACTGCTGGGGAACTTGGTGATTCCCTTCAGTGATTTTTAACCTGTCTGAGTATATAAATCCCTAACTGTTGCAAGGGATACTGACTACTCCAATTGTCAGACACATTCAAGAGTGGGTGGGGGGCAGGCTCTGCCAAAAGCAGGATCAGGCCCCTTGCTGCTTGTGCTCCTAGCATCGTACTGCAGCTGGCTGTATGTCCCAGGAAAGGGCTGGCTTGCCCTAGGGGCAGCACAGCGGGGGCAGCAGGAGGGTTGCTGGATGTGGGAAAACCTGGTGGGGATGGCATGTGAGGTGCTGGAAGCCTGGGCGGCCAGTGGGAGAGTTACATCGGGCACCTGCATGCTTGGGCAGCACCCAGTCAGCTAGCAGCGCACCCGGGTGGCCCTGGGAGGGCCTGCCACTGTGGAGGGGAGGACCGGGGTCCCCCACAGTTCAGGGGCTGCTTGTCCCACCAGCAGGTCACCTCCTGGCCCATGGGCAGGCTCCAGCTTTCGTCAGGCCCCTTGCCATAATGTGTTGGAAAAATTGAAATGGTTTAGTCCTCAGGACACTATTCTCCATTTCAATTTAGGGGGCATAGAATAAAATCCTGGGGATTAATCCCCCATCATGTGTACAAGTGCCCCCTGTCACTCACTCTGCTTCCTTTCCCCTCCACTCTTTCACAGCTTCAAAGGTCCCAGGGTCCATCCCTGCCCTATAATCCTTCAGCTTTCTCCTTGAGTCTTCTCCCTCTAAGAAGTCTTCATCCCCAGCCTCAGTAGGTCTCCCTCTCCCTGTTGGGCCCAGTGGTTCATGTGACATGTATTTTCTAATCCAAACACAGAGGTCACTCTGAGATTCGATCAGAGGTGAGCCTGAACTGGTCTATTGCTGGGCTCAACTATCTTAAAAGCAGGGAGACTAAGGGAGAGGGATATGGTGGTGAAAGGCTGTGTCGACATCCAAGCTCCATATTCTGTCTATAACACAATCCTTAACTTACCCCCTTACAGCACAGGTGGCTATTAATGGTCTCCAAATATAGAACATTCACCCATGGTATACATCCTCTCTTCATGGCTTACATGACCAACAAAAACCTTGTAGCTTTGTAGCCTTTCTAGCCATGTAGCCTTATACAGGAGAGATGAATATTCTTTATTCTCTCTACATTAACCATTTGTGCTTAGGAAATAAATCTAAGGCAGCCTAAGGGGAAGTCACTGAATGGCACAGCAAAGTGACACCTGTGCTCTTGATCCTCTTCTATATGCAATGGCATTCATGAAACCGGAGGTTGGACATGATTCATAGATTCATAGATGTTAGGGTCGGAAGGGACCTCAATAGATCATCGAGTCCGACCCCCTG
>NW_005842439.1:151755-161884 GCF_000455745.1 Alligator sinensis | reverse complement strand
TTTGTGTCATCTGCAAACTTGGACAGAGTACATTTCACTCCCTCGTCCAAGTCACTGATGAAGACATTAAAGAGTATCGGTCCAAGGACCGAACCCTGTGGGACCCCACTTCCCACACCCTTCCAGGTCGAAACCGACCCATCCACCACGACTCTCTGGGTGCGGCCCTCCAGCCAATTTGCCACCCACCGGACTGTGTAGTCATCCAAGTCACAGCCTCTTAACTTGTTCACCAGTATGGGGTGGGATACCGTATCAAAGGCCTTCCTGAAGTCTAAGTATACGACATCACCCCTCCTCCTGTGTCCAGGCATTTCGTTACCTGGTCATAAAAAGAAACTAGATTTGTCAGGCACAATCTGCCTACCACGAACCCGTGCTGGTTTCCCCTCAGCATAATTTGTCCTGCCGGGCTCTCACAAATGTGAGCCTTGATAATTTTTTCAAAGACTTTGCCAAGGATGGAGGTGAGACTGACTGGCCTATAGTTGCCTGGGTCCTCCTTCCTCCCCTTTTTGAAAATGGGGACCATGTTGGCCCTTTTCCAGTCCTCCGGGACTTGGCCCATGCGCCACGAGCTTTCAAATATTCCCGCCAGTGGCTCTGCAATGATGTCGGCCAGTGCCTTCAGCACCCTCGGATGGAGCTCATCCGGGCCTGCCGACTTAAAGGCATCCAGTTCTTCCAAACGACTCTGCACCTTCTCAGGGTCTACGCATGGCATTCTGGCGCCCTGCTGCTGCCTCTCTACAATCCCAGTGAGAGACTTTTCGTGCCCCTCGCTTAGGAACACTGAGGCAAAGAACTTGTTGAGGAGTTCAGCCTTGTCCCCTCTGTCATTCATGAAACCGGAGGTTGGACATGTGCATCTTGGAACAGAGTAACTGCAGGTTAGTCAGCTATTCTTTCCTTCCTATCACTGAGTCTCCCCAGCTTGGTTCTCTGTGTGATTAGCCTCTCTGATCTCCCCAATCTGAGTGTAAAGATGCAATGATCTGCCATCTGCACCCGCATTGCCCCTCCTAACAGAAGCAGTTTCTGCTACACGCTGCATGTCCTTTTAAGTGGCTCCAGATGAGAGGCAATGGTACTGTGTTTTGTGTGTTCATAAACATTTATGGGCTCCTTCTGAGTAGTCTGGCATGCAATAACATGGCATAATTGAAAGTGGATTTGTAACGTAGTGACGGCCTAAGGAGCTAGGAAGGAGCACACTTCCCCGTCAGCCCACATCTCAGAAAAATGATGGGTGAAAAATTGTTTTCTTGTCTGAGCGACCCTACCGATCAGCAAGATTTACTATCTGCTGCTAAGGATCTGAAGTGGAAACTCATTCAAAGAATAACAGATTGATAATGAAATATTGATTGCTGGAGTGTGACTTGTGTTGATTTTGCCCCTTCTCCTTTTGTGGAGTCCCAAGTACCATCAAGTGGATGGCAATGGCACTTGCTGAAGCTCTGTGTGTTTCCATCCTTTCTAAAATTGACAGCAATTTATTTTTTGTGCACTTTCAAATGTGTGAATATTTCTAATTTTCTTGCGTGCCCCTGGCGACTTTCCTTTGTTATTATTTTGAAAATGAGACAGTGCATCATGAAAAAGCTTTTCACAAAGCAAATGTTTTAATCAATAAGTCAGCACAGCAAGGCCGAAGCACTATAATTTTAGGGGCAACACCAGTGGCTTGTTCATTTCTTATATTTAACAATGCTGCCTTCCCTCCTGTCCTCCCTCCCGCATGCTCTTACTCCTTGACAAAGATGAGCTCCAACATTTGATTAGCTCTGCTCTCTTTTTCTTTTTGGAGACATGGCAAAAGGTGGTGGCCTGTGAAATGATTAGGCTGTGTCAATTTTGTATTTAGAGCAGGGAATTTATTTGTTGCTTTGTGACCTTAATCTAGCTGTTATTTGTTCGGTGCCCATTTGTAAAATGGTGCTATAATGCTTCACAAGGGTATGATTGAGCCTTTATTAATAAATATTTGGACAGTACTTGAGTTCAGTGGATGCCAGGCGCAATATAGAGGCAATGCGATCATTATGTTCAGCTAAGGCAGAGCGTGGCAAACATTTTTTCCCTCGCTTTTCTGGCAGTCAAAATGAGATGACAGCCACAATCATGCCAGATAGTATTCTCTTGGGCACTGGTACTAGGTGAAAAAGAGCCATCAGCTGAAAGTTGTGTTAAATCCTATCTCTTCCCTGCACTCTGTGAAAAAGACACCAGGCATGAAATATTGTAACCCCTAGCCCTCTGGAGAAAGATAACTTCAGATCTTTAGGCAGAAGGATGCTCAGCCCAGCTGGGAGAACGGGAAGGAATTTACCAACCAATGAGAATAGACGGAGGACGCCCCAGCTGGGGCACTGTATGAAGAGCAGTACAGAGAGAAGCTTTGATAGGAGAGGAAAACAGAAGTTCCACTGACAAATGACTTCTCACTAATCTAAGTCAGGGATGCTGTCCCCCCTACCGCAACGAATAGAAGAGGTGGCAATAGGCTTTGAGATAAACTGTCAGTCGGCTCAGCGTGGCTTGTGCCAGGAGTGTTTGTTTATACATGTGGAGATGGGCAGTGGAAAACCTGATTTCACAGATTTCATAGACATTAGGGCTGGAAGGGACCTCGGAAGATCATCGAGTCCAGCCCCCTGCACTGACATTGAACCTGGGCCTTTCTGCCCATTGAGGGAATGAGTGCCTGGCACCTGTTGAGCTCGGGCCTTTTTATTACCCTTGCCATGTAGAACCGAAGTGAAGTGATAATTTGTGTAAATCATCCAGGCAAATTAGGAAGGAGACTAATATGATTAAAAAGACCAACTGCTTAATGCAAGGGGGTCGAACTCTTTTGGTCCCCCAGATCTGAATCAGAATGCAGGCCGGATCCAGTGGCAGAGCGAATGGCAGTGGTGTGAGCCACAGCAGGTGCCCGAGCTGTGTTCATAATTGCACGCATCCCTTGCTCGCTTGCCACTGACCATGTCCCCAGTAGGGCTCCACATGCCAGAATTCAGCAGTGCTCCCATCCCCGCTTGCCCTGGCCCCTACAGTTGCCCTGTGGGCCCCACCCTTGATTTAGCAGATTAGTGATTATAATTTGCATCCTCCGTTTTACTTTTCATCAACACGTCACACCCACATCCTACTTGATCCTGGACTTCATTCCATCATGTCATCTGTCTTCTTGCCTTGAACAATCACAATTATGTCAGGCATTTTAGAACGGGTATTGGTGACCTAAGTCATGGCTGTAGAAGGTTCATGCTCCAATGGCGGCTGCGACACCCCCTGGTGGCCAAACAATTCCTGCCCCAGCTCTAGCTCTTCAAGTACCCCCTCACCTCCTGGTCTTGCTTGTCACGACTATGTTGTTGAACTTAATTAGGAGAGAGGCTTCTTTGAGTGAGCCTGTTGGCATTGCTGTGCTGGGCTTTGGCCTTCTCAGCTTCCACCATTTTCCTTTTGCTGAGTCCTCAAGCTCTAGTTCACTGATCAAACAGCTTCGGCGTTCTTGGCTTCCTGTCTCCACCTTGGGCCGTGCGGCCTCAGTCTCTGTCCTTCTCAGGCTTCTGGCCCCACACTCTGCCCTGTCCGGCTCTGGGCTCTGGCCTTGCTCTCAGGACTCTGGCTGTGCCTTCAGCCTGCCCCCAGCAGGACTCAAGGCAATCAGGTTCCCCAAGGGCAGTAGTAGCCAAACTGCGGCTCCTGAGCTGCATGCGGCTCGCTGGCAGGGTACTTGCGGAGCCAAAGCCTTGCCCACTTCTCCGCTCCAGGATTGCCAGCTCAGGCACCGGGTTGCCAGGGCTGGAGCTACAGCTGTGTCACTTACCCTGGGGCACACTCCCCGTGAGCAATGCCAGAGCGGTTTGGCGCTGCGGCGGCAGGAGCCTGATCCTGTGGTCAGTGCCTAGCTCTTGAAAATTAAACTGGAGAAGTTGGCAGAGCTCTGCGGCTCTTGACCTTCATTGGAAGACAAGATGTAGCTCCCAGGGTGAGTAATTTTGGCCACCCCTGCCCTAGGGTACTAATGGGACCTCCAAACCACCCCCTTAGTCCCAAACCCAAGCCACCACTTAAACCGTTCAACAATGTAAGACCCTTGCTGTAACAGAGTACCTTCCTGGGGCCCACCCCCTGTCTAGGGCATCACGCTTTCACTCACCCAACAGGCCTTTTATGATACAAAAATTCTTCTTCTCATGCAGGAAGCTATCCATTTGTTGCCCTGATGCCTAGGGCCAAATATACGGCTCCGAACCTTCCCTTATACCATGTCCCATGCCTCGCAGATGGCATCCAAAGTTGCTGACAACTCTCCTGGCCTCTACCTTGGCTGAACTCCACCCCTCGCTGGGTCTCTATCACTCCGCCCTACTCTACAAACTCCTTCAGGCCATAATTCAGGCCCTACTCTAGGCAGGCATTCAGGCTTTCTGCCTCTCGCTGGGCCAAACTGGGGCACTGGCTCACCTAGGCCTCAGGTCCCTTCCATTATACCTTGGCCCCATACTCCGCCTCTGGCCCATTTAGGCCTCAGATCCCTTGTGGCATTCCTTGGCCCTTTTCTGCCTCCTTTCTGGGCTTCTGGGGCATCTCTCTGTGCCCCTCCTGTCCAGCCCTGCCCAGGGTCCCTTGGAGCATCCTCCATCCCCAACAAGCTCCAACCGTTTCTTCCTGGTCTCTCCAACCTCTCAGTTGTTCAAGTTTCCTCCGAGGGCTAACTCGCCTTCCTTCCCTCCCAGGAAACAAGCCCCACCACAGCCTAACTCCTGTGCTGCAATTCTTCCCCTGCCCAAGCCGTCACTGCAGGTACTAATCCTTGCCACTTGATGATCTTTCCTCACTACAGCAAGGCCTCATGTGGGGTTGCTTCCCAGGCAGGCAAGTCAACTTACTTTCTCTGGAGCAGGCACATCCAGTGTCCTCCACCTGGATGTTCTCTGCTGCAAGCGCTCAGCAGAGAGATGTCTCTCCTTCTGCTTTCCAGGGAGAACTGCTCCCTGGTCCTAGTGCTTGTGTTTATATCCTGGCCATGCTCAACCCTCGCCCAATCAGGGGTTTGTCCTTCCGTTAGATGACCGCTTGATTTGAGCCTGAGCCTACCTGCAGGCAGCACCAGAGCCCGACTGCTCTCCCCTGCCACACCCACACAGCCCCACACCAGGTCTGAACATAAATCCCAGCTCACTAGCTATATGCTCAAAGCTCCCCCTACTCTGGACTACTCCCTTCAAGCTCTCAGAGTCTTACTAGTAGCTTCCAGGCAGCTCAGCAGTCAACCAGGCATTCCCTCGCAGCAGCCCTTCCAGGGGCTCCTTCCCTTGCAGCTTGCAGGGCCAGGCTGTCAGGTCTTTCTCTAGCTTATATGCCCAGAGCCCTGCCCCTTCTGATCATGTGCTCTATCAACTGACCTGCCAGCAGGTCACTTGTTAACACCAGCTTGGCCTGCTTGCCTTGTCCGGTTAACAAAAATCCATCCCTTAAAGGGGTCATTCTGCTTTTCCATAACAGGGCAGGGGTCTCCGATTACAATGGCCCTCAAGAAGCTCTATTGCTTTGTCAGGCCCCTACAGTGCACTGCCATCTTTAGCTCAACAGAAAGAGACAAGAAATGCCATTGGAAATACTACCAGGTTCACATGAATGTTCTCCCAACTGGGCACAGTATGAATTGGTATCCCCTTTCTAAAATAACCAACGTTTTCACATTGTCACCTGTTGTCTACCCTATACCTTCACATTAGAACCACATTCTAATGTGCCACATTAGACCTCCCTCTATGCCAAAAGGCTCAGCAAGCATGGTCTTATGTTAACTTAGTAGATGTTTTCAAGCAGAATTCAAGCCAACTCTTTATTTTTCCCTCGTCTCCACTCCCCCCCCCCAATCTAATTCTTCCTGAAAAGTGGAAAGTCATTGTTTTTTCAGATGCAAAACAAAAATGTCAGATTTATCAGTCTTCCTCCTCAAGGTGCTTAGTAGCTCTGGTCCTGGTTATTTAAAAGATAACCCCAAGCTCATACCCTGGTAGATCTGTAAGGCAATTAGACTCTGAGTAAACAGTTGCTATTTGATTTTTATTAGCTTTATGGACAAACAAAAAAAACCCACATTTTCAATATTATTAAGAATCATTACACTATTTGGTAAAGGCATAATAATAATTAATGAATAAGCTGTGTTCCCTAAAATGTATTATTCACTGGATTGACTGCTAATGAAAAAATATTTTTATCTAATTTAATGAATCACTTTGAAAGTATTTTATTAAAGAGATGGCAAATGCTTTCTATATTTCTCAGACTCTATTCTCTTTGGAGAACTTCTGTCTCCCACTTGCTCCATGAATGGTGTAATCCAAGTGTACCATAAAATGTAAGTGATGTGAGGATGAAGATCTAAAGCATTTCAAGCTTGAAGCCACTGATTTGAATCCAGACCTTGTCAGAAGAACTCATTATCATCACCATTTGGTACCATATATGAACTGTGTCAGTGAGTCCTAGATCAGTCTTTTGTGGATTGTTATACACGAGACACAAGAAGTGCCCAACACAAAAAACCCTTCTTTTTACCAGCTTATTCAGAAGATCAAATGTTCCATGAGAACAGATCTGATCTTCTCTCCATAACAGTTTTGAAGTATGCTCTGGTGGTGCCTTATTTCCAGTGAAAAATATTGGCCCAGAGAAATAAAGGGTTTCAGCACAACTCTGTCACTGTACAGCCCTATGCAATTAAACACAGCTGAAGGTGTTAAGTACAGACATCCCAACCTGATTAGAAACATGACAACCATACTTAAGGATTCATGCCAGGGTTTGAAAATGCATTGATCAGGATACACAAGAGGAAAAGGATCAAAAACAAAGCATAAAGCATTTTGAAACCAAAATTGTGAGGTAATGTAAAGGAAACACTAAGCTTTTGGAGGAGAAGGTGGTGATCAGGAACAATCAACATGAATTCAGCAAGGGCAAGTCACACCTGACCAACCTGATTGCCTTCTGTGAAAAGATGACTGGCTCTGCAGATGTGGGGAGAGCAGTGGATGTGATATACCTGGACTTTAGCAAGGCTTTTGATACAGTCTCCCAAAACATTTTTGCAAGCAAACTAAGGAAGTACAGATTGGATGAATAAAGTGTAAGATGGATAGAAAACTGGCTTGATTGTCAGGCTCACAGGGTGGTAATCAATGGCTTGATGTCTAGTTGGCAGCCAATATCAAGTGGAATACCTCAGGGGTCGGTCCTGAGGCCAGCTTTTTTTTCAATATCTCCATCAATGACCAGGAAGACGGGATGGAGTAAACTCTCAGCAAATTTGCAGATGACATCAAACTGGGGGAAGTAGTAGATGCACTGGAGGGTAGGGCTAGGATTCAGAGAGACCTTGACCAACAGGAGGATTGAAATCTCATGAGGTTCAATAAGGACAAGTGCAAAGTCCTGAACTTAGGACCAAACAATCCCATGCACCAGTTTAGGCTGGAGACTGATTGGTTAAGCAACAGCTCTGCAGGAAAGTACCTAGGGGTTACAGTGGGCAATAAGCTGAATATGAGCCAACCGTGGGCCATACTTACAATAATGGCTAATGGCATCCTGGGCTGCATTAGTAGGAGTGTAGCCAACAGGTCAAGGGAAGTGATTCTTCCCTTCTATTCAGCACTGGTGAGGCCACATCTGGAGTACTGTGTCCAGTTTTGGGCCCCCCACTACAGAGAGGATGTGGAAAAATTGGAGATGATCCAGAAGAGAGCAACAAAAATGGTTAGAGGGCTGGGGCACATGATTTCTGAGGAGAGGCTGAGGGAACTGGGTTTATTTAGTCTGGAGAAAAGACGACTGAGGGGGGGGAAGTTTTTAAGATCTAGCTAGACAATGCCCTGGCTGGGATGACCTAGTTGAGGATGGTCCTGCTTTGAGAAGGGGTTTGGACTACATGACATCCTGAGATCTGTTCAACCTTCATTTTGTATGATTCTAGAAAACATCATGAGAACTCATCAAAGTTCACTTTTCAGAGAAACACTATCAGTTAGTTCCTCACTCTGTCAAGCAGGCCTTCTTAGTGGGGAAGAAAAGGTTAGATCTGTTGCAGAATAGCCGCTATCAACTGTGTATGGTTGTTACTTTCTTGCTGTTCTGTCAGTTTTGTCAAAAAAAGGAAGGAGAATAAAAAGTGGAGAAAATACAGCTTTTTGGCATTCTCTGGATACAAGTTGTCTGAACAGTCAGAGGTGCATCCTTTGGGTTAACAAGTTTCCCAATAGAAGATGAGTTGTAGGTCAGGGACACTATCTGGCTGGTTTGGTCAGCCTGGACAGAGCTGGATGGCCATTTCATGCCACTGTAATAATGACATGTGATGTAGTTGATCTTGCAAACAGGTGAGATGCAATCAGAGGCATGTGTGTATGTTGGGGGAGAGTGTGCAGGAGGAAAAAAGTGGGAACAGAAAGAGACATAAGGGAGAGGAAGACAAAGCGAGTTTTCAAGTGTATCAGTCTGTGAGGTCCTTGCTAGTCCAGGGTGGGATGGCCAGCGGCCCTCCCCACTATGCTGGTCTGCACTCCCTGGTAAATAAGCTTTATCAGCAAACTCAGTCTCTGGAGAGAAGCTGAAGAGACTGACTAGTTGTTTCTCTAGCCAATTTCTTCTGCTGTTTTGTTCTCTAAAATCCTTCTTTTTACTTCTTCATAAAGGGGGGGGAGACTGCATTCACCAGTTAAATCGAGTTTCTGATGCACAGAATTTTGTCCATTAACTTCCGATGATTATTCTCTTCTTTAACAGTTATGATCCAAACACTGTTTTACACAAATTGCACTTACTGTTTGGCCTGCCCCCATCTTCTGCATTCCTAGCCCCTCCAGAAATGTTTGCTGTGATGGGCGATGGCAACATCGTCTGAACTTTCCCTGGCTTCCCACAATGAGCTCACTGTTAAGGCGAGCTTGGAGGTGCCAATCATTACAGGTCTGGGGAAGCCTGCTCTGTTGATAAGCTGTGCCAGACCTGGAATTTCTCTCTCCCATTCCTTACAATGATGGAGAGATACCTTTCTTCTATTGCTAAATTCATCATCATTTACTTGCCAGCTTGCCACCTTTGCTATCATTTGCAAGTGGAAAGCAACATGTGTGAGACTGGAAAGAAGAAGTGGCCTGAATGTTTCAGAAAAATGATTGCGTTGATTTGAGTGTCAGTTCACATATTTATCTTGTACGTTTCTGTGAGTGCCCCATCATCCTAATATGAGAATACCTCTATGGTCTTTACCTTCAGAAGCTCTCTGGGCAGTAGTAAAGTGCCCTTATCCTCATTTTAGACATTAGGCCTACAGAGAAATTAGGTGACTTGCTCAAGGTCACCAAGGAAGTGGGATGGCCAAACTGGAAATGAAATCTGAGTTTCCCTGTTCTGTGTTTCATAGATTTCATAGACATCAGGGCTGGAAGGGACCTCGGAAGATCATCGAGTCCAGCCCCCCGCCCAAGGGCAGGAAGTCAGCTGGGGTCATAGGATCCCAGCAAGATAAGCATCCAGTTTCATCTTGAAGGTGTTCAATGAAGGTGCTTGAACCACCTCCGGTGGCAGGCTGTTCCAGACCTTGGGGGCTCGGACAGTAAAGAAATTCTTCCTTATGTCCAGCCTGAAACGATCTTGAAGTAGTTTGTGACCATTCGACCTCGTCATCCCTTGGGGCGCTCTGGTGAACAAACGTTCCCCCAGATGCTGGTGGTCACCCCTGATAAACTTGTAGGTGGCCATCAGATCACCCCTGAGCCTGCGCTTTTTCAGGCTAAAGAGCCCCAGGGCTCTCAGCCTGTCATCGTAGGGTCTGCTTCCCTGACCTCTGATCATGCGCGTGGCTCTTCTCTGGACTCTCTCAAGCTTCTCCACATCCTTTTGAATTGTGGAGCCCAAAACTGGACACAGTACTCCAGCTGCGGTCTCACTAAGGCTGAGTACAGGGGGAGAATGACGTCCCGGGATTTGCTTGAGAAGCATCTATGGATGCAAGCCAGCGTTTTGGTCGCTTTACTAGCCGCCGCATCGCATTGCAGGCTCATGTTCATCTTGTGGTCAATGATGACCCCCAAGTCTCTTT
>NW_005842439.1:144997-149018 GCF_000455745.1 Alligator sinensis | reverse complement strand
CATGTTGCCTGTGGGGGCCGGCAACTCAGCAGGCTCTGCCGGGGCAGCAAGAGGTGCGTACCTGTTGCTTAGTTCTGGTGGAGTAGGGGCCTTGGTGCGGCGGGCCTTAGGGCCCTTGACCACCTTGGTCCCTGCACCTGGCTGAACACAGCAGGAGGTCCCAAAGTCCTCCTTTGGCATGGAGGGGGACTGTGGTCTACCCTCTGCCTCCTGGGGGAGAAGGGCCTGGCAGTAGGAGTCTATCTCCTGCTCGCAGTCCCTGATGGCACGCAGTCTCTGGACTGTGGCCTGGAGCTCCTCCAGCTGGCGCACCAGAGACCCCAAAAGGGAGCAGACCCCACAAGGGGAGGTCACCGTGCTCCCAGGCCCCAGAGCCTGAAAAAGGGACAGGCAGCCCCCGCAACCGAGAGCCTGTTAACATTTTCCTCCTTGGACCTTCTGTCCCATTCTTCCCACTTCTTTATCACTTTAACACAATGCACATATCTGCTGACAAGGCTTTGTTTTCAGTAGTGTGTGTGCAACTTAAGATGCTCTTGAAGTGACCGACCTCATTTGTGCACCTGGATGCTTCCAAAGTGCAGGAAATCTGCATGCGTGAATGGGTAGTTCTGCACCAAATTGCAGGGAAGCCCTTGATTCATGGATTGGTTTAGTAAATAATAAAGGTGAATACGAGACCCGCATTTTTCTAGCTCCTTTTGATATATTTAAACAGAGCAAAGCAAAACATAAGTGGAAAGTGAATCCACAATCTGGGTTTTGGGTTTCCTTAGTAACAGCTGGATGCACTTGGTAAAAAAAAGTGAGAAAGGAAGAGATTGGTGGGGAAAAAAAATCAGTTTCAACTTGTTTCTGATGCTCAAAGCACCACCGCATTAGAAAAAGTCAGAATCTTGAACTCAGATCTTGACAGGTTAAAAAAAATACCTAATCACTTTTCACTGCCCCTCTAGTAGTGCACAAAATGGATCAGGAAAGAAAATAGTATTTGTTTCTCAAATAGCCTCCCGGGTCTTTCTGGTTTCCTTTTAAGGTTACCAAAGTCAAAGACTATTGTCACATCAAATGGTTGTGTGAAAATGGGGAAATAGTTACAGGTTAGCATTGCAAAGCATTTGCCCAACATCTCACAGGCTCTCTCTTCCCCTTCCCCCTTTGGTCAGCAGTCTCCAGAAAACAAGAAACGATTACTGTCGTGCTGGTCTCCCAAGAGGGCAGCCTTGTCTGTAAGCAATTTGTCACTGAGTGCTGTTAAGTGAGAGATCACGTCCTTCTGTTACCCACGCTGTGATCCTGCTGCTGTTGCTGCAGCAGCAGCTTCCCCCCTAGCGCACACACTTCTACCAGCCGCTGGATCTGTCTTGTTGCAAGTAACAGCTGGGGTCCTGCTGCAGTGCACAGCACGCATTGACCAGGGAGCAACCCAGCCCTGGGAACAGCTTCAACCTCAGCAGAGCTGAAGAAAATCAGAGCAGAGAGGCAGGGTGGCATGAAGTTCCTTTGGGCAAGTGGCTTCATCTCTCTGACTCTCTGTGTCTATAGGGGAGGAATAATACTCATCAGCTTCTCCCAGGCACAGGCAGGAGCAGCACTGGTGCAGGGCCCAGTGCTTAGACTCAGTGAGCCATAACAATGGCTCCATGATGCCCACCCTTCTCTCCTGCCCTGACGGATGGCCTTCCTGCTGGGTCCCAACTTGAAAGAGGTGCAGAATTTACTGTTCCAGCTGTGACGGACATTAGTGACCCCTGAGCTAACCATGTCACAAACCTCCTCACCCCCGCAGTTGCCGTCTCTCTCTACTCCCTGGTGGCTCAGACTGCAAGTTCTGTCTGCAATTAAAAAAACTAAAGAAACACATGCAAAGACCACAGTCCTCAGTCAAAACAAGGCATCATGGAAGGTCTGAACTCCCCTCTCCAGAGCTATTCGTATCTGGAAAATGGACCTCGAGGGCAAAATACACGAGGGAAAGTGAACGATGGGAAAATGTTTCAAAATGCTGCTGCTTCTCAGTAGAATTTTACCCATCAGCTTTGACATAAGCACCATATTCCAGCTGTAAAATATAATTAGAGCAGTGAATCAGAAAAGAGCTGTCCGTCGAGCAGCACAGTGTGTTCTCAGCCAAGGAGAGGGATGTGAAATTCATGCAAATAGGGCCCAGTTCCTAAGCTTTCTCCTTAGGAAACAGTGTGTGACACAATCAGCAGAGAGCATTTGCACCAGGCTGAAAATTTTCACATGCTTTTCTGAGTCAGCTTTTGCCTTCCAGCTCTGCGTTAAGTCGAGCAAACCGCCTCCCTCCATTGCCTCTTGCTTTCAAAGCTCTATTTATGCAGTGTAAACGTTGCATGGTGGTGCCTCTGCTCTTCTGGGGGGCAGCCAGTGGCCAACCCCAGTGGACTGGGATGTGATCTGATCGCAAAGCTTGGCCTGTGTTCCAGGACAGGGGAGAGCCGTCCTTTCACTTGAGCGGTGCCATTTCATTGCTGTCTGCCAGGCTTTACCCAACAATCCATCATCCTATCAACTATATTGGCTCCGCTCATGGTCCCAGAGATGGAGCGAAAGCTGGGTAATTTCCAGGGCTCTCTCAAAATCAGGAAGCTTTCCTTTTCATTTTCTTTGCACGTTTCATGCATGAGGCAGGCATCAGAAGGAGGTGAAATTCTGTGCGCGTCCCACAGTACAGGTGCAACACAGAGGATAGCAGCCTTTCCATGCTCCACTCCCAATCCTGGGGCTAGCAGTCCCTTTCCATCCCCCCCTACCTCCTTGAAATGTAAGAAAGGATTTCAACCTCCATACAGTCTTCAGCTCCTTGACCTGTTCACCAAGACTTCCAATAGGGCAGGAGAAGTCCTGCTAAATGTGACGAGTGAAACTTATTTGCTAGGGTCTACAACCTTCTAAATCCCCTCACATCAGGTGCCATGCGGTTATTGTATCACAATATCTTTGAATCATTAGAGACTCAAGCTCAATTTGAGCTGGTGACCTCAAGGTGACTCTAGTGTGTCGCACGTCTCCTGAGCCACCTCTCCTGCCCTCTCTTTTCACCAGAACTGTGTTTGCATGAGTGAAGTGCGTGCGCGCGCGCACACACACACACACACACACACTCATTCTAGCTCTGGGAGAAAATGTTTCCATATTACACCCCATCAGCAATGCTTTGACACATTAAGTAGTGATTATTTAAGCAGTAAAGCAGCAGATAAAGGCTAACTTTTGCTACCGTTTCTGCTCTTTTTTTCTCAGGACCAGATAGTCTGGCCTCTCTCCACGGACCACTGCAACCTCTAAAAAACCCATTTCATTTATGACCAGGTCCAACTTCCTGTATCTTCTTGATCCAAGAGTCAAAAGCCCTCTGGGCACCATTATTGAAGGATATGATAGAGCCAATATTGAAACATAAATGAGAATGTGGGATGAGCTGGGCTCTGTAAAACATATTTCTGTCTATTTTATCCACAAGGAGCATGCCCATACCATGTCCGTGGCACCCCCAGAGTGTCACCAAGAAGGCAATCCCTCCCACTCTGCACGTGTTGAATTCAGAAATGGCACCACAAAGCCACTCTGAGGATGCCTTCCATTGCTGTCCTCTAAAATGCTGTACACAGGGATCTCCAGAGCTGAACCAGGGGCTGCCCTCTGCAGTGCTTTCCCACCGCATCTTTGGGGTGGCTGCAATATGGAAGAGGAGCAGATAGGTAGGGCCCGCTCAAGAACAGCACTGGCAGGAGGACCATGAAAACAGCCAAACATACCCTAGATGTTCCCAACTTCCTCTTGATGGACATGTGCTTACTGCTTCTCTGATCATCATCCCATAGGAGCTATACACCAGTAGGTAGCTAATATTAACACACTGAACACTGTGACTCCTGATGAATGCCCCAGGTAGAGCTTAATGTTTTATTGATTTCCGAGGAAAAACAGCAGCACACATGCGTAATATGGACAATCAGCACTGAATGGGTGAAATTTTACTGCCTACATTTCTTTT
>NW_005842439.1:144617-144966 GCF_000455745.1 Alligator sinensis | reverse complement strand
CTACAACCAATACTTTCCCTCTAGGGGAATTCCTAATTTCAATGAAAAATGCGGATCTCAGTAAATATTTAAAATCAAAGGAAACCCCCTGCTGTAAAGAGGGGATCAATCCAGAATCTGGGACAAGGAATGTTTCCTGCCCAATGGCCAAGCTGACAAAGCTTGTCAGTTCTTTGTCCCCTGAGGAGTGCAATGTCCCTTTTGTTCCTGCAGAAGAAAAGTAATTGTGTGCTAAATGCAAAATTCACATTACAGAAGCACAGCTGGCAGTGGTAGCCCTTTCAAATGCGTTTACTTCACCAAGGCAGGTGATTCAGAGTTAGGCATGCTGACTTCCTTCCCTACCCCG
>NW_005842439.1:128835-144586 GCF_000455745.1 Alligator sinensis | reverse complement strand
ATCATCTAGCAGGAGCTGGGGCTCATTTTGATTTTTGGGTAATTGGGGAGATAAAGAATTGCTAACCTGAAAAAGTGTGTGGGCGGTAGCTATAGGAAGACTGCATATCCACGTCATATGGCAAAGAATCCCATATTGCAGTTGGCTCCCTTGTCAGCAACTGAATAAAGGATCGAGGACTATTCCTAGAAGAGGTGTATCTTTGCCCCACTGTCCTCCATGCTGTTGCTTTTCTGTTCTCAAAAAGATTTCTTTCTCATAAGCTTTTGAATCCATAGCCTTAAACTGGTTCAAGAAATGTCATGGAAGAGGACAGACCTTCAAACCCACTTTTCTGTGGCCTACGTAAAACAAAACTTGGGAGGTCTGATGGGGAAAGATGTCAGGATCATTTGAAGAACTGCAAGTAGGCCCATCTTCCCATTAGACATTGCCAACTTTAGGAATCATTATGCGTAAGTCACCAGGCCAGACCTATAAGTCTTTCTATCTCATCTATATGATCATGAAGTAAATAATTACATTTCTAATGGGTCCGAGGGGTTGTCTTCTTAGCATTTAAATAACAACCTTTACAAGTGGAGTGGGTTATTAAAATGCTCACCTGTGAAGGGAATGCTAGAAGGCAGCAGGAAGGAGAAAGCGGCAATGGCTGGTGTCTAATCTAAGCTCAGGCTTCTTTTTCAAGAGTAATCTGTGCGGTTCACAGCCATGTCTCTTTAGGCCTAATTTTTAGTTGTGGTTTTCTACTGCATGCCCCCCCCCCCAGTATTTCATGTGAGAATGTCTGAGAGAGTTCAAACTGCTTTTCATCAAGAACCAGTTGGTTATCAGCTAAATAAACCAGGATAAACCAGGCCTGACCCCATCACCTTGCCAGGCAAAGTGTAGTCCTGGGTGTCTGAATGGTTCTGCCTTTTCTTGTGTTGGGCTTCAGGGTGCAGGACACTTTCAGTGTCCAGTGGAGTCAAGGAACGTTGAAGGATGTTCAACATTTTCAGGAGCTGACCACTCAGTGCTTTGCAGCAGGGAAGCCAAATGCAGTGAAAATGTCAGGCAGCTGGGTGCAGAGCAGGCAACCGCATGACTTGTGTCTGGAACAGTCTGTGACTTGGACATTTCTCCAGTTCAGGCTGTGAAGAAGCAGCAGAGTCTGGGCAGGAAGCTAGTACAGGGGGCTCTCAATGAGATGCACCCTTAGCTGACCATGGCCTGGAAACTGGCAAGAACTATTTATCTCTAGCAGAGACTAGACCAGAGAGGCACACCAGGCTGTAGACTCGAGAAGCCCTAACGCTCTGGTACACTGCTGCCTTCCCTTCCCAAGAGCCAACATCAGAACTGTTGTTGTCTAAAGTTAAATTGTACTTAATGTTTGCAAGCTACTTGCCCTTTCCCTTTTCTGCCAGCCCTAGGAAAGTAAACCTCTTCCTTATAAGGCTAAATCATTCATGGGTAGAGCTAGAATTTTGATAAGGGGGTTGCAGATGGTGAGGTGAATCATCACATATAAAATAACAGTTTTTTTCCAGTTCAAAATAAACTAGATGCTTTACTAATATGATAGGGGCCCAGGGCTGTTTTTTTGCAGCTTAAGATTGAAGCACAAACAAATACAGTTTATTTGGTATAAGTTTCAAAAATCTGCAGGGTTGTGAAATAGGATCTTCATTACCAAGCAGCTAACAGGAGAATTGCAGAAGAAAGGATCGCTTGATTGGTGGAACATAAAGACTATTAGAAAGGAGGGAGGGTCATGCACGCCTGTGTAATGATATTCGAAGGAATTGGGTAGATGATAATGAGCAATGAAGTCAATTGACTCGCTCACTGTTGCCTGCATAGAAATGCTGCTGCCACTGCCAAGCAGTTAGTTTTAAACTTTTGGGGGACCAGGAATCAAAGTGGAGGGTGTGCAACTGCACCAGTCCACCCTGCACTGGATCTGCCCCTGATATAGTCATTGGGATTCAGCTGTGCTAATGTCTATGGAGCCTAGCATCCAATACACTTTTCAGTGTTTGCCTCAAAGCTGTAGTATATACCCAGGCCACCAGTAGCATCTCTTAGGTCTGGTGTACCCTGGAACCAGTGGCTGCAGTTTACATATCCCTTACAACTCAGCTTGCGTTTAACATATCCCTTATTTTTAAAAAAATCATATTACAGCACTCCAAAGCAAGAGGCCTAGTCACATCCTTATCTGCTATGTTGTTTGGTACAATTGCTACAGAATGGTTCCTTTCTTGTCTATAACTGTAAGGTTATTTTCTCAGGGTATATTTAGGGGAGTGACTTTTGGTGAAGCGCTGATGCTGAAAGGTTCGGGGACTCTTCATAGCCTCAGCAACAGGAAGATGCTGAGGAGCCCTCGTGGTGCAGTAGGGGCTCCACTAAAAACCATGGGACTTTGGCCATTGCATTATATGGGGAGCAGGATCATACCGTGTACGACTAAAAAGACCATTCATTCTCCCACTTTTCTCTAGCATCATGTGCCAGCTTACTCCATTTCTAGCATTTCACTGCAGCTCTATCTTGGCCAACGAGTGGGTGGGAAGGGGCCCAAATTTCTGTGCTGTTTTAATATATATTACCTCTTTTATAACTTTGTTTGTCATTTCCAGCTTGTTGGCACAGGATTTGACAGCTGCCTTTGCCCCTGAAGGAGAAAGAGCATAGCTATTCTCTCTTAGCTCTCAATGTTTGGCTTGTTGGCTTTTCAGACTTGGGGTAGGGGTGGGATTTTACCCATGGAGTGCATTTCATATTTTTATTGGCTGTTGCTATGTGCAGCTGTTCAGTTTCCTGGCAGCCATTTCTTTCTTTCTTTTAATAATAATAATAAAAAGAATGAAATAAGTGTTTTTCCAAAAAAATAATAAAAAAATCCAGCAACAATGCCAACCAGTCAGAGGCTTGCTAGCCAGGATGGCAATACGTGATGCCCATTTGGAACGGTCTTCTACTCCCTGCCATACATCTTGGGCTGAAATATGGTTTCTATGAAATGAGTAAATAAGAATATGGAGGCATGAAGGGAGGCATCTACAGCCAACACCACCATGAGCTGTGGTCTCTTCAGATCTCTTAAGCTTCAAGATAGTCAATATTTAAATAAGAAATATCTATGGGAAATCTAAGGCATGTTGGTAAGTCAGAGTCTTCAAAGGAGTTAGGCAGATTTAAACCAGCTGAGATTCGGGCCAACTAAATCTGTTACTTTATCTTGCTGAATGCTTTTGCTGTTATAAGAATGGCTGGTTGTTTTGTGCACCCTGTTTATATAACTAGAGAGTAAAGAAAAGAAGGGAAAAAAAGCTGATAACCAAGTTAGCGTACAACTCTGGGCAGGCTCAAATCAGAGTTGGCCCCTGAAGCTGAATCCCATCTGGCCCTCATACAATTGATGTAGCCAGTGTTTTAAAACCAATACTTAACCCCCCCCCCAGCACACACACACACACACACACACACACACACACACACTTTTATAACTGATAAAAAGATGTATAAACTGAGAGAGACTTTTGACTTCATCATCAGGAGCTTAATTCATCTAACTAGGAACAGAAACAAAGGCAAAATTGCAATAAGAATAATGAAGCGCGAATTCAGTTCCTCACCGAGGGTTCAAGTCTGAGTGCCCCTTGCTACTATAGATGGCAATGGGACTAGAAGAGTGACAAACCAGGCTCAGGAGTAGCATATCGCAGGGTCAGGTCCACAATTTTCTGGGAAGTCCTGATCCCCCTGAAAATCGATGACAGTTTTGACTCCACTTGGGTCAGTTTTTTACCGTTAACCCTTTATTGTTTTACTGTATCTAGCATCAGTAACTGATTGCAAGACTGAGGCTTTCTAAAACTTTAGGCTACTTTTTGATTTTGTTCTCCCAGTCTCTGAAGTTCCAGATACCATTTCCCCTCCTCTCTGTTGCTTAAATTTCTATTTTCCTTCCTCCCACCGCCTTTACTAGGACATTATTGTACAGTGGTAATGCTGAATGACTGCTGCGTTCCAACTCATGGATTATGTATCATTGATCCCTCCACTTACTTTTCGGAAGCTTTCTGAATAACATGTGAAACAGCAGATATTCCTGCTTCCTTTTCTTGTACCAAACACAGGAAAATTGGCCTGATCAGTGGAACACAAATGAGCTCCATTAGATGGACACATGACTTCCAATACATTTCTTAGTTCCTGCAGCAACTGTGGCATTTGCAGTAGAGAGGCATCTCTGCCATTAAATTAGCAAGAGATGAGAACCTGCCGGGAATCATTTTTCCATTTTCATTTTAATCAAATTAGTAAATGGATGGTAAACTTATGAAAGAAGCACAGCCTTTTTCCCCTCAGTGAATATTTATTCAAATTTTTAAACAAATTCTCTTCACTCCCTTTTTGTATTTTCCACAAATATTTGAGTGATTGAATTTTACTGGCAGGAAAGTTCAAGGAGAGCTAATTTCAGAGTCACTTGAGTGAATACTCCTGGAAACCAAATGTTATAGTTGAACTCCTGAATAGCTCTGCTAGAAGTGCTTGGAGTCTCGGATTAGAAACTCTGTCATTAGATGTATCCGATCAATCGGGGAACAAAAACAATTCCATGTGATTTTGGAGATCACTCAGAACTGAAACCCACAAGAATTTAAAAATCAAAACCAAAAAAGGCCTTGTGGTTAATCCTTAGTTTAAAAAAGAAACATAAAAATATTGGCAAATGATAAATACAACAAAGAATGGCGTCAAGGACATTTTTACTAATGATTTGTTTTTCAATTATGCCAAAACATCCAATTGAGGCTTGGGGCTTTTGTCTGAGGGGCTTTGCCAAGATGTAGTGAAAAACTGTCTCAGCCCTGAAGAGTTTCAGTCTAAAGAGGCAAAAATTGGGAAGGGGGTTAGAGATTAAATGTATTTTCTGAGGTTCAACAGCAGGTTAGTGGCAGAGCAGGGAATATATTTTGGTCAACTAAGTCTTGGTTTGGGACAAGCGCCACTGAACTGGTAAGTGCATTTCAATGCAGAATTATTCTATTTTGGGATATTCTGTGAGCAGAAGAAAAAGGTAAATATGTTAGATAAATTACTGAACCAATTCTTTTGGAGGATAATTTGATACGGGTTCTTCTGCTTCCCTCAGCACCACGTTGCTCAGCCTTTACATTGCAGGTTGATGACTACACTTTTCCTTAGTGACCCCATCCAAATAATTTTCCTGCAGAAAAGTGCTGCCTTGCCCCTGTGCGATCAAACAGGTTAATCGATGGGGTTTTTCCCCCTTCTGATTCATGTGAAACACTAAGTCTTTCTGTGTCTCCACATGTGCTGTTAGCAACCCATAATCTGATTCTTTGTGCTCTCCAGATATTTCTGCTGCCTGCGAGACTTGCCTCATCCCCAATTTCAGAGATTATTTTCCTTCCTATGTAAGGATTAAACAGCAAAATAAATCTCTTGGTAGAAGACAAGTGCTTGAAACTTAGGGCATGCGCTCCTTGCTTTCTTCTCAACTGGAGAAAAGCAGGTTGGGTGGGGGGGCAGGGAATGCTGAGTACCTCTGATTGTATTAATCAGCACATGTATGTGTGTTGTTGCTCCAAATCCAATCACTGCTACCTATTTTTTTCCCCCTAGCTACAAGTGGTAAACATTTGGCTTGGATGAAATGGTTTGTGAAGCAAAGCAGCAGCAGCTGCAGCCCTCTTTTTGACAAGGTAATGAGGATTCATTGCCATGTTATCGCTTCTTTATTTTGCTCTTATTATTCTGCTGGAAATTGATTGTCATGACTGAGTAGGCAGTTAAATCCCTGATCCCTGATTCCTTTCCCCCATGCCCTACGTCTTTGATGGCCATCTCACTTCAGCCTTCCATGACAGGGTGGATTAAGAGGCAATCAAACGTCTTCAAAGACAACTGATGGAATTGGACTTTGTGTGTGTGTGTGTGTGTGTGTGTGTGTGTGCATGTGTTCAGTTTGGTTGCCTTTTCAGGTGGCTGGCATTGGCTCTAACCTGAATTTCAGCCCAGGCTGAAGGTCTTAATTTAATTTAGGATAGTTTATGTTGTGTCCATGCCATTTTTCATCACCGAGTTAACCCATGCATTGCTGGCCATGACTTTGCAGCCTACCAAAGAAAGGACGTATGGGACACATCCAGACAAGCACCATCATGAGGTATGTGGCGCTGCAACCACATCTGCAGTGCCACATACCACACAGTAGAGTTCTCCACGCTGCTTCATTTTTTCCCCCCGCATTTTTTACCCCTGGCTCCACCCAGCAGGATTGCTGTGTCTGCAGCTCCAGGAGGCCCCCAGGACTCCAGGTAAGGCTGCTTTGGCCAGCCCAGTGCTGGCCCAGCCTTCCCTATGCCACCTGGGACAACCTGCTGTGTGCCAAAGAGCGTGTAGCACGGATGTTCTCTGGGGCAAGAAGCAGCAGCGCAAAGTGCACTGTCACTACTTGTCCCCAGGGAACCAAACGTCCACACGCATCTGGATGTGCCCATGATGTGTGGCACTGTTTCAGCTTGCTTTAGTTAAGCTTCACTAGGATTTGATGCCTGTGCTGGGAGTGTGTGTGTGTAGGGCTGGGCCACAATTTTTTGGGGTCCCCTGCAAAATGTAGTTTTGGGACTCCCTGGTGTGAAGAAGCTGGCAGCGGAGGGGGGGGTGGCGAGCGGCCAAAGAAGCTGGTGGCAGCAGTGGCAGCGGCAGGGTGGGGTGGTGAGTGGCCAGATGCAGGGGCAGGTTTTGCAGGGCAGGATGGAACGGCCCTGTGTGTGTGTATGTCTGGGTTCAAACAGTGCTCTCCAAAACGTTGATTCTCTCCATCCTATTTCCCACTCTGCTGGATAGGACTCTTCCGGTGGCAGAGCCCATTGAGAGGACTAGGAGTCCCAGTCACTGCATGGAGAGAATTGTTGTTTGCTGAGAACTGTTATTCACTGCAGAAAAACTTAGGATCTCCAGTCAGAAACCAGGATCCTGCTGTCAGGCACTGCAGAAATTCACAACAAAAAGAAATGGCCCCAAAGAGTGTACAGTCTAAAGTATAAGATAAATCAGCAGGTGAATAGAGAGTGAGGTGGTGGGGAAGGGGCACAGAGGAGCTACAAGACAATCCTGGTCATCATAATCGGTAGCAGTTCCAGCTCTAGGGACTAGCAATGAAGGAGATTCAATAACTTCCCTGATCAGCTTTTCCTTTTGCCCTCCCATTCTGATAATAAGGATTATTGCATGACATTTAATCTAAATCAGCTTTGTCATAGTTTAAAACCACTGCTTCATGTCCTGGCCTCTGCAGTGAGGGAGAACAGTTGTTCTCCCTCTTCTTTATGGCAGCATTTCAAATAGTTGAAATTAATTATGATGTCGCCTCTTAAACTCCTCTCCAAACTGAATGCATGCAATTCCCGCAACTTTTCCTCAGATGACCTGCATTTCAACCCCTTTATCGCTTCATCGGTTCTCACTGGGTTCTCTCCAGTTTCTCCCTAGCTTTAAATTGCAGAGCCTAGAACTGTATCCAGTATTGCAGCCGAGGCCCAACCAGTGCAACTTCACAATCTAGTGAAAAACGCACAAAGTACAGGGACTCGATGGGAAACTCGACTGTATGGAGCTGAGTTCAAAGTCTGCTGCATTTGCCCGTGGTCTGATTCTCATCTGTATTTGGGGACATACGTGCCAGTGGGGCTATGTGCCACCAATCTGGATGCTATGTATTCATTTAAGATGGGGCTTGATCAGTGTTGACCTGCCTTGGCAAATTACTTGGCAAGCCAAACAAATGCATTGAACGGGATTTTGCACTGACACAGATGTAACAACTATTATTTACAATATATCTGCACGGCAAATGACACAATGGGGACTTAACCTGGCTGGCTTGTAGGCTACTGCCATATAAATGTTAAATAATCAGAACATAATGGTGCACTAATGCCAGGGCTGGTTCTCTGCTCTCAACAAGTTCTTGGTTTAAATCAGGAAAAGCTTTCATAAGTCACCTTAATTAGATCAGTGTAAAGCTGGTGCAGGTGAGAGAATAGTCACCCCCTTGCCCGTTCACATACTGAACTCTATCAGGCTGTAGAGAGAAATCCCAATGAGAGGGAAGATTGGTGTGTTGTGAAGGAGTCTTGGCAGGTCATTTTGAATTACATGTGGAGCAAGAGGGCTCTCTTGGAAGCTGTAGTATAAGCAGCATTTTCAAAGGGCAGGAAAAAGAAAGTCCCCATTTTTCAATTTGAGAATTAAAAATGGGACCCAGGGAATTGTCAGCCACTCTCTATGCGCTTCACTGATTGCCGGCACTCTCTGGCTCTGCCTGTGATATGAAAATACGGATGGTGAGTGAAGCCTGATAACTCCCAAATCACCTAATCAGATTATCTCATCATCTGAATAAGAAGTGACAAGTGGAAGGTACGACATTAACCACCACATGTTCAGCCAGCCTGGGCTTTCCTCACCACAGCTCGTCCTCCTTTGTAGGTCTGTGGAGGCAGGGATGGGAATACCACTGAGCAGCTGGCAGGATGGGGAGACAATGTGACTGGGTGGAGAGGGCATACATCTGGGAGCCAGGAGACAAGTTCTTCCGCTCATCCACCATGTGGCTTTGTATAAGTCCCTCTGTGCCTCAGGTTTATTGCGTGAAGGCCTTTACTTTCAGTTGCCCAAAGGTGTAGACGTCCAACTCGGCCTGTTTCATAAATATGTTTATATAAGGGACTAGTAGTTTGGGAGAGAGAAATTCAGTGGGTCCAAACAAAAAGCCCTGCTAATACTTTCCAATGACTGTGCTGAGAGGATGTCTGGCAAACACGAGGAACGTGATGCCAAAAATCAACAGGCCAAAACTGGAGTGCTGGAAGTTGAGCCTAATAGCTGGACAAACTGATAAGAGCATGGACAGTCCCAGCTATCACCCCCTATTTATGGGGTCTCTAGTTTTAAGCATGATGCCAGGAGGAAGGATGGCCTGGAAGGAGCAAGTTGTACTTGCTGTGTCCACAATCTCTTGGGACAGACACCATTAGGCCTTTGTTGTCCTGGTCACAACAGAAGATCTGGCCACTCAGAAACAGGGACCTATATGCAATGACTACTTCTCCTAGCCTTGATTAAGCCTTGAACGCCACCAGGGTTCTTTCTCTCACCTCTTTCCTTCATGTCTCACCTTATTTTTCCTCTTTCTTATTTCTCTCTTTTTGCCTAGTACTATAAAAAAAAAAAAAGTCGGACTAAGCCAGCCAAGACAGCTTCTTTTGCAGCACTGCTGTGAGAGCGTGACCAGAAAAGCAGCTAAAAGCCATGCCTTAAACAGCCTGACACTCGCACAGGTTTGCCATGTCTCAGAGTGGTTAACAAGACCATATGTTGTGCCTGGCTTAGTCTAGCAAGGAGGCTGCAAGCAAGAGGCAGCACCAGCAAGGGAAGCAACATTTGCCATCTATTCTATTCTTTTCTCTCTGCTTCTGTGCTTGTCTTATTTGGCCTTCAAGGAAATAGGATTAGACTTCAACAACAAGAGCAATAGCAACCGTTCCAGCCAAGCTCAACATTTTTTTAACTCTTTTTCCCAGAAAGAGTTAGTACCGTTTTTAATATTACCTAAACAACTGTCAGCCAGAGCTTTCCTCAGTAACAAGTTATGCATTACACTCAGACTATACTAAGGGCATATAAAATGCAAGCATCTGCATGTTAACTCATACTAAGTTCCCACTGGGTATCTCAAAATTAGGCTACATCTAGTGAGGGTTAACTCTACACTGTGCTACCTAGCTTGGGTTACGGTAACTTCAACCTGCTCCATGGAGATAAAACATACCATTTAGAGTCCTCCAGCATCCCACAATGCACTGCTCCCACTGCCACACTCCCGCACAAGCAGGGATAGAGCCCAAATAGCATGGCTTCTAGCCGCACCCCTGCTCACCAGCCCTCTAGTAGCAAGTCAGAGCTGTGCAGGCACAAAATGGTAATGTGAGACGGCTCATAGCATGCTTTAACTTTGAAAGCATTCAACAGTCCACAGATTCAATATGGTATAAGTGTAATGTGCAACTTCATCATTTATATATAGAAAATCCCTCTTTGCAGCCAAGAGGAAAGTGAACAAGGGGTGTCTTTTCAAATGAAAACTTCATTTTAATCCTTTGGATGTCAGATGTTTTAACTGTTTTTATTTAGAGACACAGAAAAAGGAGGAAACAGATTTTTTTTAAAGTAATTGTTTGTCATGGGGCTATGCAGGCTGCAGCCTCTCTATATGAAATCCCCAAAATAGTTTAATTGTTAATGTCATACAGTGACAGGGCTGTGTTAACACCCTTAACCCTGGGGTCCAGTTAATCCACCAAAACTAACACTGCTGTTCCCATAGCTATAAAATAAGACTAACACTTCCTTTACCCTACTACTTGATTTTTTTTTCTGCTCATGTGTTTGTGTAGTAAAAGGTTCCAGTCTCATATGATCTGCTACAGGTTACTGTGGCATTATTGAAGAAACAGTTTTCTTAGCTCAATATCTTCTTGTCCCATATCAGGACAAAAACAAAACAAAACAAACCACACCAAAAACACCAAAATAACAAACTAAAGTGTCAAAGAAACGTTCATAATAACATAAGAGCTTGGCTGGCTCCTATAACACTCATATAATATTTCTCTTATATAGGACTCTTATTTGACCTAATTTCTCTGTTAGAAAAGGAAATAGACCAGAAACCTTAATAGGTCTTTCCTGCTTCTACTTTCTGTGATACAGTATTCCCTCTGAACTAACAGGTTGTGGCAGGTGTTTTGTATTCATTTGGGGTGAGAAGTTGCAAGGATTTAGCATGCCATATGACTGTAGCCTGCAGCGGTCAAACGTGCACATTTACTGTGGCAACCAGAAGCAGCAAACTTACAATGATGTATGTTGCACCAATCATGCGATACTGACATTATACCTACATCATGTGGCAAGTAAGTACTATGGCGTCTGGTATACAGTGAATGCCTATGAAGGCTACGGAGAAGTCCTGGTGGCTGGGCACTGTACAGAGGACCTTTAATTAAGCAATCAACAGGAAAAACATGGGAAGCAAATCCAGGCATTAGTTCCAGGAGCTCCATTTTGAGAGGAAGCACACCTGGTCATAAGCTGATGGAGAATTGGTCATAAGCTGATGGAGAATAGGTTTAGGTTAGAGATCAGAAGGCAATATTTTACATTTAGGGTGGCCAAAATCTGGAACCAACTTCCCAGGGAAGTGGTCCTCGCCCCTACCTTGGGCAAAGTCAAGAGGAGGCTGGCCGATCACCTGTCTGGGGTCTTGTGAACCCAGCTTTCATTCCTGCCTGTGGTAGGGGGGTCAGGCTAGATGATCTGTTCAGGTCCCTCTTGACCCTAGCTACTATGATACTATGATACACCTGTATGGCACGTTCCAGACTCTGTCTGACTCTCAGAAGCAGACCCATCTTCAAAATCTATACTTTAGTTCAGAGAGTCAATTTTTCATCTAGTGTCGTGTGTCTAGGATAAGTCTTACTTGTTCTTTTACAAAGAATCATCACTTAGATTTTTTTTTATTCCCTCAAATGATTAGTGGTTCTCATTGATTATCTTCTTTGCTGATTTGATTGGCTTTGTAGAGCCAAAATGAAGTCAATCCCTGGTGGAAGTATTGACAGCTTTTGGTGATGCAATTAATTCAAAACGAATCAGTTTTGTACTATTAATTAGAGGAAGTTCCTGAGACTTGGTGTATACTAAGCTAGGCTGAAGTAAGCACCACTATTAAACTGTTGTACCACAAAGCAGTTCATTTATAGAGATGGGACGAAGCCTATAACAATTTTGGACTTAATTTTGTGCCATAAGAACAAGCCATTGAGTCAACTAGCATAGTGTCCTATCTCCTGCCTGCTGCAGAGCAGATCAGTAGGCCATTTTACCTACTGAACAGGCCAGTACTTCCTTCAAAGTGATAGCCTCCTCTCTTTTCATGGCACACATCTATGACTTATCTAGAAATGGTTCAAGAATTTTTCAGTTGACGCAGATGAAGGTGAAATAATTGTTAATTAAAAAGCTGAACATGGATTCTAACTTTGCATGTCATAACCTACCAATCAATCACAGTGTTCAAATCCCTCAGACAAAAGGACACTGGCTTTGAGGAACTGTGACCCAATGAATGAGGTTCTTTCCTACTTATCTATTCCACTATTCTCTCTACTACAGCTATGGGAAAACCAGCTGTACAACTTCCTAGCATTTTGTTCAGCTTTCCCCCTTCCCTTGCAAGGACCAGTGGAACAGCTAACCCAATATCCTGCCTCCATGGGTGTTTAAGGCTGAATTTTTCAGCAGCTATGGAAGTCTACATAAGTCTTCAGAAACAACTATTAAAAATAAAGTCAGGATTCTTTCCTAATGTTTTGACACCTTCCAGGGAGCGTAATTATTTAGGCTTGGTACAAGAAAGAATTTGTCCCATAAAACACCACCAGTTAGGGGCAAGAATTGTTTGGTCTTTTGTGCCAGAAATTGACAACTTGATCATTGAAGAGTACAGACACCAGCGGGAGTTCTGTATATTGCATATAAATTGCAATGCTTACTTCAGAGGAAAGAAATGATATTGTAGTACGGTTATTTATTTGTATTATGGTTACAGCTAGACAAAAACCAAAATATTCACAAGAGAATCTGTCATATTGAATCCCCGCCCCCTCCCTCCCTCCTCCCAAGACTGATATTTCCCATGGGAATTTCTTTCGGGTCAACTGCAATATTTAACTTGATAAAATAGGAAAAGTTTGTTTTGACTAGACATTTTCCATTATAGATTAGACATACTAAAATTAATGGATTGCAAAGTTATTTTGAAATTGGAAATCAAAATATTTCATTCTGGATAAGTCACAAACTTCTGTCCTGACTATTTCCAAATGCTTTTTTCCAATTTTTTCTTTTGAAATGGAGTTTTGTCAAAATGGGTGCACTGTCATGCAATGTTTTGCTTTGGATGAACTGGCAAATTCCAATAGGGATTGTTTTATTTTTCCTGTTGAAAAATGTTGAAGTAGTGGTAATTGTGGCAGCATCCTGTAACTCCAGCCATGGACCCAGGCCCTCACTGTAGCAGGTGCTTTTCAAACACAGAGCAAAAGGAAACTCTCTTCTCCAAAGAGCTTGCTATATAGATGGAAGAAGAAAGGATGTGATAACAGTTAGGGGGACTCATAATAAAATAACAGAACAAAAAGACCATTGAAAAAAGGTAGAGAAAGAAAGCCTACTGTTAGCATGCATCTAATGATTCCATGAGTAGCATTCTTCAATATTGTCAAACAATTGCCCCTACTGGCTTCAGTTAAGATCAGGAGACCATTGTACATAGCACTGGGTGTATCCAGACACAGACATGATTCTTTCCCCCCAGCACTGACTGTCTTCGACTCAACGTGGCATGCAAAGACAAAGGGCAATGTGACCATTGGATATGTTTCCACAAGTACCTCGAAAATATGCATTTATTTTTATTATAAATGCCACCTTTCTCTAGTCACCCTTTAGCCTAGCACTGTTTACTGCCTGATCCACAATAGGGCTTAGATAGGTGAATGGCCATAGTTGGCAATGGTTGAGTCCCTCTGGATCCTCTTTGATCCTACTCTTCACTGCTGCTGTTTCTAAGTAGAGTAGCTTTTATTTCAACACTCACTCTGAAAAAAAATCACTGAGACTGAAGGAGGTGAAAGCAATACCTCAGAGTCCACTTGGCATTAGATTTATCTAAGTAACTGGCTTTTCAGTGTGATGAATGAACAAAATACAATAAATAAATAAATCAGGTTGAATTAAATATTTCATTGGCCTTAGATGACACGTTTCATTTTATTTTAAGATGTTAAAAAATTTTTGAAGTCATTTTAGACGGATTTTTAAAAGACATTTCATCCCTTGCTGGTGAAATAAAACTCAAAATAGTCCATTAAAAAGGTCAAAATGGGACTTTTATTTTTCTCCTCTTTTATTTTTTTTTTTTACCAGAAACTCTTTGTCAGATTTGTTTGTTGCTCTAGAATGGCAGGGGGGTTTGATAAATTAACAATTTGCGGAAAATATTTCACCCAGAGTTAATCAACACCATAAGAGCATTGCCTATAGAAGAGTCACTGTCAAGCAATGTTCGCTGCCCTGTGCCCTTCTCTGAAGCTGAGCCTGCTGGCTCGACTGTAAAAGTGATTTACAGTAACATCCCTTTGGCATATGGCACTCCCCTAAAATAACACAAACTCCCGATCTCCAGGAAATCTCTGCTATCTCAGCTAGACGTCTGCATTTTTCCCATGTGGTTCTTCTCTAGCTTGTTCCAAAAGAACTGAGCTTCATCTTAAATCATTCATGAAGGGACAGTGAAAATGTTGCCAGATTAAAAACGTCTTGTTGTTGCGGCTGCTGCTGATGTTGTTTTAAATCTCTTCTTGCTGGAAAAGAAGTGGTGGGGGCCTGGGGGGGCTATTCTCAGGCACTGGTTTGTAGTGATAATGAAGATGTGAATCAAAGGGAACACAACAAGGGGTGTTGTGGTGAAAAACCATGGGGAGGAGAGAGGTTAGCACCAAACAGAGCTTAAAACGAGAGTACGATGGTTTGAAGACACTGCTCAACTACTCTTCTCTTCCCTCCCTCTGCCTTTCTTCTTCAACAAGCATATGGATGCCAGAGTTGAAACGGATTTAGACTGGAAATGCAAATGAGGTTTACCTGAGGTGTCTCTCACTTGCGGCTGCTGGAGAAGCCTGGATCTTTACCTAGTGCCTGGGTTGCAACTCAGGTGTGCAGCAGGAGAGGCAGGAGCCTCTGGGCTTTGTCTGAATGGCCCATGAACTCATGTGGAGTGAAATAGGGTTGAAGAGCTAGGATGGTTTTACTGGGAGGGGGGTTATTTTGAAAAGAGGAGCAGGCCCAATCTTTTGATGTGCTTTCAACTCCTAGTGATGCCCATGGCACTTGAGGGTTCTTGGCAATCAGCAGGAGGTGCTGAGTGCTTCACATCAGGGCATGGTTGGCTCCTCATAGACTAAACAAACCAGAAGTATATAACATAATCTTGCCAACAGTGTATTAGCTTTACCTAAAGTGAGCCAGACATCCAAGGGTTCACCAGAAAGGTCTGGCTCACCTCAGTGCTGCTGCTACCCAGAGCCAGCCTTAGGGAAAACAGTCAGTGGTGCTTCTGCAGGTAGAGGCACTAGGGCCGTGTGCAGCGGCTAGTATTCGCTTCGGCTTCAGATTCGGCTGATTCGGGGGACAGCGATTCGATTCAGTGACTTGAATCACTGTCCTGAATTGAGTCAGCCGAATCAAACAGGCCCATCCCCCACCCGCTCTCCCAGCCCCGTCAATGTCTGCCCCATCTGCCCCAGCCTCACGGCTCTTTAAAAAAGAAGCCCTGACTCACCAGCTGCTGCCAGGCAGGGGGTAGATCTCTGCTGCCCCCTACTGCCCCATGCTGCATGGGGGGCTCTGCCATGAGCCCCCAGAAGTCCCAAGACTGCTGAAATAACCAGAGAGTGCAGGGCTTTTTTTTCACTTTTTTTTTTAAGCTGGGACAATGGGGCCGGGCAGGGCAGCCATGGGGGGGGGCTAGGAAAGCAGGTGGGGGTTGGAGGACACTCAGGGGGGCGGGGGGGGGAGGGAGGGGGGGGGGGGCAGC
>NW_005842439.1:125516-128539 GCF_000455745.1 Alligator sinensis | reverse complement strand
GCGAAGTGGCATGGTGTGCCCTGCAGGTGGGCAGGCAGGCATCGCTGCTGATGCCTGCGCTGCCAGCTCTAGCTCCCCCTGCCTGGGATGAGGATCAGCTGGCGTGGGCAGGGGGAGAGTGCTGCTGTGAGTGTGCGGTGCTCATATGTGTATATGCAAGTGTGTACATGTGTGTGCATGCATGTGTGGCACTCCCATGACCATGGTTCCCTGGTGGTTGCCCACATCACCCACCCCTAAGGCTGGCTCTGCTGATACCCTACCTTTGTCTAGCTTTTCCCGTCTTTAATAGAATTTCAGTAGAAAAATGATAGTTTACAGTAGTTGTGAACAGCCGAGATGCTTTTCCCCCCCATCTGCATATAGAGGTATTCCCCTTCTTCCCCTTCACCCCTCCTCAGAAACAACCTCTCCCTCTTCTCTAGAGGTCCTCACAAAAAACGTCATGCAGATCCAAATTTCACACCAAAGTGAGATGCAGAAACTGAGTGGATTGGGGCAAGGAAGACGATTTGTGGATCCTCACGAACTCTGAATCGTTTGCTCTTAGTTACATGCCTGAATAGGCTGAGCTTAACTTCAGTTGTTCAAGTTTGGAATTGTAGTCATAAAGGATAGAAACACTGGGCCAAGTCTGAGCTATCAAAAGAGGTTCATTAGTACAACACGTTGAAGCTGTGGTGAGGGACGCTATCAAAAATACAGATAAATATTGGGGTTAGAGATTAGGACTCTCAGGAATGATACATTCATTAAGCGTCCTCTTACTGACCTAACTCTACCCCCTCCCCCAAGCATATTAGCAGCAGATTTGGTGACATCTGTCTTAACTGCATGTTTGAGCCCATAACTTGTCTATACGAGCCTGATCTAGAGAATCAGGAGCATGATCCTAGTCAACTGTAACGGGCCCTGGCAAGGCTCTCTGTCAGTACTTTCAATTTCCCAAGGCTCTGTTGTCATATGTATTTGTACCATTTGTCCAACTGATTATTTGTGCCAGTTATTATCTATGAACCAGGATCTGGTTGGGGCGGAGGAGCGGGGGGAGAAGGGAGAGAGAATAAGTACTTGGACAACTTTGTTCCTTTTTGAGGTTTTAAGATGATAACACCAACAACCCTTTCCACCCCCTGTCCTCCTTTTACTCCTTCTAATGAATACATTTCCCTCCTAACTTACCAGTGAAGACTTGTTCTTTTCTTTTCAAGAAACAAAATAAAACAAAACATGCAACACTATGGAGACAACAAAAGGTCCTTGCTAATTGTGACTGCAAGCGGCTATTACCCAGGACAGAAAAGTTTCTTTTAATAGCTTATGTTTAGATAGGAGGCAGCTTTCACACACAGCCCTACATTTCTGTGGCGAACATTTAACAACAAAACAAAACACTGTTATAAAATTCTGGGATTTTTTTTTAAGTACAAAAAGGCTCATATGGGCTCTACTGAGAGTTAAGAATTAGCTGGCTCTACAGGAAGCAGAAAGGAGCCACAAGTAACACCTTGATGGCTGCCTTTGATGTGTTACTGCTACTGGGAGTAGAATCTATGGTTTCAGCTTTCCACCCCCTGTCCTCCTTTTACTCCTTCTAATGAATACATTTCCCTCCTAACTTACCAGTGAAGACTTGTTCTTTTCTTTTCAAGAAACAAAATAAAACAAAACATGCAACACTATGGAGACAACAAAAGGTCCTTGCTAATTGTGACTGCAAGCGGCTATTACCCAGGACAGAAAAGTTTCTTTTAATAGCTTATGTTTAGATAGGAGGCAGCTTTCACACACAGCCCTACATTTCTGTGGCGAACATTTAACAACAAAACAAAACACTGTTATAAAATTCTGGGATTTTTTTTTAAGTACAAAAAGGCTCATATGGGCTCTACTGAGAGTTAAGAATTAGCTGGCTCTACAGGAAGCAGAAAGGAGCCACAAGTAACACCTTGATGGCTGCCTTTGATGTGTTACTGCTACTGGGAGTAGAATCTATGGTTTCAGGCCATGATAGCTTAAAGAAAAGAAACAAAAAAAAAAAAGAAAGAATTCAGCATTTATTTGGCAATATTGTGCTTAGTCTTTCAAGGGTGTATTAAGTAGCAGTTGTTGACACTGTGGATGCAAGTAGCAGATTAACAGCATCACACTTCTTTTATACACTAATTGCACTAATTATGAGTCAGATCCTGATGTCTTTAATGGTAGTAATAATGTCTTTTGGAGACAGGAGATTTATAGACCATGGAACCAGGTCCAGCAAGAAGAATACGAAAAACAGAAGTGCTACCTCTGTTGCACATCAACCACGTAGTGCCCCTGTCATTACATGTAGATACACACAGCAGGTAGGGCCCTCTCTGGTGAGCTTTCTGACTCTACAGAGGTGGAGGGCTAGCAAAGCTGGTTTTACCCTTGCACTTCCAGGGAAAAGCAGCACAAGCTGGGGCAAAGGGCATTCTAATAATCTGCCCCTCCACTTTGTGAAATGCATCCTGTGGGGTGGGTTTTTTGAGGGTTACCTCAATAGGGTAAAACCTAGACATCAGCTAATGCAGAATCATAGAATCACAGAAAAGAAATGCTGGAAGGGACCCCTGAAGGTCTAGACCAGCCCCTTGCCTGGGGCAGGACAAACTTCCAGCCAGGAACCTCTGGGGGCTAGTAGTAAACCATGTGCTTTCCTGAACCCCCCAGAATCCATTGCTTAAGAGGACAATAATAAATAATGATGAATCATATTAATAATACTCCAGGACCTAGTTGAGAGACACCACAGTGTGCCCTGCTCACAGAAGATCTGCAAGTTCAAACTCCCAGACTTTGTTCTCTTCTCTGAAGATTATTTCTGCAAAGGGGAAAATGAGGCCTTCATTATATGCTCCAGATTTGCGCAGCCCCTGAAGTCAGTAGGAGTTTTGCTTGAGTGAGGATTTCTAGATTTGGCCTAGTTTAAGTTGGTTTTATCCTTTATTTTACAGACTCTGCAGGTTATTTGCTGCTGAAATGCAAATGAATGTGCT
>NW_005842439.1:114427-125506 GCF_000455745.1 Alligator sinensis | reverse complement strand
TCCCTTGCTGCTTTTGCTAACAGCTGCCCCTCTTTGAATAAGGAGCTTTCTCTCTTCTACTTTGCCTCATTGTTTTGTTTCCTGCTTGATCCAAGCGTGAAGTTCCCTGTGTAGCCCAGGTAACTCAGGTATATACTCCCCTTCTCCAATTGAAGGGGATTGTTCCCTGGCAGGTGTGCTGTGGGGTGAGAACTGCAGACCGCTCAGCTTCCCTCCGTCCCTAGGCCAGGAGAGTCAGGGGACTTAAGTTAATGTAAATAAATGTATAGTTATCACAAGGGAAAGGAACATGGATATAAACATATGTACAATATATATAAGATAAGATATCTAAACAAATAACATAAACAATACCCTCTGGGTAAATGCCATAAAACCTTATACCAGTGCTCCAGATACAGGTAAGGCACAGGTAAGTATCTGATCTGAAACAGATAAACTCCCAAATAAACATAGATAGCCAACCGATAAACTATAGATAAGTATGGGTGAACAATAAATAAGCCACAAATAAATACAAGTAAACAACAGGTAAAATAATAGCAACAGGGGGTGCCAGCAGAGCCCTAGGACGCTACTCATCTACTAATTTACAAACATGAGAGCTCACAAAATATAAGGCATGACATCACACCACTTATGGCGCAAGAACCCCAAAGATAAACTCAATCCCAAGGGGAAACCCCAATGCCCTTGGGCTTTTCCCAAGCCCTACAAAGAAGCTGGTAACTTTAGGGGGGGCCCTTCCAGCGGGACTTCCCCTTTCAGGAGCCCTTAACTAACCAGAGGGGGACTCCCCTCCCCTGTGGGAATCCTTTTTCCTGCAACTCACAGCTCCCAGGCCTGGAGGGTGATCCTTGTCCTCTGTGCCAAGCTGTTCTTGCCTGCAGTAGGTTTCAGGGGCGGGGGGGGGTCGCTGTCCCCTGGAACAGGGCTCCGCTATGCAGGGCTTCTGGGGCCTCTGGTTCGGCCCTGTCTGCTGGCTCAGTAGCCCGAGCACCGTCTGGCTCTCTGGACTCAACCTTTTGCTATGGGTTGGAGGCCTGCGCTGCCTCGTGCAGCACTTGGCTTGGTCCGCTCCTGCATCCTCCGTGCAGCACCTCCTGCACTGAGCTCCCAGCCTCATTCCAAGGGTTGAGGACCTGAGCCGCCCAAGCGCTCCAAAGGTCCTACTCCATGCACCGGCTTCTGCACTGTGTCTCTGGCCACAGGTTGCAGACCTGAGCCGCCTCACGCAGCTCCCAGGGTCTGGATGCCGTGCACCGTGCTGCACACCGAGACCCTAGCTGCTGGAGCTGTCTGCTGTTCCCCGGTGATGGACGTCTTCAGGGGTACTTCTGGGCTCCTGATTCACCCTGCTGAGCAGCTCTCCTCAGTTCTGCTAAGCCCCGCTCTTCTCTCTCCGGGATGTGTCCCCTCGTGCTGGGCACACAGCTCCTTTTATACTCCCAGAGCTCCGCCCCTGAAGTCTTCTGACCTGAGTGTTGGAGTCTTCAATCAGGTCCAGGCGGGGGGGGCGGGGTAACTCTTCTCCCCCTCCCCTCAGGAAAGGGGTGTGACTTAATTCCTCTTGCTGCCTCCTGATTGGGGGATGAGTTCCACCAATCAAAACAGCAAGATTTCAAGCCTGGGACTCAACCCAAGCTCCAAAAGGCAAGCCTGCTACACCTGTATAATGATGACCCTACTGTACAAATTGGTGACTGTATACCATCTATGGGTAAACTGCACATATGACTTGTCGGGAAACAGGATCTATAGCCAGAAGCCGCGGTGTTTAACCCCTCTAGCAAATTGGGACTCTTGCTGTCTGCAGTAGTTAGAGGCCTTGTAATTCTGTAAGACTCCAGTCACCAGAAGGAGGGATGAGCACAGAGAACTGAGATGGTTCGAACGTCCACCTGCTAGCGGACATGTCCACCCTGCTCAGACCTTGACATTACAACGTCACAATCATTTCCATGGCGACAGATGGTGACGGCCTTTGCTGCAGTATTAAGCTGAAGGAGAATCTGACTGGAGCCAAGCAAGGGACAGCTGCTGTTAGGAGTGTTGCCTGAGTACATAGAGCATGCTTTCACTTGTGAGTGTGTGTGTGTGTAACGACAGGGGCACTGAGAGAGAGACTGACCTGAATTTGTGCCTTAGACTTCAGACTGACCTGGAACCAAACTGTTCGGCGGTGCCACAAAGTTTGCATTAGTTTTATTTCGGCTGCAGCCTCTGCCTCTGCGCTTCCTACTCCCAACTGTTCAGAAGTACACTGAATGGTTAAAGACCACAAGAATGGCTTTTCTCTAGGGTTTCCAGCCTAACTGGATGAGAGGAGGAGCTGGAAATCTTATGGGAAAATCTGTTTGTATGAGATTTGAGTCTGTGAAATTGGCCTGATAGAGATCTGGATAGTCCAGATCAGTGAAGTGTTGCCAATACTCAAACAAGGGCTTACACAAAAAATGTCCTTGTGAGCCTGAGATAAACCCCATGTTCCAGGGATGCATGAGTATGCAGAGAGAAAGGGGCAAAGGGAAAAAAATTAAGTCATTTGTTTTTCAGTGAAGTGAGGGTGACAACAGCACATGGCAAGTGAGTATAGATCAAATGCACTCCTCCGGCAATGGATCCACTTTGTTCCAGAGAACTATCCTGACAGTATTGATGCTTGAGCACTGACTCATTGGCGAGGGGTTGTGGGGGGGCTTCAGAGACATACATGATCTCAAATTCACCTTCTGATTGCTACTAGACACCTGCAAGCCCACTTCTAATGCCATCAATCCAGGCTTTTGTAGGTGCTTCTCAGACACCATCCGGCACTAGTTATTTTCTTTTCTGCTATTAACATTGGGAAGTAGAACCGTATAGGGAAGAGTCTGACTGCTACCTACCACCTTTTCTGACAAGAGGGGAATATCTCTACTACTTCTTATGATAGTTCAGACTTGAAAAGTTCATCTACTTGGCTGAGGGCAGCAAGCTGAGAAACACCCTCACCTTGCTTTCTTTTGAGCCTAAAACCAATATCTCAGATCCAGGCACCCTGAGTCCTGAACTTTGAATATGAGTTCTGGATGTATTTCTTTGCTTTGAGAAATCAGAGCTCTCCTTAATTTGAAGGCAGAGATGCTTTCCTCCTAGGAGCGGTGTTTCCAACACAAACTGATAATGCAGGAATGAAAGAGTGAGCCAGAGACACTGAAATTCTGTGAACTCTTGAAGCCACTGGGAACTCATGCTTTTCATCAGCTGGGACCAACACTACTGATCTGAGCCTATAGGAGGCTCTTTCTGTCTGGGCTCATTAGTACCTCTAAAATCACAGCCGAAGCTCTGCTGCTCCAGTGTTCTCATAATCGGCTCTGGTTAACAGTGTAGCATTTCTCCCCATCCCTTCCTCCCTCCCTCCCTCCTTCTCTCTGTTTGCTACTCCAAGATTATTTATATTGGGACAGACAACTGCAATGTTTCGGAGACACTAAGGAACACCACGTAGGGAACTTTGGGTATTGTAGGTATGATGAGACATTGAATTTATTTGCCCAGTCCTATGTGACTGATATTTAATATCACCATATGGAGCTGAAGTCTTCCCCAGGTGTTTATCACTATTCATCTAAGGGTGACTTTGGCTGTCAGTTTTAAAGTAACACCAGGGCTTTTTTTTTTTTTTCTGTTTTTCCATGTGTACAGTCATTGTCCATGTTTCAGGCGCACCATCTCCTATTGTTTTTCAATTCCTATGTGACAGGCAGAGCAGGCAGCAAAATGAATGAATCCTATGAAAAAGAGGCACCCACAAGAAAGGGTGCTCTCTTCCTCCTGGGTGGGTGAACAGAGGGGTTGCAATGTGCATGCAGTGGAAAGGAGAATGACACTTCTCTTCCTGTTCCTTTCCAGTGAAATCAGAGGGCGCATCTGCATGAGACATTTACTGCGCAGTAGCGTCTTACTACTGCACTGTAGCGCCACTGGGAATGAGCTGTGACGCAATGCTACTGCGCAGTAGTAACGAGCTATTGTGCGCTTAGCATCACTAGGCAACTGTGCCAGGATGCTACTGTGCAGTAACGCCTCTTACTGCACAAGCATTTAGTGCTTAGTTATGCAAGTATGAATGACTGCACAGTTACAAGTGCACAATGGGCAGCTCGTGTAGATGTGCCCAGAGAGTCCAAGGCTCAAACTCAGCTATGAGTTCTTGGGTCTTTAGTAGAGCTTGTTGAATTAGTCCACGTGAACCATATCCACTATGAATTTGGCCCTTATTCGCATTCACAAATAGTTCTTGGGTTCTGGTAGCATTTTATTACTCTATTTGCCATTTTCGATATTTGCCTGACAACTTACAGAAATAAAGGCTGTATGTGCAAATGGCTTGTTTTGACTGCTTGCTCCTCACAATTTACTGTGTGGGATGTGATGGCTTACTAAAGTCAACCGGTCACTTTTCTGCTCCCTCGTGGATGCCTGAAAAGGTTGAACATATGAACAGCCCACCCCTCTTGTTCCTATGTGAATCTTGATGGTTGCATGAAAACCAGCCATTGCATAAACATTAATGTGAACAAAACTCATTCATATCAATATGTATGTGCAGTCACTCCCTACTATTTCACTTAGGATTAACTATTAGAACATAAGGGTCAGTACTGGGTCAGACCAATAATCCAACTAGCCTAGTTATCCTGTCTCCAACAGTGGCAGACGTGGATGTTATATAGGGAGAGCATCTACATATCTCTAGAGTAATCTGTCCCCTATTCAGTACCCTCCCTGACATCCATTTATTGGCTTAAAAATGCCAGAGAAAACATCTCCAGATATTCTGTTCAATAGCCATTATCAGATCCAACATCCATGAGTCTATTCAGTCCCTTTTGGAGCCTGGCTGTGCCATCTGCCTCCACCACCACCTGTGGCAATGTGCAGGAGGTGTACTGTCATTCTGTACAAATACAAAATTAAAGATGCTCACCACTCATGGTCTCTGCATCCATAATTTGCCCCAGCAGCTTTTTAAATGACAATCTGTTTAAACAGGCGTTTGAATGCCAAGGCTTGTGCATTTTAGGGTTCACCCGATTTCTTTACTGCTCTGCAGTGAGAGGAGTTTACTTGCTGTATCCCTAGCTATATATGCCTAGCTCCCTTAACCATGCTATTTTCCACCACTGTCAATATTCTTGCTGTCTGCAAGCAATGAGGAAAGTGCTTTCTCTCTGAGAAAGCACCTCATCTAACATGCAATGGAGCGCACGCACGGGGGTGAGAATTACCGCTGTGCCAACTGGATCCAGTCAATGCTTGTTTCTCCTGATTGCTACATGGAGTGGATTTGATGAGGAGAAGATTGATGGAGGAGTGAGCACAGTTCAGGTGCCACGTGGTTTGCTCTCTCAGAGCCTATTAAAGGAAAGATTTAAATGCAACTGTGATTGCTGAGATGATTGGAGAGTTAATTCCAAATGGAGGACAATTAACAACTCCCAGTGAATCAAAACACGTTAGATGTTGAATCCTGTCATGTTCAAACAGGTCAGTCTCTTTCCCCTGCCCCTACTGCCCTCCCAAGATCTTTACTGCACCCATGACTTCCTTTCCCTGGCCTCCCTCTCTCCCTTTTGAAACACGCAGGAGGCAAGCGTCACTAGAGATTCTCCCGGTCTTGTCTCATGCATCTTTCCCCAGCTCCTGATCTGGGCCTGTGAAGAGATGATGTTTGCACCGACAAAGGGAAAGGAGCCTGCCAGCTCTATACATGCGCATCACCCCCCCAACTATTGTCAGGATGAAGTGAACCGAGGTACAAGGGGAGATGAGGAGATTCAATGGACCCAAGAGAAAAGGGGAGGGGAGGGGGAGAAATCCAAAAGAGACACAAATGCCAAATCTCCGTGCCATTTCCCTCCAGCAAATCTCTCTAGTCTTAAGGTTGACTTTCTAGAGATGTTACAGCAAGACGTATGTAATCAAGGCACCCAACCAACCTTCACTCGGCCCTCTGGTGATGCCAAGCATTAACCATAGGGTGACAATGAAAGCACTTTAGTATCTAAACTTTCAGACTTGAATTAAATTGATTTTTAGACATATTGTATTTCCCCCACACATCCTTTTATTTTTTTTTCCCACCTTCAAATCATTGCAATAGGACTCAGGTTACAGTTTTGTGTTTGGTGCCTTAACTCTGCATTTCTTAGTTTAGCATTTTTGGAGAATATTAACCCATGACTTCCTGGGTTTGTTACATTTGGCTTGGGGATATTTATATCTTTTTGCCTTAAAATTATGACTATATAATCTCAATTTTAACTATATTTTAATATAGCTTTTTGTCTACAAATTTGTTTTAATTATTAAAAATGTTATGGGCATTATAGAAGAAATCCAATGAAGGGGCTTCTGGGCAGTACTTCTAATGTTTTGCAAACAGGTAATGCCAAAGGTAGATCACTTTTTAAAAATAACTTTTACGAGTAGCCTCACCAGAACATCAAAACAACCAGACAACATCTGCAACTTAAATTTGGTTATAATTGCTTTAAATAGCCAGAGATGTGGCACTACATTTGGAGGATACTGCTAGTCTTCATATGTTACAAAGAGACTGAATCCCTCCTACAAACAGAAAACAGAACTTGACTTTAACTACAGTCGTGACTAGTGCCTCTGAAATATCTCCGTCTCATCGATATCTATAGCAATGTCTGTATCTCTGAAAACAATGAGGTCTCTCAAGTTTTGTACTAGCCACCTCAGCAATGCCATCATCCTTTTAACGTTATCTTTAAGCTTCTTTACAGTCTCTGCTCCCCAACCCTTTTATTTTCTTTATAATATTTGTAACACTCACAAATGTTCAGTCTTATCATATGTTACCCTTTGAGCTCTCCAATATATTCCAGAGAATTTATTTGTACAGTGCCTAGCACAACAAGAACTGAACGTTTTTCTTGGAGGTTACCTGGTCCAGTAAGATGCTGTACTAAAAGAAGTCAAAATACGGGTTCGTAGCAGACAGCTTGTGCCTGACCAATCTAGTCTCTTTTTATGACCAGGTTACGAAACGCCTGGACGCAGGAGGAGGGGTGGATGTCGTATACTTAGACTTCAGGAAGGCCTTCGATACGGTGTCCCACCCCATACTGGTGAACAAGTTAAGAGGCTGTGACTTGGATGACTACACAGTCCGGTGGGTGGCGAATTGGCTGGAGGGCCGCACCCAGAGAGTCGTGGTGGATGGGTCGGTTTCGACCTGGAAGGGTGTGGGCAGCGGGGTCCCGCAGGGCTCGGTCCTGGGACCGATACTCTTTAAAGTCTTCATCAGTGACTTGGACGAGGGAGTGAAATGTACTCTGTCCAAGTTTGCAGATGACACAAAGCTATGGGGAGAAGTGGACACGCCGGAGGGCAGGGAACAGCTGCAAGCAGACCTGGACAGGTTGGACAAGTGGGCAGAAAACAACAGAATGCAGTTCAACAAGGAGAAATGAAAAGTGCTGCACCTAGGGAGGAAAAATGTCCAGCACACCTACAGCCTAGGGAATGACTTGCTGGGTAGCACGGAAGCGGAAAGGGATCTTGGAGTCCTAGTGGACTCCAAGATGAACATGAGTCGGCAGTGTGACAAAGCCATCAGAAAAGCCAATGGCACTTTATCGTGCATCAGCAGATGCATGACGAATAGGTCCAAGGAGGTGATACTTCCCCTCTATCGGACGCTGGTCAGACCGCAGTTGGAGTACTGCGTGCAATTCTGGGCGCCTATAAGTTCATCATGGGGGCACAGAAGGGAATTGGTGAGGCTTTACTCACCAAGGCGCCCCTGGAGGTTACAAGAAATAATGGCCACAAGTTAGCAGAGAGCAGAGTTAGACTGGACATTAGGAAGAACTTCTTCACAGTTCGAGTGGCCAAGGTCTGGAATGGGCTCCCAAGGGAGGTGGTGCTCTCCCCTACCCTGGGGGTCTTCAAGAGGAGGTTAGATAAGCATCTAGCTGGGGTCATCTAGACCCAGCACACTTTCCTGCCTGTGCAGGGGGTCGGACTCGATGATCTATTGAGGTCCCTTCCGACCCTAACATCTATGAATCTATGAAAGTCATAATGATGATAACAAAGCAGCTAGTGAATCTGGAAAATAAAGTTTGGGGATCAGACAATCAACCAGAACTTTATCTAAACCTTGTTCAATCTCTGCTTACACTAAGATGTCAAATGCAGAGGGAGTATGATTTGATTCACTGTAGGTAGGTAGAGCTGAGGACCTATAATATATATTAGGGTGCTCTAATAGAGTTTTGGGGGCTGATGCTGATAGCCAATATTTAAGGAGGCATATTGGCTGATACTGATCTGATTTCTGATACAGCTGCGTGCAGCTGGTAAGTCTGTTGTGGTGAAAGAGGAGGAGGGAGGGAACCGGCATTGGGTGGCGGGGCAGATCAATGCTTCCTGCAGTGAGGGAGGGAGTGGGGGTAGGGCTGAGGTAGGCACTGCCCAGCAGGCCTGTGAGAAGCGGTTAGTATTTGCTTTGGATTCAGATTCGGCCGATCCGGGGGACAGTGATTCGATTCGGTGATTCGAATCACTGTCCTGAATCGATTAGGCCAAATCTGATTTGGAGATTTGGCTGCTGCTGAATCTCCAAATCACCCAGGCCAGACCCACCCCTGCCCCTCTCCCAGCCCGGCAATGGCTGTCCCACCCATCCCAGCTCCTGGCACATTTTTTTAAATAAGTGCTGTAGGTGCTGCCAAGTGGGGGGCGATCCCTGCTGCCCCCCACTGCCCTATGCTGCATAGGGGGCTCTGCACAACCCCCGTACCCCCCGCTCATTCCCCCAGCCCCACCATGGGTGCCCTGCCTGGGCCGGTTCTGGCCCTTTAAGAAAAAAAAACATTAAAACCCTCCCAGACTAACTGCTCCTGCCAGCAAGGGGCAATCCCCACTGCCCCCCATTGCCCCACACCACATGCAGGGCTTTGCATTAACCCCCAAAGCCCCAAGCCCGCTGCAGGAGTGGTGAGTCCCAGGCCTTTTCTTATTTTGTTTTTTTTCTTAAAGGGCTGGAGCTGGCCCAGGTGGGGCACCCATGGGGGAATGGGGGGCTCGTGGCAGAGCTCTCCATGCAGCGTGGGGCAGTGGGAGGCAGCAGGGATCACCTCCCACCTGGTGAGCACTGGGGCTTTATTTTAAAGTACCGAGCTGGGGCAGGCGGGGCAACCATGTGGGGGGCTGGGGGAGCAGGGGGATCAGTGTGCTGGCAGTGGTCCCACCCATGGTCATCTCCCCCAGCCCCCACTCCCCCACCCCTAGTACTTACCAGCTCGGAGTCAGCTGCAGCTCCCTGCTGCAGCCACTGGGGACTGCCCAAATCAACAAAGCTCTCCGAATCTTTTTTTGAAGGTTTGGACACCTTTGAATTGATTGGAACCTTTAAACTGGTCCCCCGATTTGATTTGGATTTGGAGATTTGGCCATCAAATCGGGCCGAATCTCCTCCATATTGAATCACCACCTGAAGCTTCTTACAACCCTACTGAACAACCAGGGCGGTGCAGGCACAGGACAAAGCCATAGCTCATCTCGGGAGGCGTGGGAAGGGAGAGGGGGACAGCCTCTGCTGCTGCTGCTACCGCTTGTCTGGGAGGGCACGTGTGCCCCGGATCTGTGCTGCATGGGCCAGGCAGACTGCACCACTGCTCAGGGGAGGCAGCAGCAGCACTGGGAAGAGGGCTGGTGGGGGGAGGGTGGTGCCACCCCAAATTTTGCCGTAGCCCTCCCCCCTGGAGCCTCCTTCCAGTACTGCCACCACCTACCCTAAGCACAGCGTGGTCCCCAGCCCCAACCTGCAGCTGCAGACTGCCTGGCCTGCCCCACTCAGATCCAGGGGCACACTCCCCCCCAACCCATGCCTGCCTGGATGAGCGGTGTGCAGATGTGGGAGCCACCCCCACACTCCCTCTGTGCCCTCCAGATGAGCTGTGGTTCTGTCCTGTGCTCGCCCCACCTTGGCTGGGCAGTGCCTACCCCAGCCCCAACCCCACTCCCTCCCTCACCATGGGGGGCATTGATCTGCCTCCCCACCCATGCCCCTTTTCTTCCCCTCCCCTTTTACCACAACAGACTTACCAGCTGCATACAGCTCTCCATGCTGCCAGGCTTTGCCTCTTGCTGCCTGCGCATTGCGCTGTGGCTGTGCAGATGCCCAGAGATTTATTGGCCAAATTATCGGCCACATCACACTGATTTCCAATATAGTCAATGTTCTCTTATATATATATATATATATTTCCCTTCCTTGCACTTAGGGTTAATATGCAGCCAAACTGTTCTGTTGCTTGGAAACCAGCTTCTAATGCTAAATTCATTAATGCTTTTCTCCAGTTTGCTTCCTTGAACCTTGCTAGATGGTATTTCCCACTTTCATCCTAATTAGCAGGTGTGTAGCAAAAGAGGCAATAAAATGAACTTCAAGAAAAGTTAACACACTGCTCTGTTCATCCTTTGCAGGTCCTTTATCAGCCTCTGGGGGATCTGCAGCTTCTATGACTCCAAGCCCCTCAGTAATTAGAATATCCTTCAACCAAGACAAATGGACTACTCTCCCAGTGGATGCTGGGAAGACTTGTGCAAGGTGGCAATTGAGTGGAGAGTATGCATTCAGCGAGATGATAAATCTTTGGTCTCTTGAAACCATTGAAAGTTTTATTGTTGGCTTCCGTGAGTTTGGAATTTCACACAATATGAGCTTGATCCTACCAATAGCATAGAAAGCAGCATTGCCACATGGGCAGGATCTGCAACAGAACTAAGAGGAGAATGGTGGTCCTGGAAATACGGTTCCCCAGTTACTTCTGGTGTGGAGAGCTCACCGTACAAGGTCACCACTGAGTGGATTTAGGCCAGACGCACCCAGCTGTACAATGTATGGAAAGAATGCAGAGTTTCGTGTCACACGCTGCTGTTGGGACATGATGTCACATTTGTGTGGGCCTATGAACACACAAGGGGTTATGTAAACCCCCTTCCTTGCCCCCAAATTTCCTTAGGCCTACTGGATGAAAGAACAGTGAC
>NW_005842439.1:103128-114417 GCF_000455745.1 Alligator sinensis | reverse complement strand
AGGAATGCAGCAGCTGCACCAGAAGCAACAAAGTCCTGCTGGAGAAGGGGATATGGTCAAAGTATGCTGTTCTCACCTCTGACAGTTGAGGAGATGATCCAAAACAGAGAAAAGCCAAGAAGCCACGTGCCCTTCTTTAGCACGTACACCACTTCTCCAGAGGGGGAAGTACTTTGTCACACAGGGAAGCTTTGGACCACCCAACACTTGGCTCAGTACACACTTGCAGGGCTCTGCACCCTCACTGATGTCCTGTAAGTACTGCATGGGGGCAGAAACAAATTACTGCCCCATTTATGAAATCACAGCAGGTGTGGGACTTAACTGTGTAATCTCTCCTGCATCACTGCATATATTAGGAGTAATTTCACTGACGTCCTCTAACTGCATCCATATAAAACCTTTCTGAGAAAAGAATGAAGTGCTGTGTTGTCCTGTGGATAAGAGGTGTGCTGTGCTGTGCTGTGGATAGGAGGTGACTGCCTTGGGGCATTTTCAGGTCATTTATACTTGCTTTGTTTCTATTTATTAATACAGGACTTTTGTTTCTCTACCAGCTGCTTAGGTCAGAATGCTCCTCGCTCTTTCCTATCTGAGATACACCAGTTAAGATGAGCTCAAACATGCACCTCTTCAAATATCACCTTAAGCCTGGCTGTGAATAACTTTGGAGGGGGGGGGATTGTTTGTTTGTTATTTAATGTACAAAAAAGTCTAGCTAACATTTTTTTATTCATTTTTGCTGCCGCTTCCATATCTCCATTCCAGCCCAGGCACCCAAGTGCCAAAAGACTAAATAAAACACTGTTTCCTTGATGTTTCCAGCCCAGACCTTTGTATCTTCTCATCTTGTAATAGGGGATATCTTGTTTATATGTGATTCTATGACAACTGTGGAGACTCTGGGGACTGAGAGAATTAGTCAAAGATTTGGATAATCTGAACTTCTGGATCCTTTAGCAGTCAACCCAAGACCTGTGGTCTACTTATGGTTGGAGGACTACCTGTTGTCCTCCTACTCTACAGGAGTCTCCCTATCTGAGGCTCCTGTGGTCTACTTATTGCTAATAAGAGACTTCTTTTTGCCATATCAAGAAAGTATTGTTAGAGCTGATAATGTCAGTCATGTTTTATTTGCTACAAACCCTACTTAGATTTACAAACATTGGCACCCATGCACTATACTAAGAGATTTTAAGTGGCTGGGTCCTAATAAGAGTTTGTCTTCGAAGTTGCTCAATGAATTGCTCCGATTTCTACTTAAATTTAATCTACCTGTTACATACAGCTCATTTGCTTGTTAATAGGAAAGAGTAAGCTGTCCACTTTGTATGGATTGGCAGCTAGGCTCAGATTAAATAAGGATGAATATAAATGGATTGTTGACTCCTAAAACTGATAGGGAAAAGTTGCACATTTCACTTAGTCCATACTAAGGGCACTTAAAGCATGAACATCTGCATGGTAAAGCTTGTTGACTTGGCACTAAGTGCTCTTTGAGTATCTCAAAGTTATGCCATGTCAGACAAGGCTTAACTCTCGGCCATGCTACCTAGTTCTCATTAGGGTAAATTCAATCTTCTCCATAGAGCCAAAATGAGTAATTTGAAGTCCTCCAGCATCCCAGGATGCACCAGTCCCAGGCCCACCCCTGAGCACAAATTGAGTCCAGGTGTCCTGGCTCCTAACCATGCCCCTGCTCACTAGCCCTCCCATGGCAAGTCAGATCTATGCAGATAGGAAACAGTTTTAACCCTTAACATGGGACTGCTCACGGCACATTATAAGTTTAACACCGCTTAACATTTGACATATATAGTACGGTCTAAGTGTACTGTGTAACTTCACCCTATGCTTAAAAAGAGCAGTGCAGAACACTAAGCTAGCTGTGCTATTTTAGTGCATAACTGGGCAGATGATAGTATTGAAGAATCAACTGAAAGACTTTCTTTCTGTGACTGTGTTGTTGGAAGGCCAGCAGCAGACTTCATATCTCATCAGTAGAACTGGGGGCAATTTTTATGGATGAAATGTTCCTCCGTTAAAGAAAAAGGAGATTTGAATTGACTGAAACATTTCATAAATTCTCATTCATTTCAGTGACCATTTTTTTCTTAAAAAACTCTAGAAAAACTCAAATAGTTGAAATGTTGAGTTGCAACATTTTCAGAATGGAAGATTTCTGTTTCTTACTTCTTATTTTCCTTTCTGTTCAGTTTTAACACTTCCTTCAATTTTATTAAAATGTGTTTTAAAAACAATTTAAACCTCCACACTCCTTGGCAGTTTTCTTTTTGCCTCCTATAGCAATTTTGACTCCAGGAACAGCTCCATTGTACAGGGAACCAAGCTTACAAAGCAGTTTGGTGACCTGGACTTTCTTCCCTCTGCCTTTACTATTCAGCTAAGCCAGAAGAACAAGCATGGTCTGATCCCATGAAATGGAACCATTGGGTACCCCTTCCTCTCATCTACAGCAGCATGTAGGGTTTTGGTGAGCATTGGAGACTGAGGGGTCTCATTGGGAGAGAGAGTGGCATGGGGCAGGGGGGAGACTGGGGGCATCAGGGAAGGAGTGGCAGGGTGGGCAGAGGCAGTGGGGGTTGGGGGTAGGCGACAGCTATGGCTCGCGCTCCATCCTCAGCCCCAGCCCCAACCTCAGATTAGGGCCAGAGCCACAGTATCTGTCTGCCCCCCTGCCTTCTCCACCCCCATCTGCCTTGTGCTCAATTGTAAGATGAGGGGCTTCCCCCCCACCATGTTAAATAGTGGGGAAACTTCATCTTCTAATTGAGTAAATACGGTAAGTGGACTCCATTAGTGGATCTACGTTTGTAGCACACTATAATCTTACACTTAAGAGTGAACCACAAAACAGCAGCAAGGAGGAGGAACACCCACCTACCTTTTGTATTAACAGTTTTTCAAGGACTTGAGCAGGGCAGAATAGAATTGCACCTAAGTCGACTTAAATGTTTAATAGGTAGAACAGAGTCTGACCCATGCTGAATAACAACCCATTGCAGGGGAAGAAAAAGCATGAGAACCATTAGCAGATGGAGCGCAGCTACTTTTGTGTGCGCTTCATTTGGAAAGTGATTATTATGCCAGCACGGAGTGAAACTTGGCATCAGTATATATCACGTTTTCTAGAAGGGCCTCTGCCAAGCCTCCAAATTTGTGAAGGTAATTTTGAGCAGGGTGAGCTGGGAATGAAAGAGCCTGAGCTTCGGAGATTTCCAGTGCAATTCTGCAGGTTCTGGAGCTTCAGCATCCATGGTTCAGGGCACGGGAAGGGAGCTGGTGTTGGGGTGGAAAGACTGGATCCAGATTCTTCATGAGGCATGGCTTCAATTCCAAATTCACCATGGGATCTTGGAGTAATCACTTAGTCTCACTTAGCCTCTCTGACCCTCAACTCCTCTTCTGTAAAATGGGCACAGTAGTACTTTTCTTACTCTGTATCTGCAATGTCCATTGTGATTGAAATTCCTTTGAGGAAGGGAATATGTCCTACTATGATTACACAATGTCCAGAAGAATGGGAATTCTGTTTCTACCGAGGTGGTGGTAGTGTTATTCTCCATCACCATCAGCCCAGCTCCAGACTTCATCTAAGCATGTTGTCCTTGCCAATCAGTACGGGTTCCCTGGTGCAGGAAACCAAAGGAGGAGGATCAAGAGATGGTTTACCAAAACCCCTTCTGTCCTGAACTCTGGCTTTCCAAGATAATAGTTGATTTTCAGAGAGGCTTAGTCATTACACTTCCAGATGGGAGTATCTGAAAATCTGGTCCTAGGACAGTCTGACTTTGAAGCTGTCTGTGAAAGACTCCAGATAAAAATGAGCATTGTTGTATTTTCACCTCTGTTATCGCTGCTTTTCTGATCCCCTTTTTTTCCTCCAGTGTCTGTAATAAACACATCTGATTTATTCACTGAACAATACCAAGGTATTTTAATAGAGTATATGACAGAGGGAGGAAAATGAGGGATGTCTTTGTTTCACTCAGATGAGATCAATGTACCATGACTCAAATGATTACCAGAAACCATTCATAATTATTCATGGTACAAATCCTCATTCAATGGCAGAGACATACAAAGACAATAGGCTCCATCCTGAAAGGTGCTAAGTGCCACTGTGGAAGAAGTGCAAGGAAATCAGTGAGCAGAGGACTGTGTACCGTGCTCACTCATGAGAGTAAGTTCTCCTGTGCTCATGCCAAACTGAGAGTTATGTTCTTCTATTCACGGGTAACAGATCCTTCCTGACTTTTATTTCAAGAGAAGAAAAACAATGAGCCAATATAAAGTCTCCATCAGAGAGTCAAGGATGTCTCATTCTGTGGCAGTGGCAGCTATATGAACTGTCCCAGAGGCACCGCTCCTACAAAGACACTATCAATTCACTTGTCTCTCTCTCTCTATTTTATATTGCACCCATCACTGTTGTTTCTGAGTGCCAAGGAGCCTGTTTTCCATGTGAAATGCAAGGCAAAGAAAGCAGCCTTCTATTTATCACATATGTCCCTTGGTGGGGACCAGAGAATGGGAACAGGAGGGCACAGGAGATGGGGTTAATAGATTCATAGATTATAGAGTCGGAAGGGACCCAATGGATCATCGTGTCCGACCCCCTGCCCCGGCAAGAAAGAGGACCGAGGTCAGACAACCCCAGCCAGGTGACTGTCAAGCCTCCTCTTGCAGACCTCCAAGTTAGATTATAGTACCACCACTCTTGGAAAGCCCATTCCAGACTCTGGCCACCCTTATTGTAAAAAAATGTCTTCCTAATGTCTAACCTAAATCTACTCTCCCCTAGTTTGCACCCAGGAAAGCATGCTTTATTGGGAATGCAAATACTGTGGGTAATGCCCATGTTACAGACCCCCTTATTTCTCCTGCTACCTAGTAGTAGTGATGACTCGACTGTGCTTAAGAGCTGCACTTCGCAGAAACATAGAACGTGAAAAACAGCCATTGACCCAGAAATGTGTCCAAGGGAATATATGAAAATAGTATCGCTGCCACGCAGATGTTCATGCCTCATGACATTGCCCTGGGCACATCACTCTTGTGGACCCACTAGCGCATCCCAGCTACATCCTTTAGGTTAATTCACCCTGTTGGAGCTTCTAGCAGCTCTGTTGCTCATTCACTGCCAACCTGTTTGGAGCCCCACTGCGGCTTGCAGGTAGATCTCCAGAGAAGGAGATATACCCAAATCAGATGCAGATTTTCAACCAGTTTCAGGCAGATGGAAGGTGACTGTGTTCTCTTTTTAGTAAACTGAATGACAAGCAAAAAATCAGTGGATGTTTGCTGAGGCTGCTATATAATGAAGAAATGACCCATATACTGCACGTGCAGGACGGTCTGTGAACTACTGTATAAGCTGATCCGAGCATTGGCAGATGTTATAACCAGGAAAACAAAACTAAAATGGCTTGCAATGATTTAAAAATCCCAAAACTCATGCTGAGCCTGTATCACATTGGATTTTATTTCCTTGAGAGGCTAGTAAGTAATTTTTTCAGGTAACCATTTTTTTCCCATTTAAATCAGACAGAAATGTATTGCTGTTAGAGAAGAGGGTTGTTTCCTTGTTCTTTCCATCTCCTTTCGCTCTGCCATTTACATCATGTGCTAACGAAGTACTTCTGAGACAGGTGCTGTGGTTGTGACTTCAGAGACTGCTGAGCCAATCAAAACGACCCTAGTAACTTTAATTACCTGGTTGAAGCTACTTCCTTTCTCAAATCCAGGCTTGGAGCTTTCAGGTTGTTTCAGCGTGAGCTTCAGTGCTGGCCATATCTCTATATTAAGCTGATTTAAAGTCTCCCCCCCCACCACCACCCCTTTCCTTAAACATGGTATGGACTTTAACTTCATCACTCCAGTCACTCTCTAATGATTATCAATAATTATCTATCTGGCACTGCCAGTACTTTAGGTGCAGGTAAAATTACAGTGATGCTTAGTATGCATGCCATGCCATACAGCCAAGGATCTCAAAATGCTGCTCAATCATGCATTGATTAATTTAAATATTCAAAACAGAAAAACATAATCCCCATCCTAAATTGCACACTCAGAGAGAGGTTCCGGCTAAAGAAAGTGGATCTTGATTGCCAATATCCCAAAATATGGGAATGTTTTGGATCTGTGCTCTCTATTTGATTCTGTCTCTATAAAAGTGAATATGTCGACGAATTCCCTGGATGTGTTTTCTTCATCAAAAACAGTTTGGTGAGATTTTCTTTTGAACTGGCATGCATGTTCTGTCTCTCTCACGCTGTCTCTCTCGCACACACTGACAGATTCTCACACATTTCCCTTTACGTTTGAACCGTGAAATAGCCAGTCCTCCTTCCCTATGACTATTTTCAGCAATTTTATTGGAACAGACTATTGCTTCACCTGTAGACATATACGATAAGTCCTTGTGATTAAATATTCCCCTCGCTTACTATTTATACCTTGTGCTATAGATCGGCTGGACATTAGTTTGTGTATATATAGGGAGATATATTCGATTTATGGAAACAATAATAACCTTCAACGAGATAATCTCACCTCTCCCTGGAGTATTAATCTTCATTTCCCATGGCTACTTTCTCTTAAATCTGACTAAAGGTGATTGGGGCTGGCAAGAGAACAATATTGGCCTTCTCATGGTCTGAGATAACAGGCATAGAGCCCAGAATGGGAGAATGATGCTGACAGGCTTAAGAACCCTGTTTAGACTATGTAGCCATCATTAAGATTTCATGAAGGCTAATCCTGTTTGTGTTTTGCTGTGTGTTTCCCAATGACCAGCCTCCTGCCAAAGTTATACCTGTATTTTATTTTATTTTTCCTTTTTCATGTGCACCATTTTATAGTTCGGAGGTCAGAGTCATAAGACTGAGTTACTTGCACAATGACTTGGGATTTGCAGTGAGTGCAAAATTTCTCTTCATTTTGATCTATAGAGGCATTATTTCTTTAAGCGCTTGAAGGAACAATACAATATAATATCTATCTACATCTTCCAATAGGGCTGAAATAAAATATTCATGAAATTTCACTTCAGGAATGATTTCTAAGATTTTCAACTTTCTGGCCTGACTCAGGATTGAACCAGCCTTGATATTTTTCATCCACCTTTAATTATCCCAATTTGGGTCAGCTTGTTACAGAGCTAGGTGGAAGAGGAAGGTATTCTGGTCACAAAGTGGTCATGTACCTTTCTTTTAGGTACAAAGTGTATAGTCATTAGGGCAGGTGGAGCACAAAACTGGAAGCTTAGGAACATTGTATCCTTTCCACAGCCTCATTTCTTATTCATTTGGTCTCTCAGTTTTCATACCTGTAAAATGGGTGTAATAATGTCTTGGAATAATAAGGAATTTGGGAGGCTTATTCAAAAATGCATTGATTTCTTAGCTTTTGTTTGCCATATAGAAACATTTGAGTGTACAAAAATAGGCATTATATACACCAAATAATGGTCAACCTGCATGACTTTTATTGACCCCACTAATCATTTATGAAAATAAGTAAAAGAACTGAGAGTTCCTTGAATTGCACCATTTTTAACAAGTGCCCATACAAGACCTAATCCATTCTAGCTTCCTCGGTTATTCATCAATGTAAGCCTTTCATCCCTGCAGATCACTCCAAAAATGTCTCTGTGCAGTGCTAATAAACTTGCTGGCATCAGAGGAAAGGACCTGTGTTTGTCCAAAGGTTTATGTGCTGTGCAACTCATTTCTTGTTTCAATCATGAATATTGTTGCTGCAATTTACACACTAGAATCAGTTTCCTACTGTAATTGAATCAGGACTGAACCCGCAAACTTGGTGAAACTACTGTATCTTTGTTCAATCATGTTTTCAGGCAATACTGAAATGAAATGAGAGCTGTTGGAAGAGAATTCTAGATGCTATACTACTAGTCAAATGCAAGGATCTATTTTGTTCCAAATTTCCCCAATGCAGTGACAGTTGCAAGCACAAATTTGCTTGGAGGAATAATCTGGACAGTACCTCCTTTTGTCTGGTATAAAAAGCTGTATGGGTAAAGAGATGACTTTGCAAAGCACACTCCCACAGAACTGCTGAATTGGGGCAGGGCATACAGCCATTGATACATTTAGCCCTGTTTAGGCTCTTCAGTTTGGTGTAAAGCTATACACCTGGGGACAATGGTCATAAAACACCAATTCCAGTTGATGATGAATACAGGATAAAAGACGTAGAGAGGATAAAGAGCTTAAGTGAGGCCTGGGAAGGCATTCTGGCCTTTATGTTACCCCAGGGACAACTGCTGACACTTGAAGGGGAGTGAGGAGAGAGGAGGAGGAGGGGGTAAGGTGCCATACAATAACTTCAAAGTGCAAGAAAAGATGAGACTGGCCCTTTCTCAACAGCTTAGAAGCAAAATTGGCTTCCTGGAGAGAGAACATAAGAAATCTGGCAACCCAAATATATTTAAAGGGCTTACAGCTCTCTGGGGAAAATTTTGAGGCTATTGAAGTGGAAAAAGCAGTTGCTAAGATTAAGCAGGCATTTTTTTGTGTGAAAAAAATGACAAAGCAGACAAATGTTTGGCAGGAGACCTGAAAAAAAAAGAGTGGGGAGGAGGGGTGGGTGGGAAGGGAGGGAAGCAGCAAAAAACAACAACAACAACAAAGTCTGGGAAACCCAGTCAGGCAAGGGTCCTGACTGTGTCCCCTTTGTCTTTTACCGAGATCTTTACCATAAATCAAGTTCATGGTCCAGTAAGTGCTTCCTGAACAGTACAACTGTACAAAGCTTTGGTCCCTGATTCAATTCGGTGGAGATTTGGCCTGATTTGGTGGCCGAATCTCTGAATCCAAATCGAATCAGAGGACCTTTTAATCTCTCCGAATTGAATCAAAACCCTCCAAATCGATTCAGAGAGATTCAGAAAGATTTGGAGATTCAGACATAGACACAGCTTTAAATGTTTTTTCTAGATGCCTCTAGGTAGCAGGGGCTTGTGAGTGCTGCGATGCTGGGCTGCATGAGTATTACTCATGGAGAAGTGCAAGGGGTTCCCCAGTGCACTTGGCAGCTGACTCAGAAGCGGACCAGAAGCATTTCTAGTCCACTTCTGGGTCCACCAGGGAGCCACCCCCACACCTCCCCAGCTTGGTGACTGGTGCGTCCTAGGTCTGGGGGGGCACCTGGGGTCGCCAAGCCAGGAGGTGCTGGGCAGCTCACCAGTGTGCTCCCTGATGGACCCAGAAGTTCACCACCAAGCACATGGAGGGCCCCCCCGCCGCATTCCTGTGGCATGCTCCATGCGCCCCACCATCTGACCGTGTAGGCATCAACACCACTGTCTCCTGGTTTCTTACTGAGAATGGGGTGAGAGACCATGTCGAAGGCCTTCCTGAAGTCCAGAAAGACTATATCCACTGCGACACCTGCATCCAAGGACTTGGTGACCTGGTCATAGAAGGCCACCAGGTTGGTTTGACAAGACCTGCCCCTAATGAACCCATGCTGGTTGCCCCTGAACATAACCTCCCCTGCTGGCCCTTCCTGGACATGCGCCAGGATAATTCTTTCAAAAAGCTTCCCCAGGACCGTGGTAAGACTCATGGGCCTGTAGTTTCCTGGGTCCTCCTTCCTCCCTTTTTTGAAGATGGGGACCACATTGGCCCTTTTTCAGTCTTCTGGCACATCGCCCGAGCACCACGAGTGCTCGTAGAGCTGTGCCAGATGTCCCACAATGACCCCTGCTAGTTCCTTCAGTGCTCTGGGGTGGAGATCATCAGGACCTGCGGATTTAAATACATCTAGTCCCTCCAGAAGTTCCCTGACAAGGTCCTCATTAACCCTAGGCCTGGGTGTGCCACCCACAGGGCCCTCAGGGATGCCAGTGGGGGAGATATCCGGGTCCCTCCTCAGAAATACGGAGGCAAAGAAATTATTGAATATGTCAGCTTAACTGTCAGGTGAGATGGCCAGATTTCCTAGCGTGTCCTGCAGAGACCCCATGTTACCTGGCACCTTCTTTTGCCCCCCCTATGTATTTGAAAAAGGACTTCTTATTGTCCTTGATCTGGGTCACTAGTCCCAGCTTCATTTCTACCTTGGCCTTCCTGACCGCCACCCTACATTCCCGAGCTACCGAGGTATAGCCCTCTCTTGTGATGGCCCCTCCCTTCCATTGGGTGTACACCTCCTTTTTAGCTAGGAGACATTCCCGTATGCTTTTGGTGAGCCACGGGGGCCTTTGTACCCTCTTGTCCCATTTGATCCATGTTGGGATTACCTCCCTTTGGGCTTGGAGGATCATCTCCTTAAGGAATGACCACTCTTCTTGGACACCTGACTCCTCTCCCCTCTGGGACCTTAGTGCCTCTCCAACTATTCTCCTTACCTCATTGAAGTCCACCCTCCTGAAGTCCAGAGGGCTGCTGCCTTGCTGGAGGCTTTTGCCACCTTGCGCTGGATGGTGAATTCCAGCAGACGATGATTGCTATCGCCCAGGTGGTCCAGCACCCGCAGACCCCATACCAGGTCATTGCCCGTGGCCAGGACCAAATCCAACAAGGCAACTCCCCTGGTGAGGCTGTGTACCTCCTGGGTTAGATGGAGGTCCTGCATGTCAGTTAAGAACCTACATGAGTGGTCAGACTTGGCTGTCTGCTTCTCCCAGCAGATGTCTGGCAAGTTTAGGTTACCCATGACGACCACATCCTTGGACCTAACTACCTCCGTGAGCTGACTTAAGTATTCCTGGTCTTGATCTTCTCCTTGGTTGGATGGTGTGTAGTAGACCCCCACTGTTATGTCCCTTTCTCCCCTTGTATTCTAACCCAGAGCACTTCTGTTTGCTCCTCCTCTGACCCAGTGTTACACTGGGTCAGAGGAGGAGCTATATCAAGGAGGAATACACATCCTCGCTAATTAGTAAAGAGTCAGGGAAGAAGCACTCTGAAGTGCTTTGGGTTAGGGTTCAAGGCAAAAGAGGGGAAAGGGACCTAACGGTGGGAGTTTACTATAGACCACCCAACCAAGGAGAGGAGCTTGACCAGGAACTCTTGGGTCAGCTCACCGAGGTAGCGAAGGCTAAGGATGTGGTAGTCATGGGGGACCTGAACTTCCCAGACATCTGCTGGGAGGAGCAGTCAGCCAGGTCTGAGTGCTCCCGTAGGTTCTTAGACAGAGGCCAGGACCTTCATCTAACCCAGGAGGTGCACAGCCCCACCAGGGGGGATGCCTTGTTGGACTTGGTGTTGGCCACGGGCAACGACCTGGTGAGGA
>NW_005842439.1:87258-97758 GCF_000455745.1 Alligator sinensis | reverse complement strand
TTTGACCCCCAGTACTCTTTCCTGCCATGGCAGGGGGTCGGAGTAGATGATCTGCCCAGGTCCCTTCCGACCCCTAGAAACTATGAAACTGTGGATGTGTGTTGCTCCTTGACATACAGCACCACACCCCCACCCGTCCTACCTGTCCTACCTTTCCTGTAGAGCCTGTAGCCCTTGATATTCACTGCCCAGTCATGTGTTGGGTCCCACCACATTTCGGTGAGCCAAACTATATCTGGGATGGTGCTGGCTAGCAGGAGGACTAGTTCCTCCTACTTGTCCCCCATACTGCGAGCATTAGTATAGAGGCATTTGAGGCCTCCTGAAGATGAATGGACCGCCCCCCTAATCCCAGTGGTACCCAGGCCCATGTCACTTACCTGATTACCTGTTTCGCTTGTCATCGGTTTAGGCTGGGCTGCTCCTGCAGGCGATGCTTGGCTTGCTTGTCTGAGGCTTCCTCCGCCCATGCCATCCCCTTCCCCCAATAAGCCTAGTTTAAAGCCCACCGGAAGAGATCCACCAACCTAGAAGACAAAACACGCTTACCTTTAGGGGATTTAGTAGATCTAATAAAAGGTTTCACATTTACCCAAAGAACTGTGTCTGCCCAAGTAAATAAAGAGCCTTTTCAGACTTAAAACTGAGTGGGCCTCTGCCTCTGATGCTTGGGGAAGCATATGGAACCAAACGGCTATTGTGAATCAAACCTATGGATAACAACAGCACTGATGTTACATGTCTGACCTGAGAGATTGTGTGTGGAAATAACTAACTCATTGATGAAGCCTATTGGGTCCTCCAACACTGATTGGGTGCTTACTCTTGAGCACGCAGCCACCACCAACTCGCAGGGTCATCCCAACCACCAACTCACAGAGGCCAAATCTGGAAGTGCAGTAGTTAAACCACTGTAGAATGACCTTCACAGCCATTCAAGTATACTGGAAACAAATCTTGAGAGTAGCCAATGAGTTTGGGCATACCCCCAGAGCAGGTTCACTTGGTGCATCTGAGCTGCAGGGGTGCACAGAGTGTGCCCAAGAACAAGTGCCCACTGATGTGTAGGGGATGTGGTGGGAACATAGCTTTAATCAGTGAATTGGGCACTTACAAAGCAGCCAGGTTCTGATTTACTCATGCATTCGTAAAACCTGTACACACAACTGTTTGGTGCAAAGTTATACCTTCATATGTGAGAACTACTTTGTTTCAACAAACATATCCCTTCAAACATGTGTATGAATACATTCACCCTCGCTGCATTTTTTACTTCCCAGTCATCCAGTTTGCTCAAGGTTAGAGCATGTAATTTGTGACCATAGCAGCAAGTTGGGACACGGGATTATGTCTTGTCTGAAAGGACAAAAGGAAGCTGAGAAGGAGAAAACCTCTTATTGAAAACCTCGGCAGATATCTGGTATAATCATGGATCAAACGCTGACATAAAGGGAGCAGCAATGTGGATGTAGCTGATGCATCTTCCTTTCACAGAGTCGGTGTATTTTCACCAACGTCCATAAAAGAAGAATCAAGCCACAAATGGGAAAATGCTCTCTTATTCCAATGGCAGATTCATTGCACAAGCTCCTCTCAGAAGCTGTGCTAGGATTAACCAGATCTGATTCTACCATGACCAAAGATAGAAAGGGAGATAGTAGGCTAAAGATTCTCCCTTCCAGAAGTTGGCAAGATGGATGGAAGTACTTGGAGTGTATATTCCCCTAAGATCAATGACCCGGTTAAGGCTAATTACCACACACAGTCACTCTAAATTAAAAAGTACCTTAATAACTGGAAGTACTGTATGATTAACTGGCTCTGAAGATTAACTATGATAAGAATGGTGTGATGCTTCCAGGTTTCCTCGATGTTACCTATTTGTCACTCCCTGAATATACTGCATTGGCCTGGAAGCTCTGTTTCGGAAAGTCTGGAAAATGAATGAGTAATAATTTGTCAGTAGGAGGTAGGTGGAATAAGGAGAATTTCAAGCTCAAACAAACCTGTGTTACAGGGGCAGTCAGGCAGAAGGCGGGGTAGTTTTACACCTTTTATTGAATCAGAGATGCATAAGCTTTGGTAAGCTTACTTTGTCAGATGTTATGAAGAGATGCTACGTGCAAATCATCAGAAGCTATGTGTAAATCTACCCTGCCTTCTGCCTGACTTCAGACTGACACGGCTACCTACCTCCCAGAGGAAGTCAATCAGACATATTTTGGGTGGTCTCCGGGGCTCTGTGCAGCAGGCCAGACCACTCAGCAGTGCTCTGCTCTCCTTGTCACCAGCTATCTCACACCTACCGCCTTGGATATTACGCATGTGGTAACAGTAGGGCCTCCCAGAAGAGTCTCCAGGAGGGGATATCCTTCTGACATATTCACTAACCTAATTTTCCATGAATTTTGTGCAACTGGAAGATGTTAGATCAATGGCTCTGCAGACAACTGTCCCTCCTCTCCCCCCATCACACCCCCGCTTTCCCTCACTGGGTGTTGAGGAAACAGGTGCAGCCATACTGCTGCCTGCCGTTGAGCCTAGGTTGTGTCCTACAGGGACTATTTGAAATGGAGGATGAGAAGTTCCTTCCTCATGGGATCTCCATTGAAAATATCAGCTATGGAACGAAGCAGGGTGGACCCCCGTCTCTTGGGAACCAGATTTAGCATTGAGATATCTTTGGCAGAATTGCCATGGCATCAAGTGGAGTGAGCAATGAGATAGATATGGGGGCTCTTAGGGCACTTGTACACATGATGGGGGTTTAAGCCCCAAGGTTTTATTCTATGTGCCTCCCAAATTTAAAGGGTGGGGCATGCAATAAAACCCTGAAGTATACACTATTTAAATTTTTCCATCACATTATGGCAAGGGGCTCGATCCTTTAATTTTTTTTTTTTTGGAGCTGGAGCCTGCCCATGGCTGGGGGGTGAGCTGCCAGTGGGCCGAGCAACCCCTGAGCTGTGGGAGGCTCCAGTCCTTCCCTCCATGGTAGCAGCACTCTCCCAGGGCCACCTGGGTGGGCTGCTATCGGGTTGGGTGCTGCCACAGCTTGGAGGCAGCACCCAGCTGGATCCAACTCTTTCCTGATCCCAACAGTGCTACTAGTGGTGGCTATGTAGCAGCATTTCTGCCTTCCACACAGAAGATCTGAATTCAAGTCTCAGCTGGGGTCATCTGGGGTGAGTGAGCTAACAAGAAGCAAATCTTCTGCAGAGGTGCTGTGGCTTAGCTGGTTAAAGCCCCTGTCTAGTAAACAGGAGATCCTGGGTTCAAATCCTAGCAGCACCTTGAGGTACCATTTTTGGAGGCTAGATGAACACCTTGCTGGGGTCGTTTGACCCCAGTGCTCTTTCCTGCCATGGCAGGGGGATCGGACTTGATGATCTGTCAAGGTCTCTTCCGACCCTACCAACTATGGAACAGGGCTTCCAGCACCCCATGCACTGTCCCCACCACCTTTCTGCCAGCTGGGACCACCCAAGAATGAGCTTGCTTTCCCTTGGGGCAGCATGAGGAGGTGGCATCAGGGCAGTTGGGTGTGCTGGCATCCGCAGAAGGTGGCAGAGATGGTGCACGGGGTGCTGGAATCCCACTGAGCCCGCCCCATGCACTGTCCCTGCCACCTTCTCTGGGTGCCAGCTCACCCAGTCACCCTCCTGCCACCTCCCCACACTGCCCAGGGGCAAGCCAGCCCATTCTTGGGTGGTCCCAGGTGGCAGGAAGGCAGTAGGGATAGTGCAAGGGGTGCTGGAAGCCCCGGCAGGCTCAGGGAAAAATTGGATCTGGCTGGGTGCTGCCTCTAAACTAGGGCAGCACCCAGCCCACTAGCAGCCCACCCGGGCGGCCCCAGCGGGTGCCACCACTGTGGAGAGAAGGACTGGCATCCCCTGCAGTGCACATCCCAGCCACGGGAGAGACGGGCAGGCTTCACCAAAAAAAAATATAAAGGATCAGGCCCCTCGCTGCCTCTGCCTTCAGCGGCTGCCTGCTAAATGCAGAAGTGGAAAGGGGCCTGATCCATTTTTTCTGCACAGCCTGTCCACCTCTCCCATGGCTGGGGGAGGAGCTGGCAGCTGCATTTTTGGAATTTGCAAAGTTGTAAACTAAACTACATCTGGTTGTAGTTTAGTTTGCAACAATGAAAACTCATTTAAAACCCTTAAAGTCTTGCATGGTACACTGTGACACCATTAAGCCACACCAAGTGACATTTTCATCATGTGTACATTAGTGACATCATGTTTATAAGTGCCCTAGGGCTTCCTAGAGAGAGAAGCACAGAGGCCATCCCCAAGCCTATAGCTCTCCAACAGACACTAGCCTAGAGTGGAGTTGTGTTTTACTGAGATGAAGCTGCTGGGAACTGAGACAGGTTCCTTCCTCAGGAAAAAAAGAATAAACACACAGGGTAAAAACAGACATCAGATTTCTCTAGGGACAAAGCTTTTTATCCTGTGATCCTACAGAGGTGTAAACCCATTGTCCCGCTTTAAGTACCTGTGAAGTATCTGAGATAATACCTTTTCCCCAGGACAGCTGCAGCTAATTCAGGTTAATTCCCATTCAAGTGGCACATGTAAATGATTATCCCCTGCTTTTTTTGATGGGAGTCAAAGCCCAGGACAATCAGACCTGGGATAAACCCAAACTCCATTTTTACCCATAGTAAATGTCTGCTGCCATCAGTAGAATTAGTCCCTCACCCGGTGCATCTACATGAGATACTTTACTGCACATTAAACTAATCTAATATGCAGTAAAACATAATCTACTGCAATTACCATGCATTAATCTAATGCACCATTTTCTAGTACCTGTATTAAGTAATGCACCCTACCACACATGTAGACGTTTACTGGGAGGAAGTGCTCCCAGTCAGTTTAGGCAGCAGGGGACCATGGGGTAGGGAGAGCTGTCCTGGCTTGATGGGACACTGCCTGCCTGCCACGTGGAGTTTGGCACCCATCTGGCTGCTGGAATAGTGTCTCCCTGACCTGTGGAGATTGGGACTCACCCTGATCTCCAAATTGTCAGGAGGCAGCTGCCCGCCCAACTGGGACAGCTCCTCCTGCCCACCTTGGGGCCAGTCCGATCTCCACCCAGCTGGCTAGATGGAGCTGTCTGCCAAGATGAGACAGTTCCCTCCTGCCCCCCAGAGCTCAGGGCTAAGCCCAGTGCCCCCTGCCAGCCCAGGATGGCACCAAGGGAGCCTGGAGCTCCCCCTGGCTGCTGCTGCAGGGGAGGCAGAGCAAGGCAGGAGCAGGCCTGGACTAGGCTGCTTCTGTCAGGGTCAGTTTGCTCTCAGGTGGGGGTGCATGTGTAGATGTGCACCAGGGGATGTTCTCATGATCCTGAATTTTCTGCGTAGAAAATTCAGGTGAATTCATTGCACATGTAGATGTGCCCAGTGCATTTTTAATAACCTATGTAGGTGATTCAGGCAGGCGGCTAGTACAAAGTCAGCCAGTGACCCTATGGCAGGAAAAACTACAATAAGTCTGGAGCTGGGGGATGGATCATGAAAATATCTGAGCTGTTATTTTCCCTGGATCTTCTACCCCATAGCTTTCTCTGCCTACCAAGAGGAGGATGCACCAGGACATTAGCTCTGAAAGAGCTGGACAGTTTGGGATGACAGTGAAGTCCATGTTCCTGTCCTGTGAAGAACTGTGTTGGAAGAAGCTCATGTCTAAAATAAGCCCAAAGAAATTGCTGAAGCTAAGTTCACTAGCTACATTTTTGTTCAATGCATTTTGCATTCTAGAATGACACATTTTTGTTCCCTGGGATTTAAGGTACTTTGAGCCTGACTTTCAGAGCTTGCCATTGCCTCTTCATTGGGATGAACCAAAATGTGGGTCCGATCATAGCCACAGTCTTGAAAAGCAAGGATCTGGGTGAAAGACAGTAGCTTGTGGCTTGTTTCTAATTGCAACCCATGCCATGTGGAGTCAGTAAGCTTTGCAAAGGGCCACAGACAAAAGGTTTCTACCTCCGCAGGGAAGTCTCTCCAAATTCTAAGAGGTTTCATTTTTTTTAGAAGTTCTTTTGCTTTGCAAGCTTCATACTGGATACTTATAACCAGGGTATTGAGATGCCAAAATTCCACCTGATTTTCTGATTTCTATCAATTCTGGGATTTTTTTTAATGAATTTGCAAGAATCTAAGCTTTCTAAAGCAATTCATGATCTGCGCCTTCTCCATTCTGGGTAGACAATCCCAAAACACCTAATTTTCAAAGGTTGTCTGTTCATCTTTTTTTTCTTTTTTTTTAATCAGACCCTTTACAATGCACAACTTGGAGAGCCAACATCTCCGGTCACTTCTGAGGACACAGGCCTAAATCCCTTATCTCCCTTACTGCCCTTTATCCTATTCCACAGAATCCCTTGGTTTTGCAGTTTTCATTTGAAATAACTCAGAATACACAAAGCCGGTGCTCTCTGTGACAGAAAAAGATAGTTCTCTGTGTAGTAAAAATTGGCTCCAAAACCACTAGAAGTAAATATTTCTTTACGACATTGAAGCCCATAAATCTCCAAGACAAAATTCTGAAACTAGCTGCAAATTATCTCAGACAATCTTAAAATGTTATAGATATTTATATATTTTATCCAATAGTAATGGCCTCAGAAACTTTAAAACACATGGGTCCTGTATTCAGGCTCAGCTAGAAAGTAAAACCTTTCTTCACCACCCTGGAATAAATCAGCTCTTTTATTTTCAGGTGCCACTAGAGCAGCTAGCAGTTAGCTTCCATGTACTGGCCTGCACACCTTATCTAGCTGATAATTTCAGTATAGTATTGGAGTACCTCCTAATGAAATAATATAGTGCCACCACAGTTTTTTGAGTGGATTTTGATGAGTGCAATAGTGAGAAGCTAATAACAACCCTGATCCTCCAAAAGCCAGGGGTGTGCAAATAACTTCATACACTCACACAGAGAGCTCTGCCAATATAACACCATCCTGAATTGTCACTCGTTGTATCACTAGTCCAGTCCTGGATTTCCATGCCACTCAGAAAAAAGACCATTAACATGACTTGCGGTGCCACCTGTTATTTAGCTGACGATCCCTGGCACACATACCTCAACACCTTTATGCTTGCGCTCCTGAGGTCTCCAGAGCAGACACTGCCACTCCGGGACAAATTGTGTGATATCTCATGATGTTGACAAATGAGGACTAGAATGAGACCATTAGTCTTATTTTCACTTTTGCCCTAAGCCGGGTTCAAACCTACATCTCTGGTGTTGAGAGCCTAACACATTATCAAGTGTCCTTCACTACATCGTCCAAGGTCAGAGAAATCTAAGTTCTGAGAAAAAGATGTAAGCTGCTTCTCTTTGAGAGAGAAAAAAAGAGACTTGAAGGCAGCTAAAATATCATCAAAACTAAAAAGGGCACAGTGCACTCAGGAACATCTAGACCCCGACATTTTATTTTTTAAAAATAGATCTATAAGATCTAATATAATCTGTCGTGATTCTTTAAAAAAAAAATTCAGTTACAACATAGGCCATTAGGATGTGTCAGACTGAATCAAATCTGAATCTCGTCCAACATCCTGTCTCCAACAGCGTCCAGTGGCAATGGCTTCAAAGAAACTCTGCTGTGGTGATCATAGCAGAACTCACCCCAAAGGAAAGTTTCTTTCTCATCTGCATCATGGCAGGTAGGCTTACGTCACGAAAAAGAAGGGCTGATGTGCCTTCCAAAGTCTTGGGATTTGCTAAATCCTGCCTAGTACTCTGAATGCCTGTCCCTTATCCATATAGATGTTCAGACCTTTCTAGATGTGTTTGCTTTTTTCCCCTCCCAAATGTCAAAGATTTGTTGCCCATGCTGAGAACCCCAGGTGGGTCTGACACAAAGAGAAAGTGAACCGGACTAGAAACATAAAATGGAAACTAACTATAAGTTTTACTGGCTGATGTTTCCAATGTCACAGATGCTACAAAAGTAACACAGACAGAGGGACAGAAAAGATGCAAAAAGAAACAGCATGAAGGGTAAAAAAGGAAACATGCTAAGTAAAACGATTTTTGTTTTAATCAGGTAAAGTGAGGGAGAAGTAATATGGGTAAGGCTTATTTTTCCTAAAGATACCATATGATTTCTTTTGTCTTCAAAAGTGTCTCTCCCAGAAGGAGATTGATAAAAATGATCAAAATAAATTGTTCATCTTGGTGAAAGGTTCAGAAACGATGAGGCATAGTAGGACTGTAGGAATAAATTGGGATCAGCTCTGGTGGTGAATTGTAATTTCTCAGGAGCTGAATTATGACAAGACTGAGCGAGCAGGGTAGGAGGGAGACACCGCACAGGAGAGTGCTGCTATTTATGCACAAATACCCTAGTAATCAGTGATGATGAGAAATGAAATACAAAAAAACATGCATGGCAGTTTAATAGGATTTTGGTAGCATCTGATATTCTTTCAAAGTTTGCATGAGTCTGACAAGGGCTCTTTAACAAATTCCTTTTTCCGTTTTAATGGAAGTTAAACAGATTTAAGCACATCTTAGGCCAGATTTATTAAATATTATGCAGATTTTTACAAACCACTGGAGATTCAATAACAGTTATTTTTAAGTTAACAAATCTTCCCTCGCGCTTGTTAGAGATCTTTGTAGATTAAACAAGGAGACAGGGCTAGCAAACGTTGAAATTTAATATTAAGAGTCGGCCTGAATAACTGATGGGTGGATTTTGCTATGACGTGCTTGAGATTTAACAAATATTGTCTCATCTTGGGAAAATAAATGTTAAATAAGGATGAAGCTAATAATGTTCAGGGAGACACAAGCTCCATTTACAAATCTTTTTTTTTGTATTTAATAAATGTATTTATTAAATGAAGTGCAGTGCTCATTGGAGATTGTATCAATGTAAGAAATTCATCTCCGGCATGACTTAGTCAGACTAATTCCCCATTTTATTAAATGTTCCTGAGATTTAGAAAGTCCACATCAGGCTTAATGTGCATCTGGTAGGCTCAGTAAAACATTCATAACAAATGGCAGTCAGTGATAGACTTGGGACTAAGAAGTGGCTTCATCCTTGTTGATTAAGCGTCGTCGTAAGGAAGCGGCGTCTGAAGAAAAATGAATAAAAAACTTCCTTGAGGTGAGAACAGTTTTCTTATTCATGCTCTGTTGGTGGGGAACATGGAGGGAGGCAAAGAGGGGGGAGAAGAGAGATGTAAGCTGACATATAGAAGCGGGAGACAAGGGACGTTTGGTAGGGTTAGATATCTTAGCCTTGGCACCTCCTTTGCAATCCATTTGACACAATGAGTATAAAGAATCCAGTTCTGGGATTTCTCCCCCCGCAGAGTGATGCGACTGACTGCTTCCACGCGACCGGCGAAGTACCAGTGCAGACATCTCCTTCTAATGTTTTGCTTCACAAGATCTGCCTGTGAATATTAGAGGACTATTCAATCTCCGTGGTCCATTCGCTTCTTATCCCTGCTGAGACTGCTGTGGAGAGGACAAGTTGTTGTGGTAGTTTGAAGATGTGGACACCTGTCCACAAGAACGGGAGGGAGACGATCAGATCATTTCACATGGGCCATGGAACAGCTGTCAGCTGGTCACTGCTCTCAGCCCATATTGGTCTGGACTACGTCATGCTAAGTAATGTTCCCTGCAGAGTGTATGTAAATTGGAGTTGTAATTCCAGTTGGGGACCTGGGAGTGGTTCTGGAGACTCAACGCTTGCTTTTATGATGTCACCAAACCCTCCCGCTGGACTTCCAGCTGCACGCTTTACTGGTTGATGTGCATTATCGCTGGCCTGAACTCCCCAAGCAATCTGAAATTAGCCTCAGGTTTGCTATATGATCAGATTTAATATTAGGGGTGTGATTTGATAAGCGCAGGACAGTTTTATTCAATGAATTTAACAAACCAACTTTATATTCAGAAAAGTTAGCTTGTATTTTCTTACCAAAAACCCTCAGTAACATCTACCTAGCTAGTAAAAAAAATACTGTGAATTAAATGCGAAAGAGAACTAAGCCTGTGGTTGCCATATACATGAACTAACATTATATAGATATAGATATCTATATCTATAGATATATAATGTGTGTGTATGTAGTGTATATGTGTATGTATATACATATATAATATAAATATATATGAAATATAAATATATCTATAAATGTATTTAAATGAACTATGTACATATGTATATCCGTATATACATGTGTACCTGTATATATGTATATAGGTATATGTGTGTGTATACACACACATACATACATGTGTGTATGTATATACACACACATACACACACACACACACACACACACATACATACACACATATATTAGGCCTGTGCAAAGCAGCTAGTATTTGCTTTGAATTCAATTTGGTGATTTGAATCACTGTCCTGATTCAGTTTGGCCGAATCTGATTCAGAGATTCAGCTGCTGCTGAAGCTCCGAATTATCCAGGCCCATCCCCTGCCCCTCTCCCG
>NW_005842439.1:46213-86775 GCF_000455745.1 Alligator sinensis | reverse complement strand
GACTAAGGGAGCTTTGAATTGATTCGGACCTTTAAATTGGTCTCCTGATTCGATTCGGATTCGGAGATTTGGCCACTGAATCAGGCTGAATCTCCTCTGAATCGAATCACCATCCAAAACGTCTCACAGCGCTACTGTATATACACACACACACACATATATATATATATATATATATATATACACACACAGACATACACATACATATATGTATATATCATATATCATCAATTGCTGGGTCCTTTCCCTTGAATGACTTGGATATCTGACAGGATGAGTGTGGCCGCCACCTTTTGACCTCATAGCACTGGCATTTTGCTCAATTCATTTTTTCAAATGGTGCGATTGTACAAGTGTGCATGCAGGAAGCAGTTTATTCCAGGAAGCCTGGGAAGCTGTATGGCTCTTTCCAATAAATTTGGAAGGCTATGTGTCTATATAAAGTCTGGTGGAGCTACCCATATCATATAGTGCAAGCACACTTGGGTACTAGCTGCTATATCTGCACATACAGAACTCTCTAAAACTGGACTCTGTAGCGAGGTACATGATAGTGAACTCTGACAAGGCCTCCCTCCCTTGATGGCCAGACAGCTCTCACCATACACCCAGATTCCTTCTGGAACATATGCTGGGCTTAATGTATAAAGATGGGTTAGACTCTTTGGTGGGAGATGCAGGGGAAACGTCGCGGTGAGGAATCATCCCTTTGTCATTCTATCACTGCCTGGATGTGCAGAGCGACAAAACCTCTCAGCTCCTACTCCTTTGACAATATAGCTCCATTTTGACTACACAGAGCCGTCCTCTGGCTTGTGTTTCACCAGCGAGCACAGGAAGGTTTTATCCATTTGCAGCACATGGGCTGACTGAGCAGCAGATTCTGGTCCAGCACAGATTGGCCAATCCCAATCACAGGTGCTGTTCCTATAGTGCTCCTAAAGGGATGCTTTTTACAGTTCACTTTCAATCGCAGCTGCCCACATCCTGCTACAGTCCTGAGCTGTCTTTAATCCTCTCAAGTGTAGGGGGACAAAACAAGGACCTCAACTAGACAGTGAGGAGTCTCCGGCAGGAACACAAAACTTAATACAAACAGGCCTATTTACCACTGGCTGATGTTGTTTCAGAACAGATCGGCTAAAGAGATTTCCCGACAGCAGAAAAACCATCTCTCAGAGGAGATAATAATCTTAATTGAAATCAGAAAACCTTCAAGTATCTTTGTGCGTACAGTAATAGCACGACATTTAGAATCGCAGTGGGATTAATAATTGGGAATAGCGTTCTATCATTTCCGCTGTGTTTTATTTGAGGAGGGGAAAGGGGGGAGTTTAAGAGCGGGGCTATCATTTCAGTGTCTAGCCCTCTTCTCCCTGAGAAATAACAGCATGTTTATGAGCATGCTTGGGTGTTCCTCTCCGGAGACCTCTGCAGGGGGTAAAGGTGGGCTGACATCTGCTTGGGCTTTCAAACTGGAGGAGTGACTGGAGATCACATCGACAGCCCTCGCCTGATGGAAATGAAGCTATTTAGCATTCTGCCCCTCCACACAGGAAAGAAAGGGAAGAACGAGTGAGAGAGCTGTGCTGTGATTCAGCTCACACCATCCTTTGCAGAAACAATTATAAAATGCAAATGTTATGGACACCTCCTTAACAGAGCAAATCTATCCATTACCTGCCTCTGTTCTTTTATCAAGCATCTATTTAAAGGCAGGGCTTTTTTTTCCCCTTCCCCTGCGGTATGATATTAATACAAGTTGTCTATCAGATTTCTCACTGCAGGGCCGCATGAGCGTACACTGATCTCCAGCACTTGCTGCCATTTCTGATAATAAGTATGATAATGTTGTACTATAATGGAAGGCTGCACAACATAAATAAAAGGTTCTCCGAGAGCTCAATTCATTAAAGCTCACCGGTTGATAGCTAGGTATAATTATCCCCGTTTTACACATAAAGGGAGAGACGTACAACAATACTTACAATCATAAAATCACAGAAAGTGAGAATTGGAAGGACCTCAGGAGGTCACATCTAGTCCAACCCCCTGCTCACAGCAGGACCAGCCCCAACTAGATCATCCCAGCCAAGGCTTTGTCTAACCCTGTTTTGAAACCCCCAAGGATGGAGCTTCCACCACCTCTCTGGGTAACCTGTTCCAGTGTTTTACTACCCTTCTAGTGAGGAAGTTCTTCCTAATATCTAACCTAAACTTCCCATGAGACTGTTACTCCTTGTTCTGCCATCTGCCACCACTGAGAACAGTCCAGCTCCATCCTCTTTTGAACCGTCCTTCAGGGAGTTGAAGGATGCTATGAAGTCTCCTCTCAGTCTTCTCTTCTTTAGACTAAATAAGCCCAGTTCCCCCAGTCTTTCCTCATAAGTCATGTCTCCTATCCCCATCACCATTTTTACTGCCCTCCGCTGGACTCTCTCCAATTTGTCCGCATCCTTTCTGCAGCGGGGGGCCCAAAATTGAACACAGCACTCCAGATGTTGAGTACCGCCTACCTGCTGCTTCCTGCTTTGGCATGGCCTGGTCCATTCACATTGGCAAAGCTCATTTAGATGCTCAGACATACGGTGATTTCATTATTTCTTTTTGTACCCCTATCTCAGGAACACTCAGACTGTCTCTGTGGGAGATTTGTCCCTTCCTGCACTGGTCCTGTGATGAGCATTGTCACATTCAGTTCAGAGTACAATGATGCCAAGCATCCATCTGCATGCAGACAGCCATCCTGAATACCGAAACACATACACAATTGCCGAGGACCTCGCAGCTGTTGCTACATAATGGCACCACTCAGAAGTTCACAGCCACAACAAGCATGGCTCTGTGGTCCCCTCCTCTGAAACGCAGAGGCAGGAGCTATCAAGCTGAAGGAAAACCTCCATTATCAATTAGCAGAAGTCCTCTTCCACACAGTTAGCAGTTCTGACTCTCCCTAGTAGGTGTTGGTAGTAACACATACATGGGCTAATACTACAATATTTGTACTCTCATCAATCCTTCTGAATGCTGTGAGGCTTTTGTGTCAATGTACAAATTAATAACATATTTTGCTGTCTTCAACAGGATTTCCAAACCCTGTCATTTTCATAAATAAGTGCATTTTTCTCCTTTTCTTATTAGCAATGAGCTGCCTCCATCTCTCATGGATGGGGAAATAAAAGGTAAATGAAATTCGACATTTATTAGGAAATGTTGTGTTTAAAAGTTGTGAGAGATACAAGAGCCTAAGTCCTATCTCCTTGCAGTTTAAGAGCCACTCTTTAATTCATGTGACAGGTCCAGTGGTGTGAGATGTGGGTAAATCTGAGTCTTAATGTTAGAATAAAAGAGAAATCAAATGGAATTGATCTTTAACTCTGCCTCTCAGGCAGTGCATGGTGTTATTCACATTTATAACCACCTATAAAAGATGCAAAGGAGAAGGGAAAAATGCAGGAAATGAAATGCCAAAAAATAACCATCTTTAAATGATGAGCAGCTCAAGACAGTCAAAGTGTTTGAACTGAAAAGTACCTCGGAGGGTGAGAATATATGTTATGTGAATCCCAATACTGTGGGGATCTTGCTAATTCTTCTTTTGCTTAATCTGCAGGTGCAATTATCTTCACCCAGATAAAAATAAATAAATAAATAAATAACCCCACAAATGAACAAACAAAATGCCATTCCTGCCCCATTTTTAACAAAGATTTAATAACAGAACGGTGTACCAAAGTCTCACATTACTAAAAACCCATTACTTTTAACTCAATATGCTACACTATTTTTATGAGTGTGCTAACTAGCAGCGTAAATAATTGAGAATAAGTGATACTTGTTAAAATAAATGAACAAAGTGCATTCTATAATGCAGTTCCTTTGATTTTTTTATTGTGTTTGAGTGCTAATTTGCAAAATTCAGCACTTCACAATACATCTTTTAGCCATTAGTGGAACTTGTTCGGATCTGCTTGATGAATAGAAATGATTGTATGGTTTTGAAATAAATCAGTAAAACATGTGTGAGTGGGGTGGCCTGTTGTTTCTGTCTGTCTGTGTATTGCGTGAGATCCCACTGTTTATCACCATGGCATCTGGGCACTTTGTTGTTGCTACTAATTTTACACAAGAAGTTTCTAAAGGAGTCCATAGAGTCTTTTGAACTTCTCCCTTTTGGAGTATCAAAACTCTTAATTTTTCAGGGGCAAGAGTGGAAGTATTCACATTTCTGTTGCTTCGAATGTCATTTCTATGAAGGAAAAGCTTCCCCCCCACCTTATTCTTTAAGAGCCATTTGTTTTGTTTTTAGACAGTCTCGCGAGTTTAAATACCCCCTTGGTCATGCTAGAAATCCTCCTACACTGCCACTATACTATTTTGTGAAAACCAAGAGAGCAAATAGCTGGAAGAGTAATAAACAGCAGCAATTGTGGCAAAGGTACAAAATTTTGGGATGCTGTATTTGCAACTTCTCCGGAGCTCAATGGTGGAGTCAGCACCTTGAACCCATAGGTGATCAGCTGGTCAGATCCTTACATTACAAGGAGTCTGGGTAAAACCTGGGTAAAACTGGCTGCATGAATGGAGTCATTTGACAGGCTGAAGCTCATATTGCCTCTGCATTTATAGCATATTTTAAAACCACAGGGAACTAGCGCGGCCCTGTGTTTTGTTTATTGATCCTCTCTTCCTTCCTAAAACTAGTTTGCAAACTGCTTGTCATCTCAGGCCTCTCTCTGGCATCAACAGGAGTATTTTCATTAACTTCAATGGAAGCTAGGTTAGCCTCATTCATAACCCGAGCCATTCATGTGAATCAAAGGTATTTAACATGCAGGTGCCTGATGGGACGTAATGTGGCGGTCACTCCAGTAAATAGGTTGCTGTTGGACTGAGAATCCTCAGCACACGCAAGCGGTATAGCATTGCTTGATTCACAAGTCCAAATAAAGCTGCTCATAGCTGCAATCTAATAAAAGAGAGGAAAGCAATATGAAATAACCAGCATACTCACACAGCCCTTTCAAGAAGAGACCTGATCCAGATGAGATAATAGACAGTTCCCTTCTGATGGTCCTTTCTTCCTAATGGATGAATGCTGGGGAGAATCATTTAAAAGCTGTTATATTAACACTCACTCCATTGTATGCATTTCCACATTAGACAGCTTCTCTTTTCCTTCTTTAGCCTTCTGTACCCCAATTCTTTTACAGTTTCCACTCTACAGAAGTTAGTCATCCATTTACCTCAGCATCATTGACATTTATGCCAATTAGTTGCTATGGAGCTGTTGTGGTGTTATTGCTGCCATTATCAGTCCCTTTCCTTCCTTAAAATACTCTGAAATATCTAGCACTCTCATTGCCGATTCCTAGGTAAATAGTAGTCAACCGACTTGTTGTACTTGTCTTATTTTTTATACCTAACTCTTATGATTTTGTGGTCTGAGGTCACCTGTCTGGTATCTATTTATGCCAAGGGCCTATTTAGGCTATAGGCCTTAACTTATGTCAGGCATCTGAACTACAGATCCCAAGTCCTGAAAAACAAAACTATTAACACTTGAATTTTACCCGTCACTGGCTGGAGCTCTTACTCTGCCATGAGAGACAGCCTTGAGGAGAGCAGTATTTTTGTTGTTTACAAGAAGAAAGTAGCTATAGCTCATGGCTTAAAGCTTTTCTTATGGGCTCCCAAGACAAGCAGATGCAGTGAAATAGTCTCTATTGTGTTCTTTGTCTGGTCTGATTTGTGTGATCCATCTTCAGCTGAGTGCCCTGTTGGCTGTCCTTACTCTAGCACAATTCCCATTTATCTTAAAACAAAAACATCAATAAAGACTTCAAGGTTTGATCCTGGATTCAGGTTCACTAAGTGGACTTTGTTGCTCACCAGAAACCAGTATACTGTCCACCTTCTTTCTTTTGCCTTTGTTTTAAAACACACTGTTGAAAAGCAAAAGGAAGTCTATCTGGCAGCCAAAGTTCTTCCCAAATGGTACATTCCTTGAGTCATGTAGGAAGGGAGGGTGGGAGGAAGCCCCATACCACCCCGGGATCTCTTTTCCACAAACTAAATAACTAGTATGCCAATTGCTCGCAAAAATTCCCCAAGGTTTTAAGAGGTTAAATGTACTGATGGAGCTGCCACTGTCATTCCACCACCATTTCCCCCCAAAACAGCTCATTTTTCGACAAAGCCAATTATCTGGAAATGACGGGAAATGATTAGTCATGTTAATTAAAAATAATTTTCTTTCCCACTCCTAAAAAGGTCAGATCGTCAGCTGTATGGAAAATTGAGCCTTCATGTACTTTCATTTGATTTTCTATTCAGAGTCTAATTAGTTACAATTCGTTGTTAAAAGAGATAATTTTTTGATAATGCTGACATTTTTTATCATTTCCCTATTCATTATTGGGATGGTATTATTTTGTGTGTGTGTGTGTGTGTGTGTAGATATATATATTTGTCAAATATACATATATATGTATATAACTAATAATGATCATAGTATTCATATATACATGTATGTAGTGTTGGGGGGGAAGGAAGGTTATATATTATTAGTTGTATTCTTATTCATATATATATATGCACATACACATACATATATATGAATGCTAATAATGATCATTATTAGTTGTATTCTTATGATATATATATCATAAGAATACTAATAATAATATATCCAGATCTTGCTGTTGCTAGTCCATGGAAGAATGAACTCATCCAACAGGTTTCTTTGAAACATATTTATATGCAAGCTAATTTTTGCTGTGGTAGAAGCACCAATCCTTTTGCTGCTTAATTATGATACAGGTTACTTTTGTGCACCCAGCTGTAGTTACCCCATTCAGGCAGCAAGAAGATGAACAGCAGGTCTGGTACAACTCACAGGAGCAGTTACTGGGTGTGATGCCCTGTGGGCAAAGAGGCTCATATGATTAGAACTTGCTATGTTACGGACTGAAATGAGCCTGAAAGGTTGGGAAGCTGACAAATATATTTCAGAGACTGGGAGGATGACAAATTTGGCATCCCCTCAGGGAACTCAGAGGCCAAATGTTCCCATGTATTTCTTAGCAAATAATAGAAGGCAACAGGAGGACCTGCTTCAAGAAAAGGGAAAATGCTAGGTCTGTGTGAAACAGCACCATTCCATTTCAACTTGCTTTTTGATGTTTCAACAGAACAGCGTTTCATTTTGAATTTCGTTTCGATTCAAAACTGCTGTTCCATTCTTTTTTTGTCAAAACAGATTCGCTGTTTCGCCACTGTTTCAACGTTTCGCCCATAGGCTATAATGGGGAAGCTTGAAACAGCCTGCAATTTTGTCATTTCTGGCCTGATTTGGATTAAACTTGCAGTAATGGTAGCCCCTTCTGAGAGTATGAAGTCTGCCAAGTTTCAAGGACATAGGTGGAGGGGGTTCAGGGAAACTGCACCTCAAATTCTTGAAAGCAAAAATTCATGTTGCGTGTACGTGTTAAACCACAGCGGGGTCAAAACTGCAGGCATGCCAGCCCCTGGTGAGTCCATGAAGCCTGCCAGCTTTCAAGGTGATAGGTGTGGGAGTTTGGGGGAAACTGCACCTCAAGCTGCTGACAAGCAAAACTTGTGACATAGATGACCCTGTGTGTGTTAAGGCACAGTGGGCTGAAAACTGCAGGGGTGGTGGCCCCTGCTGAGGCCACAAAGTCTGCCAAGTTTCAAGAAGATAAGTGAAAGGGCTTGGGGGAACCTGCACTTCAAGCTGCTGACAAGCAAAACTCGTGACATGGGTGATACTGGGCGTGTTAAGGTGCACCAGGGTGAAAGCTGCAGGGATGGTAGCCCCTGCTGCGGCCACAAAGCCTGCCAGCTGTCAAGGAGATCGGTGCAGGGGAACTCTGGGTTCTGGGGCCCTGCACCTCTGGCTGCTGACAGGCAAAACTCATGACATGAGTGGGTGACACTGTGTGTGTGTTCAGGTGTGCCCTCACTCAACTGATGCCAAGGCAGAAAGCAGGGCAGTTCAAACAATGCTGCCTTTCATGCAGTTTTTCCATCCCTCCCGCAGAGCCCTGGGATTGGAAGGGACCTCAGAGAAGGATCACAGTCACTGGCCAGCTACACAGTCAATAATGAGAGCAGTCCTTCCCCCGTCTTCCCCTTCCCTCTCCTTATTTAGTTTCTGCTTCCCTGCAGCAAGCCCAGCTTGCGGTCTGAAACTCGAAACGTTTCAAAAATTTCAAAACGTTTCAACTTGCCTCGCTTCGCTTCGAGGCTGTTTCAAAGCTCTCTGTTTCATTTTGATTTCGCTGTTTCGAGCTCAAAACGAGTTGAAACAGCATTGAAACATAACTGCCAGTAAAATTTAACACAGCCCTAGAAGATACCCTGCTGGTGCATAAACAGATCCTCTTCTAGAGCCTACTGGGTTTAAGGCTTGCTTAAGATGTGATCAGAGTTATGTGCGTCTGATCAGCAGTGCTGTGTGGATACCATCCAGCTCTGGCTGCTATGTCAGCCTAGAATTTCCTTTCTCTACCATCATTTATCAGCATTATCTTGTTCTTGTGGCTACAGCTACATGGCTCCAGCCAGCTTTCACCAGCACGTTTGCTCTGTCAGCAGGTTTCTAAATACATCATCTCCTGGCAGTTGCCTAGTCATTAAATGTACTTATTCCTGAAGCCATAACAATCTCAAGGGCCAAATTCTGTGCTGATTATTTTGGCCAGTGATTCATGGCTTCCACAGGGTCGGCCTTCCAGATAGGAGAATAACCTTCAAAAAAGGATGGTTATTAGTAAGCGTTACTATGATTGTTGTGCCTAAGGACCTCTGGCAGGAACTATTGCACTAGAAGCTGTCCTGAGATCATATGAAGGCAGTTCCTGCCCCTTTGAGCCTGGAATTGAGAATGCAAATAGTAGACAACTGCTGAATGAACAGATAAATGTGATGGAGGAAGGAAGAACTAATTAGCAGCCACCCTAACTGCTAGTAGGACCACTATGGTGTCAGTAATCAACATGAATCTTAACAATAATGAACTCTCAAAGTGGAGGTGGTCAGTTAGGAGGATTTTTGACAAGATAGCTAGTTTTCATTACCTCCTGCTTCCAAGTGGTCTGGAAACACTAGTCCTAAACAGTGCCGAGGGATGGATAAAGCAGCAGGGTGGAACGGTAGCAATGGTTTCATTTGAAATGCTGGTAGCAGCAGGTTCAGGGTCAGGGAACATCCAAACCAGGTCTCCTATCTGGACATTCAGGTTTCAAGGCGAATCACGCAGGGTGATGTTTTAGCTTAGTAACTGTTACGGCTCTGTTTCCATTTCACTGCACTGGCATCTCTCAAAGGCTTCTACTATACGGAGAGCTAGGTAGCCATTTTCTGTTCAATTCAGCGTAGATTAACAGAAACCACATATGCTGTGCAGTCTCTTGTGGAGACTTTACTTGGGTTCATTCTTGGTTTTTTTTCTTTTTCATTTGATTGAAAGTAAGAGCCATTCAGATTGAAACACCTGTTCGCAACACACAACCAAAAAAAAAAAAAAATCAAACAGAACAGACCTTGATTTCTACAAGATCTCCATGGCAGAGACAGTACTAATAAGGGAGAATATTTTCCAGCATACTGTAGAATTCTGTTTACAGATCGCTTTCCCTATCTCACTTTAAAGTGTAGTGATAGAACTTGTAATATAAAGATGAACCCGAATTAAGGACCTGGAGGAAGCTGCTAATTGGGAGGTGCCCTCTCAGTTAAGTAGCTAGTAAGTCAGAGACAGATAAAGAGATCTGCAGAAGTTGCCTACTGACCCACAGTAAAGTTAATTGTTTAATTCTTCTCATTAACGTATGCCAGTGTTGACTGAATCTGATGATACTACATAAAGAAAACCAAATTCACCTTGGTAAGCATTGACCAGGGATGATTTAAGTAGCCTTCCTGCATTTGTGCAGGGGCTTGTACCCAGAGGACCTTGGAAGTTACTTCCAACCCTATGAAACTATGATTCTTCTGCGGTAGATATTGTAGGACAGGAAGCACCCATTTTTAACAGAGCTCAGGGTAGGATCCAAAGGTTGGGGTTTTTTTCCAGTGGATTAGAAAACTCACTGTACCTAACCTGAGGAAATCCTGCTAGCTGGCTGTCTGTCCACCTCTTTTCATTACCAGCTGCAGTCCTTCCAGGAACCCAAAGCCTTACTGAACCTGGGGAGGATGCTTGGGGATTATCAGACTTGCCAGCAAAGTGTAAATTGAAAATACGCGCTGCAAAAGGCTCAGCCTGGGGCAGAAGAAGACATCAACCCAGGGTTCCCAGCCTGATACCCTGGGCCACGCTGGAACTAGTAAGTACGGGATTTGTATTCTCACCCTGATCACTGACACACAGGTAGCCTATACAAGGAAATTGCCGTTTGCATTGGTGAAGGCTTATACTTCCAAATTTCCTTCCAGGTTGAAATCCCTGGATGCTATGAATAGGGGTAGCAAATAGATGCTGATTTTGCTGCATTGTTACCAAAAATAACAGTAAAAGAGGTAAGAGCTGAAGAAAGAGTTTCAGTCTAATTTCTAATCTTTTAATAAAGCCCGTCAACACAGAAAGACCATTCAATAGTCCAAGGCAAATGAGAAACCACTTAGCAGAGCAGCAGTATAGGAGATTAACATGTCTCTTTGTAGAATATAAAGGTCACTGAGGCAGTAAACTCCTTAAAGGGGAAGACAATGCATTTTATGCATGAAGAACTAAGCTAGGAAAGATGTGTGTCGACCATGTGAATAGATAATCCTTACTGAGTGAAATACATTTTCAGACATCATTTGAGGACTTAATGACATGCAAAAATAATGGACAGCCTTCTGACCGGGTGCAGGCTGCCCAGTTCAGCTGAATTTCTCAGAGAGAGGCAGGTAGTCCCATTTGTCTGTGCCATGCCAAACCACTTGCAGCTGAGGATGGAGATCAAAGAATGGCTAAAAGAAGTGAGAAATTGATGCTTGTCCCACTCCTGTTTCCACTTCTCTCTGCCATCCCGACTTAACCATATACAAGAATCATCCGTAAGGTAGGCGGATGTGTTCAGTGTGTGTGTATGATCGATCTGCCCACATCTAGGCTTTATATTGCACCATTAATTTGGTATTTCAGTGACTCATAACATTATAGGTGAGTTGTGAAGATGGATCCTCATGATGGGCAGCTCTGTTGGATGAGACAGTTGACCTAATAAGATAATAATAGATACTAAGATAATAATAAGATGATAAGAATTTGATGTGGACATTTCATTTTGTGGGCAATTTCAACTTCAGGACAAAAGGCTATTCCAAACTGTCAGCATTTTCCTTGGATGGGCATCCTAAGTTTCAACCAGCCTGTGATGTCTAATTTATCTATGCTGCACTTAATGCCATGATAGCTGAGTTCAGATCTTGTATTCTCTTGTTGTCACCATTATTTTTAGCACTAAAAAATCCCATAGAAACCACAGGCATGTGAAACATTGCAGTCTACTCGAGGCTGATTTTTTTTTTAATTTTATTTTTTGTTGTTAAAACACACAGGATACACATATACATTGCAAATACATTAAGGAAACAAAACAAACACATCTTGGCAAGATTGCAAATGGGCAAAAGGATTCTGAATTTTTTAATCCCATGTCCTCTCTGTTTGAAGGGTTTGCTGTGGATCTTGTTTATAATCCTTCTGGAAATAAAGTACTCAGAAATAAAAGCTGTTTGGTCCTTTCAAGCTAACAGCCCTTTGTTCGCAGCACATTAATGGAGCAATTTTTAAATAATGACTTAATTTTTTTCTCTTGAAAGATGCTTTTTTGTGATCAGAAGCGGGTTCTTTATTTTCCCAGACTGCACTCTGATTCATTAGTACTAGTTGCATCCAACTTGTAGAGGTTTATTTGTTCAGCTGGAAATGGGACATTAACATTTTAAGAGGATGATGCATAAGCTTTTAGAGATAATATTCTCTTTCCCCTACTCTGCTGATGTTCTCTTAGAAACGACAAAATGCTACATTCTCTTTTTCCAAAATGATGAGTTTATTATAAACAGTTTATCATTCAGGGCATCAGTTTCTCTTTTTTACATTTTTCTTCTATTAAAAACATACAACATTTTATGCGTGAATTTGGTGTTCAGGGGAGTCAGGGGCTTGATAATACAAATTAGAGTCAAGTCAACCCTAGACTGATGCTATAAACTAACCAGTTCCAATCCTGGGGCCACATTCATCTCTGCCAAGGCACCCAACCATAACCTGTATTAATTGCTGATTTTCCAGACCATATTTCGCATATTTTGATTGACAGCAGCTATTGCTACTTCAGAACTGGAGAAAGCATCAATCACATGTAATACATATTATGTTGCTCCAGTGTACTACTGAAAGATGCTCAGATATGACAGTGATAAGGGCAGTTAAGGATATCTATAGAGTAATAAACACAAAAAAATGCATTGAAAGAACATGCTGGTTAAACAATGAAGCACTCACAAGTTCAGAAATGCCACAATTAATGTTGCCTATTTAATCTTAATTCAGCAAAGCATTATGATGTCACTTCAGATTACATGATCACATATTACATTTTCCATTATTTTTTAATGTGGCCAAATTTGGATGCATTTTTTTTTTTTTCTAAAGAGCAGTGAAGTCTCCATGCCATAATGTCACATCCATGTACAGAGGCACTAGGGATTTGGACAGAAATTGGTATAAGAATGGCTTACATCAATAAAACATCATATTTCTGCATAATCTTGTCTTTGGGAATGGCTCTGCTAGGTTCTGGCAAGGGGGGTCTGAAATTGTCAGTAACAAAAATTTAGGACAGGACTGCCTGAGGACAGATCAGGCAGCATGGAAAATGTGCTGAAATGTTTTAAGTTTTTAACAATGTTACACGGAACAGAAAACAGAGCCTTATAATGTGAAGCAGCTTGAAGCATAGGAAGTGCTGCTCGAATACGCCAGAGCAGTTCTGCGTATCGGACCTTGCATTGCCGGTGCTCTGACTTCACCCACTCTGGTGGAGAAGTCCCCATGTACCTACCCTCCACGGAAGAAAACGCTCCTACTTCTGTGGCTTCTGGGCACCCTGCTCATGTAGCCAGCACTTTGTGAAGGTCAAGTCTCATAGCGGCAGGCCAAATCAGACTTGCAAAGCTAGTAAAAGACTCAAATGAGGCTCTCATCAGATGATTAGGTGTTGGAAAGCCTGTGGCTTGGTTGGTGGGAAGATAAAGTCATACTGGAGCCAACCACCAGTGCAGTCATTGTTACAGTTGCCTCTGCCTCTGCCACAGCCTTGACAGCAGCCAGGAAATAACTGTTTTTGGAACTCGGCATAAACTCACTTCCTTTATTCCGCGCACAGCACAAATTGGCAGCTTTCCCTCCAGTTTAGGCATAAAAAAATCCTTCTGGGTTGCAGTGGATACTCCTGCTGGTTTTCTTTTTACTTCCCCTGAAGACTGCCATCATTCTATGTTGTAATTAGTTTATAATAGTAGTAATCAAATTGCAGGCTTCGTGAGGCAAGCTGATCCCTGGCAGAGTCAATGAAGTGCATTTACCTCCTTGTTCCTGACTTGCTTGTATATTTAGTGGCAACCAGCGTGGAGCTTATTCTATGTTGGCCTGGAACAACAGCTCTTGGGTAGTCCTGGACAGCTGGACAAATGATCAGGGCTGGGTAGATAAATGGTCAACTTAGGACAGAGGCTGAAACTTGCATTTGGGAGTCAGGAAACCTGAGCTCTGTTCTCAGGGCTACCCCATCTCACTGGGTGTCTTTTTGCAAGGCACTTCCCTTCTCTGAGACATGGGCTTCTTATTGCTAAGGTCACAAGAGTAGTAGCTGCCCACCTTTGTAATCTGCAATGGGAAGTGAATAGTCCTAATAATAAAAACAGTACCTGAGATGGTAAAACAGGAGACCACACTGAATGCAATTGGGATACGTCAAGAAGTAGGATACTAGCCTGAATGGGCTAAAAGGCTAAGACTATCAGGCTGGTTGAATCAATAGTTTGACCTGATATGGGAAGGGTGACAAACTAAACAGAATGAACCTCAACTTCCCATGAATATCCTTGGGTTTTTTTTATCATTTTGTATCTTAAACAAAAGCAGTAATTGAATCTAGATTTTTATCTTTGATTATTATTTGAATGCCCTAGATCAGAAATTATTATTATTATTATTGATAATAATAATAATAATAGCAACAGGGATAATGTTCTGTTCTGAGCTGAAAAGTCTGACACTGATTAAACTGGCAAATCTAAATAATTGCAATTAATTACCAGAAGTTGCCAACAATAATCAGCACAAAACAATTCTAAAATCAGAGGATTATAAGCTGGAGATAAAACTCAGCAGCTGGTCCAAAGGCATTATGCAGATGCATGGGTGATGCAAACCCAACGGCAGTGTTTCAAAGAGTTCTTCGTTTTCCGTTGCTCAGGATAAGTAGGATATCTTTACTAGTGAATTGAGGGCTACCAGGCCTCTGATATTTTGTAAGCAACACCTTTTCCCCTACCCAGCCTTTGAGTGAGGGTGTACGCAAGTAGATTTTATATAAATGGGTTTCATTTTACAATTCTTACCTCCAGCCCCAGTAAGCATTGGGGGATCACTGCAATGAGATGGCCCCTTCAGAGTGCACACAACATGGATTGATCCAGATACCATGTCCACACTTTGGAATCTCAAAAAACGATTTGATCAAGATTTTATTTTTCCATATGGATTTAGTTTTACGGGAAAGTTGAACTTCTCAAACTAAATCCTCCTCTGCTGGAAACCGGCAGAGAGAGATCATAGAATCAGCTGAGAATGTAGCCCCTGTATTGTATTCCAAATGATGCACATTTGTAACTGTCAAGCAGACTGAGACACATGATGCTATCTAACGTTGCTATTACTGATAGCTATAATAGTGCATATTTCTATAGCCCCTTCCATCCTGCCCAATTCGAAGCAATTCACAGACAATGGATCCCATTCCTCTTCAATATAATTGACACATATTTACAAAGGAACCACTTCCTCTAACACAATGAAATGTAAATGCTAGCACCCTTCCAACAGCGTGCACAATTTCCAAAATTCCAGATCAAAAGTGAGTCACGTTACCAAGGTCATATATGTGTGACCTTTTGTACTTGTGAGGGAGGATACACAGATGACTGTAGGTGCGGGGATGTTTTCAATCTGGCACTTTCACCAAGTCAAAAATATAGCAAACTAAAGGAGAAAATGCTAAGATGAAAGAAACCAGCATTCCTCTCACTTGCATGTGCACACCCATGCACTGACAAATCTTTGCACACATGCTGTCCACTACAATTTCCACTCTGAGTGACCCTGGCAGGAGGGACAGTTAACACACATTTGTGAAACATTCTGCTAAGCCTTCCTTAACAGTGATATATTTAACTCCACAGCATATAGCATTTATATAGCCCTGTGGACTCTATAAATAGACATGTCCATGATTAGGAGAAGTGTTTTAATAGGAGGCAGGTGAAGGTTTTGCAGGCTGTTGTGTTCTGCCCACAGGTGACTGGTAGCAGGGCACGGTGGGGGGCACATGCCCCCCCTGAGATTGGCCTCCGACTTGACACCACTCAGGACGGGGCCAGTGGCATGTTGGGGGGTGGGGTGGGGAGGGACACTAGACTGCGAGACAGAAGTATAGGAGTGAATATGGGGCTTTTGGCCTGTCCCCAGGCCTGCCCACAAATTGTGCCCCCCCAGACTCAGGAGGCACCAGTCACCCTTGGTTCTGCCAACACCCATCAGGATCTGCAGGTGCCATGGGACATGTGACACCCGTGCTTCCATCTTGTGTGTTCAGTCTGAGAATAGGAGCATCTTTACAGCAAACCTGCTGGGCTCAAAAGGACCCTGAATGTTAGCAACATGATTTTTGTAGTGGTTGGGGGTGAAGGAAGGTGGGGATGGAGTATAAACCCTGGGAACCTGAGTTAGAACATGTTTTGGCTTTGTCCAAACTTAATGCAGTTTTTATATATGAACATAAAAGCGCACATTTTCTGAGTCCCCTGAAATAATTACCCGATAAACCCCCACTTTTGGATTTGGTCCGAGCCATCCATTTTACCACTGCCATGAACTTTATTTCATCCCACACCAGGGAGGAGAGAGCGCAGTCGGAGTGCTCAGACATTACATGTAATAACTGGTCATAAAAATCAATGTAAAATTTAATGCAAAAGGTCTGTGGGCACCCAAGCATCAGAATCCAGCGATAAGGCAGATGGAAAGCAACATAGAGCTTTCCAGCAAGTAGTATATTTTCTTTAATGCTCCTGAAATGTATATAATACTGTTGCTGTTTTGTCCATCTACATGCTAGTTAAAGTTCCTGTAGCGGGGATATTTGTGTCTCGGTATGTTTTTGGTTGCTGTCTCCACTCGGACACAAGAAGTGCTCTATATTCTGTGTGGCTCCCTGCCGCAAGACCTGAGAGGAACAGAAGGGATGGTTTCTTCCGCTGTTTTCTCAAATGCTTCTTGATTGATATGCAGCCACTACTCTTTCTGTGCCTTGCTCTCCATGGAGGGAGCTGGAAGAGAGTCGCCGTGAGCAGCACGTGCCTGACCTAGAGAGCAAAGGTTGCATTTACATAAATTCTCCGTTCCTTGGATCTATCTCAGACAGTCCCCAATGAAGTTTGATGCCCACATGAATAATTCTGCTTTAAATAACCAAGCACATCAGCCAACAGATACTCAACAAATTACAGGCTGCTTCATAACCGGGGGGAGCAGGAGTGGAGACAATTTCTACTGGAAATGTAAAAATAAACCAGAAAAGAACAGGGGGGTTGGGTCCACATAAACAATCAGCAATCCCCTGAAATCTTCCCTTGAGAAGGAAAATGCCCCTCCATTTCCCACAGATCTGATAAAACTGCATAAGAAAAAAAGTTAAAACAAAACTAGAAACAAAAAACTAGGACGAAAGAATGTCGAGGTCATGAAGTGAAGAACTTGGAATTCAGGAAGTGCCAGGATTAAGATTGCGCATTTCACTCTAGTTTGCTGCCTTTTCAGGAATATCTTTTTATAGTCTTTACTAAAATACACACTTTTCCATCGTCTCTGTTGGGCCTGGGGTTGAGGTTGCGCAATAAAATGGCATCTCTTCAAGTAGCTTTCCCTCAGTGCACTGTCCGCACATGCATGCTCATAGGTGCACACACACATGCACATAAAGAAGCCCACATATTAATCTACATCAGATACTTTACTGCACAGTAGCACAGTTGTGCTGTGTGTGCATCTACACATGCACACGCTTACTGCACAGTCAACCTTGCTAACTGTTAGTAAATATGCTACCTGCAAATTTTTTGTGATTAGTTACTGTGCAGTAGCGCTCGTGTAGATGCCTAACCAGGAGCAAATCTGCTTCCAGTCAGCCAGCCGCCAGGGATGGGAGATTGCTTCATGCCCCCAGAAACTGCCTGCTGCTGGCGTCTGGGTGGGGATTATGCTCCTAAGATGGTAATCGGGGAGCAGGGACTGGGAGATCTGTATGTCCCGGCCCCCACTTCATCATCATGATCAGGGAGCGGGGGCTAGGAGAGCCTGATCCCCCAGCGCCAGCTCCGCGAGCGTGGGGCCAGTGCTGGGAGATAAGAATCTTCCAGTGCTGGCCCCACAACCATCCCTGCTGCAAATCGCAGAGCTGCGCAGGGAGCAAGCTCTCGAGCCCCTGTCCTGCAGTCATGGAGTGAGGGCTGGGAATTATCCTGGTCAGGGGCAGGACCCAGCCCTGTGCCCTGATCTGGTGCTCAAGGTGCAGGGCTTGAAAAGTGCTGCAGGGGTGGGGCAGATCCCAGTCCCATGCCCCATCCCTTGGTGGGGTAGCTAGCAGCAAGCCCCTGTCTGGGCAAGGGAATTCCCACCCAGCTGGGGGCTCACTGCTAGCTCTCCCATTGGTAGATGGAGACAGGGGGCTGGGACCTACCCCTCCCCTGCATCTTTTTCCCAATCTCCTGCCCCGACTGTGGAGCTGGGGCAGGGGGACATTGCCGGCTGCAGGAGCAGGTAGCCCTCTGGGGGCAAGGAGCAATGTCCCAGCCCTGGCCCTATGTTCCCTGCCAGTCCCTGGACTAGCACCCAAGGGAACCTAGAGCTCTGCCTGGTGGCAGCAGGGGCCCATTGCAGGGCCACAGGAAGCAGGGGCAGTTTGCTGCCATTAGTAGCAAATCTGGTCCCACTTCCCTGCACCTGTAGACACGTACCCAGGAGCATTTACTCCTGAGTAGATTACTCACAAGTAAACTGATCCCATATCTAATGCACGCCCACTGAGTAAAAACTTGTGTGCTTTTCTCTGATGCTTTTGTCATACTTCTTATCAATAAAAAATAAGTGTGTATGTGTATATATATATATATATATATATATATATATATATGTTTCCACAGTCTCATTCTTAGAAGTGGCTACAGTGCTTTAGCTAACACTTCCACCAGAATATTTATCTTCAGGCAGATACAGGACATGGAAAATTTCAAACTGCATGGTTTAAGTCTGGCAAAGTTGTAAATAATTGAAAAGCAAAGTTTTGTAATGGAAAGTGTCAGGCAACCTCATAATAAGTGACTGTACTTAAGCAGTTGATAATACTTCACCGCAAAAGTATGAAATGATTGTGATACCATATATAATATTTACCTGTCTTTTTATCTGTCTTATTTTACCCTGGTATCTAAGGATATAGCCACACAGCAAAAAGCAGTACGGTAAAATGAAGATTGCAGTACTATTATGCATAACCCATTAGCTTTAATGTAGTCAGCATGTGTAACAATAGCAGGGAAAATGGGGTAATAGAGACTTCAGTGCAGAGCAGTGACCTGAGTACGAGTCTTCTGGGGACCTTAGGTACTTACTTCAGTTGCTAATCTGTGCCAAAGCAGCTACTGTAGTACCCTCACTCTCGCTAGTACCTGGTGGATTAAAGCTAACACAAGTTTGTCCACCTGGCCTGCACTCACCTTTGGCTTGCCATGTATGTTGCTAAATGCCAGAAACAATCATTTGGGCAGCTTCTATAGGGGAAATTTCTGCAGGGGCAAATATATAGGTGAAACAGTAGGGGCCTAGTAGATATGAGAAGTCTAAAGTGAGCAGTTGGGAAGGGGGTTCCAGCTGTTAAAAACGATGGATCTGTTGTATGGTTGCATCCCTTGTGCTCAGTTCTCACTTGCTCTAAACAAGTTTCCGCTGGTTGGTAGACACAAACTATGCTCACTTCTTAATTTCTTTATATTCTCAGGGCAGTGCAAAGTGGCCTCAATATAAAAGAGAATCAAGGCTCCACCCACCAACTTTTGAGGACCCTGAGCTGGATTCACCCTGGGCTGCTTTGTCTTCTTCTGGCATACTCCAGGGAGGGGAGTCCCAGTAACAGAAAGCCCATGCAAGGACCTTGAAGTACTGCAAACAGGGGTGTTGAATGATCAAATCTCTATTCTGTCCCTGGCTCTGGGGTCCCTGCCATGTGTTAAACCAGCCCAGGAGAGGATGTAATGCATATACTGCCTGCTCCCGCTCAAGAGAAAAAGTCTCCCACGGAGCACAGTGTTACTCCAGCTCAGCAGATCATCAGGGTAAAACTTGCCTGCCTCTTCACCAGGTCAGTGTTGGATGGATCTGAGCAAGGGCATCTTTTAACAATGCATCAAACCAGCAAACCAGAAGCAGGCTTGAAAGCTGAGGCAACAAGGTCTTCAAAACTAAGTAGAAAGACTGTCTCTTTGACTTAGCTTTCCTCGGGACACTCTTCTCTCTCTCTTACCTCCACCTCCCCCCCCTTAATTTTTCAACTGTATTTCCACGGAGATGAAGAAGGGAAAAGGGATCAAAATGGCTTTGCTATGGCTTTTGTTAACACCCGTGATATGTTCTGTCACTCTATAACAGAGGCAGGTAGGGAGGGAGGGAATTCATGCTCCGATATACCTGAAAAGTCAAGCTGCATTGCCTGCAATGCTAAAAATTACAGTGATCCTAACCATTTTAGCAACAGGCTTATTTCAAGCACTAATAACTTATAGGACTAGTCACTCTATTAGTTTCTCTTAAGAAATACAGCCGCAGTGTCTGTGCATGAAGTGTATTACGTCTGGGGCATTTTCTCTTGGTTCCAGGAGCTGCTATTGATTTTACCCTGATAGATATTTGGCTCCAGCATATGATGAAAAATCATTTAAAAACTAAAGAGACGAGCATCTCTAATTCCTCCCATCTGTGATTCAAAGTGTCCTCGTTTGGATGTCACAGCAAAATTCTAAGAACAAATTGGCTGGAAGGAGCAGGGTCATTTCAAAGAGCTTGGAAGGTGAAGGGGCTAAAAACAGGATTTTGTAAAATCACTTTACAGTACATCTGAAATACCCAAGGGACATTTTTTAAAGCAAACAATGTTGCCATCCTGTCCTGTTTAAGGTTATTACAGACCTTGTACTAGTTGAGTAATTGTCTCCGAATGAGCACACAGTTTTCTCCGCTGCAGAAAGGAAACATTTCCATAAGCTAATGACTTCTATATAAGGACTGGGCTGCTGAAATGATTGCAAATGTACTGCCACACACTTTTTAAAAAAAAAAATTCAAGGAGTTATTAGATAAACCAAATACTTTGAGGTAGCATGTTGGCGTGGGAGACACATCAGTGTAGGTGTGCTCACGTGCCCACCATATAGCAACATCCCAACCTGTCAAACAGCTATTACACATGCAAATGACTGCAATACATTGCCCAAAATACCCAAAGAAATAATAAGCCATGCATCTTGAAAAATGTTCCCTCCTTCCCCCAGGGGCCACTGATTCCAGCAGCAGGTACTACTGCTGGAAGTATGACAGGCACTTTGTAAAGTTTAATAATAATACGTTGCACTTAAAGGGACACATTCCTGAACTGTGGTTGAAGTGGGATGGGTGCAGCTCAGCAACTGGGCATGGTACAGTACCTTGAAGCCACTGCTGCAGCTATCTGATCGTGAAACTATTTGATGCCCACTTCAGCCTCAATGCAATGAGCAGCAATTGTAGATTTAGATCCCATTATTCTGGCTGGCGGCTGCCCTAAAGACCCATTCAGGAGGCTGGAAGCCACTGGGTGCAGGGACGCCTTGGCCATCTTTCTGACACGGTTCATGTGAAATAAGAGCTTTAATGGGTCCCTACATCACCCGTAGATTCCCCGATTCAGGGAGAAGCCAGCTAAATTGGCTTTAGGACAGCTTTGTGCCACTGGATTGCAACAGAGGCAAGCCTTCTCTACCACTGAATCTCTCTTTGCAGGATCTCAAGTATGCTTGATAGCCATACATTTAGCTAATCAAATAATAAGCTTGTGTTACCAAAGAGGAAATGAAGTCAAAGGAGAGTTAATTGATTTAAGTGGTAGCTGTGGGGAAGGTAATATAGGAGAGCCATCTCCCACTCTTTCACTCTGACCACTGGGCAGCAAGTACCTTCTCTAATCATGTCTCTGGTTAAGTAGCAGGGAGAGAGGAGGTGGGGAAGGAACGCAGAGGATTATCCACTCTGAGTTTATATAGCAGCATCCTAACCACTCAGTGATGTTATTGTGGCCTGTAGTGCATCATGAAAGGGCACTGGATATCCGTAGTATCCCTTGTGACAGGTACATCAGCGTCTTTGGCTGAGAAGAGGCCGAAAGGATAAAATTCATTGGCGATCCATGGATGCAGGGCAGCTATGGGAAGGTAGTCAGGACCTATGGAGCTTGAGAAGTGGAGCTCTTCCATGTAAAGTGTATGATGAGAATTGGTGGTGCCCTCTGTGTCTGTCACACAGCCAGATTATCAGAAAACAGTGGCCCAGGCACCAAAAATCCTGCCACATCTCACTTTCAGGACACAGGCCTTGAGGCATTTGTTGCAGGGAAATTAGTTTTTGATCCATGGAAATTTGGAGCATAAGCAGTCCCCACCCCTTCAGTTATGGCTGGGGTAACAACATAATGCTGTAGCTCTAGGGAATCACCCCCGCACTACACCCCCGTCCCCCCGCACACACACCCCACCAATTTTCTGTACAGATCTGATGTCTGCTATGGCAAATCACCTTACTTACATGGCTTAAGTAGATCACTTGTACTGAGTTCAAGGCAGAAAGCAAGGCAGACATCTCCATGATTATGCAATGCTTCTATTACAGTCACCACAGTGATCACAGGCAAGGTATTATTATATTATTTATTATATTATGAACAGTAAACAGACTTCCTGCAATGTATTCATTCTAGACATGTGCTTATGGGGCTTGATCTGCACTCCAAAGCCCCAAATCTGCAGAGAGGCAACATTCAGATCCAGGCTCCATTTTTATTTGCACCATCAAAATCCGCAGCTGGGGTAGGGTGAATGTGGCCATTTCTGCGTTTTTACACTCTGCATTCATGGCTCAGGCATCTGGTTCCTATAACAACGATTTAAACAAACAGAACTCAAAATAATTGCAATCAGAGGCAACTGGCATCAGTGAAACAACTCAACTGCGCTGGATAATCAAAAGTCTGAATAAGAAACAAGCTGACATGGTGCTGCAAGTCTTGCTGAGCTCAGGCTCTGGAAGTCTACCTGAGACATTAGTTTCACAGTCCAGGGACCCTCACTTGAGAATACCCACCCACTACTCCTAAATCATAAAATCACAGAGACCACCTGCAATAATACCATAGCAGGTCTACCCTGTCTTGTGAGGCCACAAAGGGTAATTGAGATTTAAAAGTGGAAAGTGTAGCTGGAACCACAGAAAAAATAGTTATAAATCTCTCCTAAGTGTTGGTCAGTGGTGGTCCTGGCTTTGAACTCAGCAGCATGCTGAGTGCATTTTACACCTGCTGAAGTCTAATGACACTGTTAAATTTTGCATGACACTTCCACGTCGTTCTGCCAGGGCTTTGGAAACAGGAATTGACAAGCAGGGGGATGAGCAGTGGGATTGTGCATTATTCACGACAGGCCTAGTTCATGTCTCTGCCCCACTAGTCGTCAGTTGAAGTTATTCCTCCAGTTTTTATCCGCTAGAGTGACAAATCAGGCCCAACTTTTGCTGTGCATTTAGTCTGCCGCCTAGTTAGAAAACAGCTCTCAGTTCAATCCAAATCCTCTAAATTGTATCGTTACTGTTAAGTGCTGTATTTGCTGCATAGGCTGGACCAGCTGTTTTAGGGTCAGGAGTTCCAGCTGTTCACTCTGGACTATTCATTTGTCATTTTATGCGGTTGGGAACTTATACTGCATGATTATGTTCCTGCCCCCCATTGGAAGCATAATGATGAGCAAAGAACCAATACAGGAGACGTATGAATATTCAGGTGCATAATTCATTGGGAAAATTATTTAAACATTCTGGATTAGTGAGCATATGGAAGAAGTGCCTATTTGAATATCTGAGACGAACAAATCTGGGAGACCCTATTATATCCTAGTTAATGAAAGGCAGCACATTCCCTCAAGCAGGTATTTAAAATGTTTTTAGCAGCATGTAGTCCTGCTCTTCACCTGCTCATTGGATGCCTTACGTTTCATATTGTTGCAAAGCAATCATGAAGCCAGTCTGTTTGACCATGGGCTGGTCCCTCTATCATGAGAGCACACTGACAGAGAAGCAGCTCTGATCTCCCACCCACCATGGATGTGGAAAAGGCAAGGAAGTGGCCATGGCTTCTCTGAATGCTGGTGACCTCCAGCCTCTTGACAGTTGACAAACTACAGCAGCCCCCAAAGTACTCGGACCTAGAGTAGGCAACCTGCCTGGCACACATGCCATGCCAAGACTGGCAGGCCAGCAAAAGTAACTTCAAACTTCTCTCCCCAAGTTCTGCTTTCTGCTGCTCAAAGGACCAGAGCCCCTCATGTGAATCGTCATTCATCTTTCTCCCTTTCTGCTCCTGCACTTGTCTCTCTCTCTCTTGCTTTTTTCTTTCTCCAGCGGGCATGCCCATTGGTTCTATTTTTGTTTGAAGTCCAGCCGGTTTACAATAAAAAATGGCAGGCAGCAAACGAGTGTTTTGTGCAGAGGCGAGAAGAGGTTTAAAGTGTAAATGAAAACAATTTATAATATAGAAAGCTCCAAATCTGCTGCCATTTAACAAAAAGTTTAAACAAATGATCTCTATAAATCATGTTTAAGTTTATTTAGCATTTTCAAGCCACAAGTACTGCTTAATTACAGGACTATAATAAGCTGGTAAAGTGGTGACAATGACTGTTTGTCCTATTCAACAAAGCACTGGTCTCCTTCTTGTGGGTAGTTTCTACCACTGGTCTGAGGCATTTCTAGAAAGAACATATTAAAATCAACTAAATTATTATGGGAGATATTAATGGGCACACACTGCTATACATGACAATGCAAGGAATGTGTAGCAACATAATATGAGCCTATCCATACAAGTACCACACAATTGCTAAGTCACATATTCCAAGTACTGGGAAGATTCACAGACTTTTAAATGCAGAAAGGACCATAAAGACGGTTGGGTCTGATCCTTTCCATAATGCAGGCCAGAGAACTGTATCCTAGTGATTCAGGAAATCATAGAAATGTAGGGTTGGGGGGGACCTCAAGGAATCACCTAATCCAATCCCCTGAATCAGGATCAAGCATGCTGAGTGTATTCCTACATAAGACCCATGACTTCTAGTTACCTTATCCAGTGCTCCTAGATGAGATCTTTAATATGGGAGAGATGGTGTAAAACACAGAAGTAGGGCATTAAACAGTGTGGTAGAGCCCAAATGGAGAGTCTATGACCTCAGGACCATCTCTTTCAATAGCTGGAGGATACTTGGAAAAAAGGACACTTTCCCATAGCACTATCTCATAGTGTGCCAGGAATGAAAGGTTCCTAGTTATCCACATACCTCTGGCCACTGGGGCCAGTGGTGACAAACCCCCTGGTACATGACAGCAGTCCCTTCATATTTTATCCAGAGAAGGTTTCAACCCCTCTACATCTGCAGACAGATATATATATATATATATATATATATATATATAATGAGAAATGTTGCTACTTTGGCAGCAAAACCAAGTCTCTTTTTTTTAGATACTTTCCTGCCTGCTAAATCTATCTTTTGGGTTTGGGAAAGGCTCATATTCAGACCATGCTTGTACTTCTTTTATGCCACTGGCAGGAGTTTTGTGACTGAGTGTTAATGCAAGTACTCTGTGTAGGGTTGTATCTGTCTTAATAAAATAAATATATTAAGGTGAATACAAAGTTTGTGGCTGATGACAGGCTGACAGTCCTGCAGACTGAAGTCTTTTGCTTTTCCTATTGTAGTGGTACAATATAGGCAGCAGCAATGCAAATGTCCTGTGCACAGACCCAGACAGTTTCTTAGAGGAAGCATCTCTGAGGACAGGAGGATACCAGCCTTACTAGGAAGTAGATTAAGATGTTTCTGATTCAACCCTATTTCACATGTCTAACTGAATGAGAATTGGGTGAAGGTCATATTTAGTGACTGATTCCATGAAGCATCCTGTTCCCCTTTCTGATAGCTTGAAGAATGGGCCATTGGATAAAACCCCTGTGCAGGACCACATAAAGAAAGTGGAAACTGGGGAAAGGTAGAGGCGAATCCTGTTTGGAGATGTCATTGAAGTCAATGGTAAGCAAAGAGTCAACATCCAATTTCTTTTCATCTGTTCTCTTTAACACGGCTACTAGCTCTGCATTTAACTGAGTCTTACTGCTTAGAAACATCTTCCCAATCCAACCCCCCCATAAACACAGGCGTTTTTCAGAAGCAAAAACTGTCACTTATGTGACAAAAGCCACTTTCACTAGTAAGAAGTTTGGTCCCTAGCTTGGAAACATCTTGGAAAACTAGGGGTGCCTTAGAAGGATGTGCATCATGTTTGCTTGTCCATTTTACTCTCTGCATCTATCTGTTCAGCAGAGATCAGCAAAGGCAGAATTGCCTTCTGCATATTTACAATCTGGAGCCTTGAGGGATAATGTATGCAGCACAGGGAAATATTTTCCCTTTCTTTCCAGGGTCCTGGCATGACCTGCTCCTGCCTCATCAGACAGTTTGACCTTACAGGATGAAAAACTATATTGCATTTGGAGTAGAGGAATTAAAAGGCAGAGGAGTCAGTAAGCTTAAACCAGAGACAATGAGGGAAGCTGATTCAGGAACATCCCTGAGTCGACAATAACCCTCAAAGGTTGGTGCCTGAGCCCAGCTCTAAGGTTTAGGTCAGATTTGCCACTGTCAAAGGGAGACATGCTTCAAGTGTGCCATAGCTTATTACCAGAGCCTTGTGAAGCGGGACGGAGGGGTGGGCTTTGGAGAGAGGAATGCAGAGATCAAGCCTATTGTTTTTGGTACTGGGTTTTTTTTTGTGACTAGCAGAGATGAAACAAGGAGACAGACACTGAAAATAAGTTTGGGTTGAAAGTCAGTCAGGTTCTGGGCTATCATCATGAGGGAGACAATAGCCATTCCCAGAGGAGGAAGGTTTTGTATGCAGAATGCCAGCCCTGCTGGCGTTGCAAAGCACAGCTTAGAATAGTCTTAAACCAATGATCCCCTTGAGCTCAAGAGGACAGAGACCACTTCAAAGACGTCCTCGAGGCCAACTTGCAAAAATGTGACATTGACATCAATTCATGGGAGATGATTGCCCAGGACTGCTCCAAATGGAGGAAGAGTCTGCTGCAAGGAGCTCAGTACTTTTCCATCTCCTATTGTCATCCTGAGATTTAAAAGTGGGAGCAGCAGAAACACCACGTCGCAAAACAAATCAAGAATCCAAAGCCACCCACCTCACATGGAAACATGTGCCTAAGCTGCATCAGAGTTTGTCAATCCCAGATAGGCCTCATCAGCCATCTTTGAACCCACAGATAAGACAATCATGGAAGACAATCATCCCTGGCTGCAAGGGATTGCTGCTGCTGATGAGACCAGTAATAAAATCAATCAATGATGATAATTTTCTGTGCTACTAAACACAATCCAATAGGTCTGTTTGTTGCCTGCCCAGTAGTGGCACATTACCTAAGCCTCTTGTTTGGTGCTGGCTTGTCATTGTGTTCCCTCTTTCCTTTCTTATAGAAAGAACAGGCAGGAAGGAGGGAGTGCTAATATTTATGTGTGTGTTTCAATGTTCAATGATCTATTTTGGTAACATATACATGTTTTCTGTTCATTAAGGGCCTAAGCCTGAAATGCGCCGAGTGGCTCCTGTGAGATGTCTGAGCATCAACTCTCGCTGACCTTCAAAAATAATTGAAGGTTCTGTATCAAGTGAATTGCAGGAGCAAGTCCTATAAGCAGACAGTCATGTTATTCAATGAGAGCTGAACCTTGAACACAGTCCTGAGCTCAATCCAATCAGGCTGGCATCAACTGTATAAGCCAAAGACTCATCAAGCCACATTGATCTCCTTACTGTGGTGTTCAGAGGCACTTCTATGCATAAATAAATCCCCTGAACTATGAGATGAAAAGGGGAAAAAGCTCCATCTTGACACATAAATAGTCCACATCATTCTTGCCTTTGCATTTTAGGAAAGGAATCAGCTCTTAATTGCCAAAATGAATCAGGATGTGACACTGACCCACATTGTTCTGGTTTCTGGTTTCTTTATAGCCCCACCAATCTCTGCCCATGGCAAAGATGCTCACTAAGATCCAAACAGTCTGCTATTACAAAGCCCTTAATGCAAATGAAGGAAGTCAGCCTGTGTCTCAGACCTGCCTTTTAAACACTCACTTCAAGTTCTCCTGCAAGTCATCTTGCCAAGATCCTTCTGGTTTCCTAGTGCCTACAGGTTACATAAAAACTGTGCCATAGCAAGCAGGGTGGGGAGGAAGCGGGCTGGCCACCCTGGGCACTGAACCAAAGGGGTGCCAACAGGTGCTGTCCAGCCGGGACAAGGCACAGATCAGAGCTTCAAGTGGCTTGTTTCGGGGAGGCGTGGGGATGGAGGAAGAGTGGCTCTCGCCACTGCATGCACTCCTGGGCAAGCATGGGAGAGAGGGGGGATGTGACCCCCAGATCTGTGAATGGGGTGAGGGCAGGCTGCCACTGCAGGCTTTGCCCCGAGCACCAAACTTCATTGCTACAGCACTGCATAGAAAACAATTTTCAAACTCATATATTCTCCATGTACAGAAACACTTCAGCAGAGATAGGCTCCATCCCATATAAGGATGGATCTGGGCTTGCAATAATCATATTTAAGCAAAATTGTGAACAGAGTTAGAACATAATTTCCCATTAACTTCAAAGGACCCAAGCCAATTTACAAGCACTGAGTATCTAGCCCTTCTTCAGAGTAATCAAAGAAACTGTGCTCTGTCCTTATGGTGTCACAGTCTAGCGCCAGTGAAGTGTTTGTGTAAATGGAGAATATGTGACTTTGAGAGTCTTTTCTGTGTTATCTGATCAGGTCCAGGGGCTTTTTATGATGAGCATGTTTATAAAATAAAGGTGGTTACTGCTGAATACAAAGACTCCTGCAGACAAGAACGCAACCTGAAGCTATTTCAGGTTAATGCAATCACATAAAAATGTCATAGCTCAATAACACAATTAAATATTCTTAACAAGATGCTGTCATCTGAGTTTAAGCCCCAAATTAGAAAAAGATGAAAGGATATATACTGATGTTTAATGGGAAGGGAAAGGGAGTTCTATTTTGATTTAGACGGTAAGCCGTTTGAGGCTAAGTGCATCCTTTTTTCTGTGCTTGTACACAGAAACTTACCACTAGTTACCAGTAACACAATGGCTCATTGGTCCTTTACTGAGGCTTCGGGCACTTCTGCAATTCAAATAATAATAATTTGAAAAATAATGGAAAAGATTGGCCTGCTCATGGGATGTGCTCAGACGTTTTCACTTGTAGATCCATTAACTCTTCTAGGCTTGAACCAATTGGGACTGAGGGCCTTGTCACGCATTCACTTGTAACAGTTGCAAATCACTGGACTACAATGACCTGCTAAAAACCTGGCCTGAAAGGGAACAGCTTTGCAACAACACACAGGCATTGAACACATGCTAAACTGCTTGAATGTGAATCTGCTTGCATTTAACTGCAACTTAGTAACATGTGACATCACCCTGAGCAGCTGTGACCTCAGATGCCTGGTTGATGACCTATGAATAGGCTCTTGTCCAGATACTTAGACAAGCACATGGGGTGTTTCTCACTTTTAGAGGTGGATACCCTGAATCAGAGACAAAGAAAAGTTTGGGTTTGGAGAGACTATGTGGGAAACCTGAACAGAACTGTCCACACTATACCTGTCCTGGATAGAGTACTCCAATCCCCAGGGCCGCTAGTCAGTCACCTCCCATCAATGGGTCACTTTCTTCTATCTCCATAAAGCAAAGAAGAAAGAAAACAAACAAACAATACGTCTAATGGATCTCCTTTATCTTGCAGAACATGGAACTTGCCCCTTGAGCAAGCAGTACATCAACCGACCCTCCGTGGCGAATTACAGGGTTCCCGGGTTGGTATAAATCCAGTATTTCAGTTTGCCCAAAATGAACCATTATGCCTCCAATCCCCTGTGAAATAATCCCAATGAAAGCAGCTGACCTGTCAGAGGCTGCACAGATAACACTGAAATACACAGTACTTAATGCAGTAGGGGATCTGTCAAAAACAATAAAGACTGGTGTAAAAACAAGCCGCGAGAAATCGATCCACTACATTACAGTTACTGTGAAAATAACCGGATTTCACTCTTGCCCTTTAATTTCTCTGTCTTAATCACAGTCTGTTAAGGCCCAGCTACAGGTATTATGCAGAAGAGGTTTGTAAAACCATCTTGCTTCCTCACCTTGCAGTACACCATACCCCTGACACGGTGTCTATAGAAACCATATCAGCCCGGCAAATCCAGTTACACTGGAAACAAATCTGTACAGCCTACAGTGGCCAGATGAAGCTGCTCGTGAGACCTGACAACAAGGAGGCAAAAAAAGTTTCAGGTTATCTCCTTGGCTGCAACATTACAAAATAAAACCTTGTAGAATCCTCTGGGATGAACCTCTCTGCTACAATTATTCAGCCCTTCAGTCTGAAACAGGATTAATTTGAGCAAGTCTCCACAGGGGCAGGAAAGCATTTAAAGGTTCTTTCAGAGGAGACTTTAAAGTATGATCCTTCTGTTTTTAAAAGCTCTTGTAGCATCTTTTTCAAAGAGGCGGGGTGTTGAACCACCATACCTGGATTACGTTGCACGGGTAAATGCATCTGCCTTGGTGTGTTGCAGAGTCCACCTGGGTTTATGCACCTTTAGACAAGCCCTGAATTGGTCTGAGGAGGTTTGGGCTTCATCTCAGGGGCTCAGCAGTTCAGGGATATGTAGCTGACACAGACAGATGCCTCCTTATGCATTTCTTTCAGAAAATGGAATGGACACTGTTTTTTAATCCAAAGTACCATGAGTAGTGAATATTAGCCCAGCTGGCCCATGGCTCAGCTCTGCTGCTCTTGTGAAGTGGGAAGTGTCTTCCAGGAAAACACCTGTTGCCAGGGCAGAGGTCGCCCAAGATAAAATAGCAGAGGTGTTTGAGGGTCTCATCTTTCTTGGAACCTGAAAATACTCTGCAACCTGGATGCCGTTATACTCTCTAACCAGGCTACAGGATAAGATTGTACCATTGGTTATGGTACCTGATAGCCATTGTTCATGAGCACATCAGAGCCATCCTAGGTTTCAGGGTGGAAAACCCCTGTTCTGACATATCCTGTCGATTAATGAACCACTTGCTCCTATTCCCTGGTGCCCTTTGCCGGGCTTCTGAACCGAAGCGGAGAGCAAGTACTTCCCATAAGCTGTGTGGCCCAGTGATACGGCTTTATGGGTTGCAAGGTCAAAGAGGGTGATTCACCTTCATATAAGGCAAGTCCTTTGAAAGCCAGATATTGGGCTGCCTTTTATGAGAATAGGTCAACAGACACTCAAGAGGCCTTCTGGCTTGAGGGAGTCAGAACTGAATCAACCCACGCTTCTCCAGCATGTGCCCAAATTCCTGGGATGCACACTCGTCCTCCACCAACGTTGTGCTGCCCCCTCCCTTATTTCAATACGCTGTATTGTATGTGACATTCTCTTGCGGCCAGCGCTGAGGCAGCAGTGAGAGTTTGAGTGCAGATAACAGCAGCTCATGGTGGAAAATGATCACGGGGAACATAAGCCTGAAGTGAAGAAATTGGTGACACAGTTTCCATGGCAATAGTCCCTCAGTCCATAGGTATAGCACATTTTCAGGCAAGCTGCTCCAGGAAGTACATACAAGCCCCATCACCACATCCACATCCCACTTGTAAGATATCCCGTGCCCGACAAAATTGATTTTCTGCCTAGACATCACCCTGAAGTGAAGTGGTTGGATGCAAGGGGAGTTCCCCTTGTGCCATGACAGCTGTATGCATTTTTTCACAGTGCTAGCCAGACTTCCTGGGATGACAAATCTCAATGCAAGGTGAACGTACAGCACCGTAACTAGACTCCTGGCAGCCCGGGGTAAATGTTGAGTTTTGGGCCCCATTTGCCAGACATAATGATCATTATTTTCACCATTTTCAGGCCCCATTTCTGTCCGGGCCCCAGGCAATCTCCCAGTTTGCCTATGCCCATGAGCATGAAACCTGTAGCGCCTGTTCTGGGGTAGAACCAGGGAGGTGACTTCCAAACACTTTGCAATGAACACGCTGTGTGTTCAGTCTGGGACACCTACAGCTGCCAACTTGATGCAATTGGAATTGCTTTGTGTGCCACAGGTCATAAACGGTTTGCAATGGAGATTCTCCTTTGGCTCAAATGGCAGGAGCGTGTCATTTAGCGCCCAAGTATCTTGCTACCACACTGAAGCTCTGAACAGCCACCAACTGCAGCATCATGACAACTGGGAAATCCAATGTGCCCAGGGATTTGATATAGTGTCAAAGCCACCATCTAAGGAGTAACAGTAACGAGGCATATTTTGGGTGAAGCTTGGTTTTCTGCTCCTAAAGGAAATATCATCCTAATGTTTCAATTTCCCCTTTGCCTTTTTCAAGGGTCGCAAAAAGAAGGCAACCGGTTTGGATTGCAAAACTCAGGAGTATCATTTTCATTCCTTATTACGATGATTATGTACGTAGCTTCTAGAGGCCCCAGTGGAGATTGGGGTCCCACTGGAGTAGGCGCCATAATAACATGCTTAGCAAGAGAAAGTGATATCCCAGAGATCATGCAATCTAAATAGACAGGACAGAAAAAAGATGGAAGAAAAGGAACATTATTATCTCTATTTTATAGATAGGAAACTGAAGCACAGGGAGATTAAGTGACCTCCTTGAGGTCACCTAGAGACTCGGTGGCATGAAATGAATACATCTCTTCAGATTCCTAGTTGAGCGCCTTGATCACAAAGCTCTCTCATGAGCAATGCATTTCAAGGCTCCATTTCTTCAAGGCTGTCAGTTGTTTTTCTTTCTATAGAAATATTATGATAGCTATGGCAGCTACAGGACAAAATGCCTGAAATTATCTGTTCTTCACTCTTAATAACACCAGGGGAATTTTACAGGTCTACAACATAATGGCATTAACTGTTACAAAGTAAAGGGATAGGAGCAAGAGGATATCATGGCACTGATCAAGTAAATACAAGACTATTTCTGCCCATTCAACACTGGTGCAGGGTTTTTGTAATTATTTATAAAATCCACCAAATTAAATTACCGAGAAATCTGAAGGAAGAAGAAATGACTGCACAGAAGGGGCAGGTCATATTCCTTGAAAGCCTTATGCGCTGTAGTTGCATTTAAACAATAACTGGGAGCCCCTGGGAACAGCAAGGGTGAATTTGAGTATTTATTGCAAAAACACTTAAAGGCCAGATCATTATTCCCTGCCTCTGTTTGCTGAGCAGTTACTCACAAATAGGTAATTCCCTCATCTTTAATGTGAACTAAGGAACGACTCAGTAGAGGTATCACAATCTGGCCCTGAACCCGTCACCATGTATGACCAAACTTTAATACTAAGAGGGAGCCTGTGGCTTTCCTCTTTGCTCATTCAGGATAACGCCCCCCATTCAGCCACACTGGAAGCTAAGTAACCACACTGACTCCAGGAGAGGTGCACCCACTTGCCTGAGACTTGAATTTGGCCCAGTGTATAGATGAGGATGAGAGGGTCCATAGCATTTCCAAAGAAGACATGGCAAGGGCCTAGCATGTGGCTGTGGCATGTAGGTAGGCACGTTTTGAGGGTTTCAGAATGACTGGTTCGGTGGGTGCAAAGAAGCATGTTTGTGTCAGCCGATGATACGTATGTGTCTGTATTTGCAAGAGGTGCATTTTGGTGTGGTCACCGGTGGGGTGAGTGTGGTTGAGCCCAGTGACGATACTTAGTGAGCGCTGCAGGTGTAGAAGAAAATCTTATCTGGTACCTTCAAGCTTCCCCATTTCATAAATACGCCACATTAATATTCATCACGCCACACGCATTATCATTTTGGAAGGAGATTACTGAGGATTCACTATTTTCCTTCCATCACATTTTCCAATTAGGATCCCCTCTTTTGCAAATAATAAGCTTTTTGTTGCCAGAGGCTTTGCAGCAAAGTTCCAGCCAGGGCTTTGGAGCTCTGCTCAACCTCCGTTTAAGAAACAAGTGAAAATAGAAGAACAATTATATTTTTAATGACAGGTTAATCTTGCTGCACTAAATATGATTAGAGCATCGCCTGGCTGGTGCAAAGGAAAGCAGGCACTGCTAGAAACTGCTTCCACAAGGTTGTTCAGGAAGGGGGAAAGGAGGGTTCCCTACTCAGGGGACCAAGATTTTGGAGATACTGGGGTGATGTGCAGTGGAGAGGGGAGGAAGGGGCAGAGACATAGTTTGGGATACGGTCTCATACTTCCCTGAGAAGATTTTGAGTTCTTTGGGGAGCTGCCATAGGAAGGGATTAGTCATGCAAGAGCTTTCAGGCTTGGCCTCTGTATCTACCACATGTTCTTCTAAAGCATGTGATGCTGTTCAGGTGGTCTCTTGCTCGCTGTTGCTCTCATCGTTTATGCTGCTTGGATCTGTGAGCTCTAACGAGGCTGTTGCCTGCAAACAGCCTCCTGGAGCTCAGGTGTGACAGAAAGAACAACTCAAATTCATATTTGGCAGTGAAAACTCATATTTACTGTCACTTGGATAGCACACCAGTCAGCCCAACTCAGTAAAACTGCCTGGGATAACGATAGCAGCGCTGCCTCAGTTGCACTCCTAAGTAGCTACTAATGCAGTGCTCTTATTTATCCCCCAACACCCAAGGTTTTGTGCCAATGCTTATCTATTTTTCTGTTCAGATGTTCATTTTAATTAGGTTCACATACCTGGCAGCGTCAGTTCTTCTCTTATATTGGCACCTGCCTCATTTTTGTATTTCACTCTACCACACCCTTGTACCAACTTTTTTGCTCATTAATGGATTTTGTCTTTTTTTACATTTCTTCTTGAGTCATCGAGAGGTCATTGAGGCCTGTTCTTCCCAAGCCCCTTTTTAGCACTTTCGCGTGGCTACGGCTCAGCATAAACAGAACTTCTACACTGTGAAATGAAGGGTTATTTTGGTGACCTCTTTTCACTTATAAATGACAATGCCAGGGCCAGGGGAGTGAAAGGTCAGGCCTTGGCTTCATGGAAATTGCCACAAGGATGGGCAAGTGACAGGACATCAACCACCCATTTGTGGAATGGGGATAACAGGACTCCTTTACCTCAGTGGGTTGTGGGGGGCATTAAAACAATAAAGATCGATGCTTGGATACTCCAACAGGCACCATATAAATACTTCACATAGAGAGAGAGAGATTGCTGGCAGCTGAGAACAAGTGTGTGTCTATGTATGTAGATGTTGCTATGTTATATTTTTACAAAGTGAATTTAAAAGGACGTGCCAGGGCAACATATTGAAATGCTACCCAGAATTTACAGATACTGAACCTTTTTCCTTACCCTTTCTTCCCATCCCTTTTCATCAGCATGCCTATGATTTCAGTAAAGGCAAAAAAGGTTATTAGCCAAATTTACATGCAGTGCAATGCTGTTATCTTCCATGTGCATGGCCCTATAACTTGGGGGGAAGGAGGGAAACAAGAGAGTGAATGCACTGATACCATAAAGAAGGGGAAAAAAAGAGGTTTTGTGCATGGGCTTTCCACCTCTGCACTGCTGTGCTCAGCACCACCAATGGACTCGCGTCACACCCACTAATCAACTTTATCTCCATACACTAGGGGCCCTATGCAGACTTTGAGGCCAGTTAATGCAGCTCCAATTAATTTGGCCCTCATATTTTTCTTCCAGCACTTCTAAGTTGTAAAGAAAAACAAAAAAAGAATACAAAATAAAATATAAATTTACACTCATCCCTCCGAGATCCTAACTATTCCCCCCACACACATGCACATGCTAGTAAAACAGCCCTTTAAAGTTGCTGGGGTTGTCAGTTACAAGTGCAGCATTTAACATTTAATGGTTGTTTTTGGTCAGAGCTGTTACTTTTCATTGTTTCCTAGATTTGTTCCTTAAATTTGCTTGGCTCCTTGCCACACACTTGCTACAGTTTTGCTTTATATTGTGTTTGGGGTTGAGGGGATTTTTTTCATTATTATTTTTTGCTTTTGAAGATGTTTTGGAAAATGATTTTCATTTTTCTTGCCTGCTTGGTTCCATAGCTCATTTGCTCACAGACCTGACACTTATCCAGAGGGCACAAGCTTCTCCTTACATGTCCTCTAAAAGTGTCAGTCCTTGCTCAAGCTTCCAACTATGCCAGCATAGGCCAGCTCCTCTCCAACGGTCAGCACTATGATGCTGCACCATCACCATTTTCCAAGAATATTAATTTCTTTGATCAGAAGAGGAAGGAGATAGCAAAGAAAAGGTAAAAAGTCTGATGGCAAAATTGGGGTCTAGTCTAACAACGGTATATTGTTGTGCTTGTATAGGTTTGAAGGGAAACATGGGTAAAGAGGTCTAAAGAAGATGGGATTCAAACATACATCCGACCCTGAACGTGCTGTCAGCCATGACTATCCTGTCCCCCTCATCCCCCTTGGAAAAACAAATGTTATGTGACTGATCCCTTTTGTGATCTGACACTGGCTTCTTTGACTCAAGCTGTTGTTTTGTAGAATATGGCAAACGGACAAGATTTGTTCATGGAAGCCAAGGGCTGGCTTTTCCAATGCAGACTTTTGCAATCAGCCAGCTGGGTCTTGTGGTGTCCTCAATGCCCCCTCGGTAGATGACTGAACTATTAAAGGAAGACTATAATAACTAAACAATAACAATTCCTGCAATTGCTGGCAATCATTTTCAGCTGAAAAATCATTCATCTTAAAATTCACAAAGTGGCTGGACTCCTCAAACATGTCCAGGAGCACCCTACAGAAGACAGGATTAAGAAGCTCTAATACAGTCCCCAAAAGATGGTGGTCTGAACTCATCCTTATTAATAGATAAAATATTTGAGAAGTCCTTTCCCTATTACTTGACCCAGTCTCTCTAAATGGCATTGACACACTGGTTTTGAAGTTCAGCTGCTGCTCCTGTTGCATGTTCGATAGCATGTTTATAATGGCTCTAATTAATTATTTGTAATTGCATGGGTCATTTTTACCTTTGTTTCTTGTTTCTCTTTCCACCTTGGTAACAAGATGCTGTATCTCTTGAGGCCACCTTGGTAAAAGCCTATTAATAAATTATCAAGTTCTGAGGCGTCAGCAGGATTGAGTCATGTCTTGACACCACGTGGATATAGTCTCCATGGAGACTTGCTGGGGTGAACTGAAATGCTCTCTTGGAGAAGGGGGAATAGGGGGCTGCCTAGTGTGAATACATTTGATGTAAAATTTTATTTTATTTTAGAAATAAAGGAGTGCCATGATTGCTGTAAGAATGAAAGCCCCCACCAGCCCCAGTTCCACCAATGCATCTTGTGTCTAATCTTCATTACCTTATGTTTTTCCCGTCCTGGATCTCCAATCACAAGGCTCATTCATCTTGTAGGCATCTCAGTATACCAGTCCTCTAGATGTGGTAGGAGAATCGTTATGGAGTCAGCTCAAGCTTTGGTATGATGCCAGCCACATCCTTCCTCTGTCTGTCATTGGCTGTAGATCCAGGTGCCCTTTAACTACACTAATCTGATGGGCCATTAGGCTTAGGTCAACCTTTGACTTTTGACACTTGGTGTCTCTCAACTCTTCTTGCTCTTTTGCAACCCGTACTGAATTATGTGTGTGGCATTTCAAGGTGGCGGATGAATGATTCCTAAGAGGTGTGACCATCGAATGCATTTTTCACGTGTGACTAAGTCAAAGTTAAAACCTTAGCAGACATATGTCAACAGCCTGCATGATACTTCCCCTCCTCCCATGTCCCACCAATGGCTGTGTTTCTACTTCATATTAAAGTAATAGGTTATTTTCCCCCCCTGGAATGAAACTACAACCTATATTTGGATGAATTTCACATCTGCACCTCATTAAAGCTGCATTGTTATAAATCCTACAGCAAATATATCTCCTTTCCCTGTAATACTCCGAGTCAGGTTCATGTCCTGTCATGTGATACCACCCTGCGTCTCTTCCCATCACATAATCCACCCATAAATGTATTGAGGACATTTCTTAACCAGGTGAAGTAGCATTTTTCAGATGAGAAACATTTAGCTCAGCAATCCAAAGGTCTATAAAAATCTTTTCTCCTTGTGTGGTGTGAACCAAAACCCCTTTGCCCTGTTACTGGCTTTCCATCCTTGTTAGATGCTATATTATATATAAACCCTCTAGACTGATATATTTCAGTTAATACAATTTTTTCCAATACCCCCCCAAAATAAAGTGTCAGAAAAGCATATGAAATTTTAGTTCTCCAGAATGCCAGGGATGTAAATCACATTAATTGTCTCCAAGATTTCAGAAACATCCTGGGTTTTCATTTCCTTTCCAAACTGCTGGAGCATTTACATTAACTTTTGGCAAGTAAATGGTAGAGGACCTAAGTCATCCATCACAAATAAGTGCATTGAAAACACATCAGATTAAGAGTCTTGACAGGTAGATTGGTCTCTGCTGTGAAGAAATGAAGGCTCCCATATCACAGCTCCCTCCTTCTCTGTGACCTGCCTGGAGGAGAATGTGCCCTACTTCCCAGTTTGGGTGTCCTTTCACTCCACTATTAAAGTAGACATCTCAATGGAAAGACCACTTGTCTGACTTGACTGAGTCCTTAAATTGCTGGGATCAAGCCAGGGTAGAGTTGAGTAAAAAAAAAGAGTGTTTTAAGGTGAGGGGATTGCAAAGCAAAAGCAGGCAATAATTTGGGTCTCCACTTCATTTTAGCAAGGCTCACAAAGTTATGGGGAGGAGGGGTGTGGTTCATGGTTCTCATTTTACCATCTCTTTAGTTCTATAAGTAGGTATGGAGCAGGAAAATCTACTTCCTGATGCTTCCTCATCCTTTTTTTTTCTTTATAACTGTGGAAACTTAAAAGAGTTTTTAGTAAGGTTATCACAGGGTAAAACCCTTGCATTTCGGTGTACTTTGCACAGTTTCCAGGGAGGTGAATATAATCTCAGTATGCATGTTTAGAAATAGCCACTTCCATTTTTCTCCTGGACACCCACCTCTCTTCAAAAGACAAAGAGCTTGTCTGTACTGAACAGTGTGGCACCATGAAGAGATGCCAAAGGAAGCTCTGAATAAGGTAAGTCCAGAACTAGAAGCAGTAACAGTGTATCTTCATAGCACTCTGATCAGGAGGGCTAATTAGGCCAGGTGGAGTCCTACACTGACACAGCTACATGGTGATGGGGTCTGAAACAATACGTGTGCATAGCACTGCACGATGCTCAGTAGCCATATCAGTCCTTCAGAGCCAGCACATGTATCTCTATAGGAGATATTCTACAAGAAAGAAAGGACAATAGCAGGGGTCTTTCTCTTCAACCAACCTGGTTTCCCCTTCTCTATTAGGAGCTTGTGACATTCACCAGGAGAGAAATGGAGAATCTTGAATTCAGGACTTGTTAGATAAATGAATTTAGAGACGTATCAGCTGTTTTTGTTTAAAGTATGAAAGTGTGTGTTGTCTTTAAGACCGCCTCTGGATTCTGATACTGATTTGGGATTTAAAACAGTTCATCTGTTTTTAAAACTCTGCGGGTAGCCCAGTTTAAACTAAAAAATACATATTGCTGCAAAGTAAAGGTAGAAGTAATGGTTTTAGTGAAGTGTTTCTGCATCCCTCTGTGAGTCTCTCCCTCGCTGTTCTGGATGCTCCCATAGACCACCACCACCGTGAGTCTGGACTCAGAGTGAAATTGACTATGAACAAAAGTGAAACTGACTAAGCTAATGTAGCCGTTGGAGCACAGTAAACAAATGGAATTAATAGTAAAAAAAATCACAAGAGTTAATCTGAACTGTTTCAGTCATTTTAGTTATAGCAGAAAGACAGTGTTCTTTGGAAACACTGTTGTTTAAAATCTCCTGGAACCATCCGAAGCGCAATGAAATATAAGGGCCTATCCCAAAGCCAAATGATGTCAGCTCTGAGACCATAAATAAGAGCAGAATGTGTGTGTGTGGAGCTTTTTTTTTTTTTTACCTTCACATAGTCTCTTTAAAAATGCTGCCATCCCCCGTTACAGTAAATTGCAAAGCTACACAAAAAGTCGAGTAAACAAACTGCCGTCTGTGCATGTGCGTTCATTAGAAAAAACATGTTGATTACTCGGCAACCTGGCATTTAATATCACAAAGAGATCTGAGAGATGAACAGCTACATCAAACCCTCAATGGAATCCAATATCCCCACCTGTGGGAAATGTAGAGATAACAGGCATTTGTGACTAAAAATGCAATTACTACAAGAAAAAAGATTCACTCTTCTCCATGTGCACAGAAATCATGAAAAGATGTTTTCATCCAAGGCCAAGAAGGCCCAAAGCCGGGTTTTATTTTGCCCTTGCAACCAGTAATAGTCTCTTTCACCCATTATACATTTGCCAGATGAAAAATATTCTTATCCATCTCATCTAGAATAGATCTTTTCTCCTAGGCAATTATTTTACCAGATACAAAAAAAAAAAAGATAGAAATGGAAAGAGCCAAACCATTGGCTTTGAGCTTTTAAAATTGCTTCAGTCTTTTTTCTTTTTTCCCCAAAATAAAATTTCTATTGCAAAATAAGTATAGCTAGGACAGAGAGTTGCAGGATTTAAATCAAACAAACCACCACCAAGAATAAAACTGAATTATTTTAATTACAAACATAATAAGAAAGAATTAAACAGCCATCTGATGCTGGACATCAAGAGGGACCTGTCCTAGAGGATGGGCACACCAAGTGGAAGCAAGGATCAGAAAAGGATGAGAGTTACAAAGACCTAGATCTAATT
>NW_005842439.1:18605-46182 GCF_000455745.1 Alligator sinensis | reverse complement strand
GGAAAGAGTTGCCTGTAAGCTTATTTTAATGTACTTCTGTTTTGCATCCCATTGCTTTAGCGGAGCATCTGAATTGATAAGCTACTGGCAGATGAGCCAGGTTTACCCTACTATGCAGCACATTTCTCCAAAATAATATATTTCTTCAAAATAATATTGGTCCAATTTCACGCTTGTTACAAGCAGATCCAACTGCACAAGCTTCCTTTGGCTTCTGCTTACAGCAGCTCTGAATTGGTTTCAACATTAGCTGGCTCCCGCTTATACCACTGCATTCAGAGTTTTATAGGTATTAATCAGAGATGCACCCATAGCACTTACAAACATCCTAAGGATTGGGGGAAATTCAGAACCAGATCCAAACTTGCAGTTTCTGCCATGTCTAAGATTAGATATAGGCTTTGATCTTGCAATCAGATCCAAGTGCACAGATCTTTGATGCCATTCAGTGCTCCAGCAAGTTCAGAAGGACACCAGACAGGCACAGGGGCCAGCCCTCATGTTTCTACTTTATGCAATCAAGGATTTGTATTTCATATACATTTCATTTCATATACATTATCATATCCAAATCAAAGATTTGGATTTCATATACATTTTTAAAGGTATATTTATGGGCAGCTTTCTGATGCATGAGATGGGTGACAGACTATAAAGCCTCTCACCAGAGGATACTTATGTAAATCTTGCCTACATCTTGCTGACTGTATTAAGAGATTTTATATTACACAACTCCAGATAGGATAAGGTCTTGCCTGAGTGAAATTATTCCTAATGAATGACTGTCCTTTAGCTTGCATGGTATGAATGGGTGTATCTATGCCATTAGTGTTTGCTGAGGTTTTACTCACTACAGTGGGCTGGTCCTGTAGATCTGAGGGAATGAGCAATATTGCCCTGTGCTGACCAAGTCAGTACAGTGTTAACTATGAAAAACTTTAGTTCAAGTGGCAGATGTTTATGGCTTGATGAAGGAGTGGGGGGGTTGCATGTTCATTTATCTTTATATGTAGTCTATATAACATGAATTCTAATTCATATCGTCCTGCAACACTGGCATATAAAAAACTTCTTTCTCAGTGTCCCAACTGAAACATTGTTCTTTGAGCAGAGCCTGTGAAAGAGGCTAGAGAAAGAATTGGTTTCCAAGAATTCCTAACACTGGTTTCAGGTTCACAGTGTCATCAAGTCTGACCAAAGAAAGACAAAGAGCCCTGAACACAGGTCTCAGCAGGTAAATAAAGAAGGAAATGGATTTTCAGCTATTTTTTTAAAGGTGTATTTATGGACAGCTTTCTGATGCATGAGATGGGTGACAGACTATAAAGCCTCTCACCAGAGGATACCTATGTAAATCTTGCCTAGATCTTGCTAACAGTATTAAGAGATTTTATACTACACAACTCCAGATAGGATAAAGTCATACCTGAGTGAAATTATTACTATTGGATGACTGTCCTTTAGCTTGCATGGTATGAATGGGTGTATCTATGCCAAATTTCTAGCGGACAAAAACCTGTCAGCATCACAAAAGAAGTCACCAAACTAGTTTGCAGTATCGGCTGAGAACCCAGGGAGGGAATGAGCCCTGCAGATCACATTGTCCTCTTCTTCCTCCAGTTTGGAGTCGAGATGCTTGGCAGCTGAGAATGGAAGAAGCTTGTACTGACTGCCAGTTCTGACCCTGCTCTGAGATGATTTGGGATCTTCAGTTTCCTGGGGTTTTGGTCTTCCTAGCATACCACTTCCATTGCAAATGCCACCTGCCTCCCAGAAAATCTGATTAGAAAGTTTATATAGTGAGCACAGAGTTCTGACATGACTATGAGATCTTGCCAGTTCACCTATAACACCTGGAATACAAAGTGAGCAATTATAATGAAATTAGTAGAGGTCCCACTCCTGTATTTTGAAATCAGCTGCCACCCACACATAAACATACTTTGCTGTATTAAGTTTTCCAGAGGTTTCTCTAACATCATTGCCATCCTGACAGATACAGCAACCTCTTAAGTAATGCTTATGTTGAGACTCCATGAGACACACACACACACACACACGCCTTTAAGACAATATTTTATCTTAAAAGTACTTCAAATTCATAAAAAAAATAAAAAAAATCCAGCTACGTTAGCCATTTAAGGAATCCTTCATCTTCTGTCTGTTAAAATGCATCTTTCGTCTTTCTGTAACCAAAGGCTTTAATATTCAAATGTTCATGAGTACCAGCTTTATTAAAATTAGGGCTTGGGGAAATGGATTGGAAAAGGAGAAACGAATATTACCCAACCATTTAAAAGATGCTAATTAATGAAGTTCTAAAGCCCAGAGAGGCCATTTGACAGAGCCAAGGATTCTGCTACCAGATAGGAATGGAACTTATCAGGGGAAAAAATAGGGGACAAGTAAAATAAAATGCAAGTAAGTTAAAAATAACAATCCTGCAGGTACTGTCGGGACTCGAGAGCTTAGTTCTGTGCCAAATGGTTGAAATGTCTGCCTACCAGCTCTGCACATTAAAGAGTTTCTGGCCCTAATGCAAAGTAAGGTATATCTTTTCTTCTGCCCTGTGTTACAGATGAGAAAGTATAACCCATGGGATTTAACCCACAGCCCGCTGTGAGCACTGACTGCCAGCTGAGGGGGTCATTTGGTGTTTGAAAATGCCGATCCCTTGCCTCTCAAACCCACATTCCCATGGTAGCATCTTTCACTGGAACATCTGAGATGTATTGAAACTTCCAGTGTTTTATAAGTAACCTTCTTATCCCCCCCCCTCCCCTTTTCTTTTTTTTTTTAACATGTAAAATCAAAGTAACCTTACCACCATCATCCCAATAGTCATACTTCTGTAGACCCCATGTCATACACTGTGGGTGCACACTGCATTAATGCGCCGTAATTACTGTGCATTAAGTTTAGTACCTGTAATAACATGTAGTAAACTTAATGCGCAGTAACCAGCACTGCTGCACAGTAGCACTGGTGCATGCCTTTTCAGTAATGTTAATGCGCAGTAGACTAATTCTACTGCACATTAGCACATTAACACGGCTTTCGCCATCATGGGCTAAAGCGCGGTAGAATTAGTATACTGTGCATTTAGCGTCTCATGTAGATGCCCCCTGTGTTCTCCATGCTCAGCAGAATAAGTTACATATATTTTATATTTTTATCCCTGAACATTGCCATAGCCGTGTCCTATGCTCACCTCTTTCCTTCCTTCTCTTACACGTTCTCTTTTTGCAAATATTGCCCTGGGCCAAGAATGGAATGTCCTCCCTAGACTAAAGAAATATATTCATTTGGTGAACACTTGCATATTCCAGGTCCATCACAGAAAATCATATCTGATGTCTCAGAATGATTTACTGATATACTTGGATTTCAATCATATGATCTGTTTGTTAGTGAGAAGCCAACTGAATTTAGCAGCACTGACAGGATCCAAGATGAGCTGCTGGGTTAAACTGATGAAGTAGATGGGAGAAAAGGCTCAAGGAAATATAGAGGGACAAAATGCTGGAAGACCTAGTGCAGCATTTGTCAAGTTTTTACTGATATACTTGGATTTCAATCATATGATCTGTTTGTTAGTGAGAAGCCAACTGAATTTAGCAGCACTGACAGGATCCAAGATGAGCTGCTGGGTTAAACTGATGAAGTAGACGGGAGAAAAGGCTCAAGGAAATATAGAGGGACAAAATGCCTAGTGCAGCATTTGCCAAGTTTTTCAACCCAGAAGCCCATTTCTAGGTTCACAGCCCTACTTTCAGGTGTATTCCTGGGCTTGCGACCCACTTTCTGGGATTAGGCTCCACTTCTGGAACTGAATTTCCATCAGGCCAGTGGCCCCAAGACATCTACTTTGAGAGCTGCTGATTCAGGATTGCTAAAGTCTAAAAAGAACTGTCATCCAGTCCATCTCCAATGTAGGATCAGCCTGCAGGTGTGGCTGCCTATTTAAAGCCGTTGCTACGCTGAATTTTAAAGAAAGTTTGCTGACCCCATTCTGTTCTATTCTGTTCTATTGCATCCATCATGGTGATAGCTGAGCTCCTTTCTCAAGACATGGGGTGTAAATGTGGCATGGGAAACAAGAGGCTTTCTTATATATTATTTTGCTATGTGCAGGGACATCTTATGCTGCCCCTGCTTGTTCTGTTTGTCACTCATAGCAGGCCGACATGCAGCTAGACTGTAAACTGGTGCTGGACTTGCCCAATCCATTGCTTGATGCTGCAGAACCTTGTTCCTCATTTTTCTGAAGTACAATAGCACTGAAAGTCCAATCGGTATCAAGGCTCAGATGCGCTGGGTGCTGTACATGTGAAAAGTAGTCATCCTCCTAAAAACGTGAATTTGGGCAGGAAAAGACATGAGGATGGTGGAAACAAGAAGAGCAGAAGGGTGGAGGATAGGATCATCAGGAGCAAGCCTTTAACCTAAGCCAGCTGGATGGTTTCAGGGCAAGGGATTTATTGCTCTATTATTTTATGCTATAAATAATAAATTATCTGTGTATCAGCTGCTCTCCCTCTCCCTCCTCTAACCAGCACCAGCTGTCTATCAGGGCTGGGATGGGCAATATGGCCATTTGGCCCCCCTAAATATGCTCCTCGTGCCTGCTTGGGGCACGCTGACGCTACACTCATGCAGCTGTCCCCAGGCCTGACTTCCAGTTGATCCCAGACACACAGAGAAGGGGGAAGAGAGTCTACAGAGAAGCAACTACTGCTCCTTCCCAAAGGGTTTAGAGCATTAATCCTTAAAGACACTACCCAGGCCTGCTTCTTGCCTCTGTTCCAGGCTGGCATTAAGGGCATCCTTAAAAGGGGGTCACAGCAGCACTGGCTTTACTATGACTTCCAGCTGGTGCAAGGGTTGTCTGGGAGATATGCCTATGGCAGCATCAGCTTAGCCATAGTTTATTCGACCCAGTGGGCAACTTGCTGTAAGTATCACGGCAGAGCTAGGCCTGGTACTAAGACATGGATCACGCTCCAGTAATGGCATTATGGGTTAAAGCTTAAACCCGATATCCAGGCCTCCTTGCTGCCTCCAATGCTCAAGCGCTGCTCAAACTTTCTCCTCTCTGCTTCCCTGCTAACCTAAAGCTTTCTTAAGCTGATCAAATCCCATCTTCCTTTCCAGTTCGCAGCAGCAGGAGGCAGAATCCCAGCTCCGAAACCTGTAGACCCTTCTGGGGAAAATGAGAGCAACAACAACCAGATCCAGCAAAGGAAAGGCAGCGCTGGAATGAAGCTCTGAGGGGCCAGGACACTCCACTGAGTTGGCCACTGCCTTAATTAGCTCATTTTCAGATTGATTTCCCTGTTTACACTTTTTTTTTTAAATTTCAAAACAAAAGTCTGTGGCTGAAAGCAAAGTCCCTGCATTTTCCAGGTTTGCTGATCTTCAAAAGCCCTGACGAAGCTGCTGGCTGAAAACAGTGCCTCAGTTGAGTGCATTTGGGGGGCCATTTTAAGCCTGAAAAATCCCTTAAAGTTTCTGAATTAGGTTTCAGTCCAGCTCTGAATTTCACAGTTGATCCCTCTGCCTCTAATGGAGCTAAGATTCAAACGCTCTCCAAATTTTGTGTGGGTTAACAATCCAGATCTATATCTCTGGCTCATCCCTATAGCTTATCCTTTACTGGCCTGACAGGTTTCTTGAGATTTAGAAGTATTACAATATATAAACAGTATCTATTTTTTATACTGTTATAATCATCTGCTTCATGTGCTACTATGGCCTTCTAATGGGTAGATCTGTTCAGGCATGTGTCATAGACTCTATACTGCTGTGGCTGAAGTCTCTCTTTTGGTTTAAGGGCTAAAGGCTTGTGAATTTGGAGCAAGAGGTTCAGACAGCATCACTGCTGTCATGAAGTCTTTGGTGGCACTGAATCTGTTAAATGACACTGTCTTGTTATGTGCAACGGCTCTCTGTTCCTTACAGCGTATCTTTGCTTGGCATAAAATAAACTGTGGATTTAGTCTGTTAACCAGGAAAACTCAGTCACAGCTCCCAAATGACTGGTATTTTACATTTTGATTCCACGTTGAACCCTCCAAATAAAACCCTGTGACCCTAGGAAAGGGCTAACAAAATAAGTCCTGTTGAATTTCTCATATCTACTCAACAATAAAGAGGGGCATGTAAACAGACAAACTCCATAGACCAGCGTTGACTTTGGAGAGCTGTATGGGAGAGCAGCATGGGAAAATACGGTGCATGTTTTGTTTGTAAAATATAGATTGTCCCTCTCAAATAAAGACAGTTGGCAAGAACGATCTCTTCAGCACCAGGAAACCAGCAAAATCCAGAATTTATATATGTGTACATTTATCTTTGCTTTTATTGTTTCTAAATTCATGTCCCAGCTCCAGCACCCTGTCATAAAGAATACAAAATGCCAGACTGAGAGACAGGCTCATTTTAACAAGTGCAGGGAGAGGGGTAAACTGTCTAATAAATATATTTATTCATTAACTAATCCCTCTTCATTATAAGACACCAAATTGTTTTGCTTAACGGTCAGAAATTAATCTAATGCAGAATCCAACAGAGGGATTTCTCTTTTTTTTTCAGTTTTTACAGATTAAATGGTTTATAAAAAAATATTTCAAGTGTAGTCAACAGGGGATTTTTATGAAGTCAAATAAAACCTTGGTCTCGACATTGCAAAGAATTCACCACAGCAAGTCAAGTCTCAAGTTATATATATACACACATGTATTATGTGTGTGTATAGATATAAAAATAAATATAAATATAAATAAACATATATTTATATTTCTTTGTATGTGATTATATCTATACCTATATCTATATCTGTGTGTGTGTGTATGTGTGTGTGTATATATATATATATATATATATATACACATACTCACACACACATGCACATAATACATGTGTATATATATAATACTTGGTGGGAGAGGAATTTTTCCTTGGACAACTTTCTATTAGCTCAGTCATGCTAAGATCCATAGTTCAGTAGGCTCAAACTACAACCTGTGTGCCAACAATGAATCACACCTCACAGAGAGTTAACACCCTTCATCTGGAAGAATACCAAAGAGTTTTATTAACACTATGCAGTAATTAAAATAGATTGAAACAGGATGGGGATCTCTTGTTACACCACTACATTCCTCCTGGCTTTAGCACCAGAGACACAGCGACGCTCTCCTCTAACCACCTCCTTGTATGTGTATCCATGACACACTTCATCCCAGAGATGGTTGCATTTCAACACCAGTAAAGGGAAAGGGAGTAAAGAATAGTATATCCACTTGAAACGATAAGGGGATCTAGACGGGCAGGAAACTCTAATTAGAATGGATTTTGCAAGATCTAAGCCAAAATGTCCTGCAATCTTTTATGATCAAGTATTTTCAGATGATCTGAAAGGCCTGTGGCAATACACTGAATATTGATTCTGGCCTGAATCTGAGAAGAATGACCCTCCCACTGATTTCAACAGTCAAGACTTCCCCTAACTTTCTTCACAACCTTCTTTCTCATAGGTCTTCCACTTAAACTTTGTCCCAGCCCCTATTGCATCCAGGTCACAGGACCCGAGGAGCACTCAGTGAAAGGCTATGGCTCCTTTAGAACATTGTTGTCAGCTTCTCAACCTACCGTCTCCATCGAAATTAGACACTAGGATCATGTAGAAAACCCCTAATCCTGCTGCTATGCTACAATCTTCAATAGCAATAGGGATGATCACTCCGAGATACTATTTTTAATATTCAGTCAGTCAAAAATAATCTCACAAAAGCACCAAAAATAATAGTTATATGAACTTTTTAAAATAGTCGTCAAAGTGCTTGGATTTAGGTTCTTGCTTGAAGATTTTGAACCAAATCTTCTTTCATCCAAATGAGCACATTCAATCTTAAAGTGACCATTTTAGTCTGCTGTCTCTCAACCCAAACGTCCCAATCCCGGAAAGTCATTGCTGACTTGTAACTGAACCAACTGCAGGGTAAATGCATGACAGTGGTAATTCAGGACTAAGAGAACCTAGCAGCTGTTTAGATTTGGTCTGCATCTTAGTCAGATCTGTCATCCCAAGTGTTGCTGTGTAAATATTTTTTTCTGATAATTCTGAAAAATTGAGAAAAGAAACAGAGTGAATTTGAATTTGAGTTGGGGAAAAAGAGCCCATTTTAGTTACTCAAAACATCAAGGGGAAAAAAATAATCTGTGCGTTGAATAAAATGTTTCATCTGATCCCGAATGAAAGTCTTAATTTAAACTTTTTCTATTTTTTTACAATGTTTTAAAAATAAAAGTGTATATTTAAAAAGAATCAAGCATGTTGAAACAATACATCCAAGTGTCTCATCTGAGAAATGCATAAATTAGATGCTGACTTTTCAAATATTTGTTTTTCTATTAATGATGCCACAAAACCACAGCAAATTTGCAAAACTTTTTGTCATCCACAAAAAAAAAAAAAGTGGTAGGCAAAATAGTTGCCTATCTTGAAAGTCCTGTCACCAGTTCCATTTGGCCTATTCCTTTAAAAAAAAGCCACTTATGCTTCATCCTTGATACCTTCATTGACCATGGTTCTTGGTTTGTGGGGTTTTTTCATCCCACCCTGTCCAGTGCTAAAGCTTCTCCAGCTTCCCCAGCACTGGTTACAGACTCATTATTATGCCTGTGTTCATTTGGGATGTGGGACCTAACCAGGTCAGTGCCGCAAGCCTCAGGAATAGGAGCTGGGCTGCGGAGAGGATGGGAAAGTAGCCAGGGAGCCGCTTGTCAGCATATCCCTAGAGCTGCTCTGTGATAGCAGCATGACAACTCTGGCTGCACTGGCAGCTGGAAGGTGCAGTAGAGAGGCCATTGTCTTAAGAAGTATTTATTAGCTCTGGATATTTAAGGAAGCCCGAGGTAAATTCTCTCTCCTTGTTATGCTTGGAGTAAATACATTTCTTTCCCTTCTTTGCTTTTGCAATCATGGCCATAGCTCTGGTTCTGCTTGTGCGCCTGGAGCAGGGTTTGGAACAAAGACTCAACTCAGAGACGTGAAATGCTAGCTGAGATCTCCACACATTTTTCTCTGGTGGAAAAAGCATCCCTACAGATCTTTGCATTCTCACTGGCCTAAAATCTCCCACCGCAGCACTGATGCCACCTCCAGTGAAGCTAAGCCAGGCCTATGTGTGTGCTGGAGGATAGCAGGGGCAGCATTTTAAGCCCGGTACTATACTCTGAGCCAATTCTGACAACATGCTCATTAAAAAGCTTGCAACAACAAATGCATTTTGGTAGGGTTACCATATTTCTAGGTTCAAAGAAGAGGACACCTGTTTGTGGGGAGGAGTAGTATGATTGTGGGGGGCAGTGATATGCCTATACCCTGCCCCTGCCCTTCACTCCCAAGCCACAATACCCTGCCCCTCAGACTGTGTTAGTGCCCCTCATTCCCAACCAACAGGCCCCCTCCCGGTCCCTGTTGATACCCCTCACTCCCATCCCACGGCCCCCTGGCACTGCCTGTGCCTCATGCTTCTGACCCAGAGCCCCTCCAGCCTTGCCAGCACCCCTTACTCCCAACCCGCAGCCCCCTGCTCTCCCCAGCCTTGCAGTGTCTCCCAGCTGCCCTCCTCCTGCGAGCACAGGCACCAGCCCCAGTGCTGCCAGCCCAGCCACACCGCTCCCTGCAGCCCTTGAAGGGCCTCCCCTGCCCATTTCTCCTGCTGGAGGGGCAGGCACCTCCCCGGCCCTGCTGCAGCCCCAGTGCCATGTGTGCCCTGCTTCCAGCTGCCCTCCCCTTTCTCTCCCCCCATTGCAAAGCAGCTCCTTGCTAAGGAAAGCTGGGAAGTGCCAGGAAAAATGTCAATGCTGAACAGAGGCAGAGCAAAATCCTGAATATTTGCTGATATTTTTAAAAAACACCTGGACAGAGATGGGAGGAGCCAAAAAGAGGACACGTCCGGGAAAACCCAGATGTATGGTAACCCTAATTTTGGCATTCAGGCCCCCATTTTCACCACCCTCCATTTTAGGAACAGAAGACCTGAGTAGATAATGTTCTCTGGGTTAGTTAGATCTAAACCTTTGCCCACTTTGCTGTATAAAGTATGTCTCAAGTACCTAAGCTAAACACATTAGTTTTAGCAGTAGGAGTAGCTTCATAATGTCTTTGTAGTAGCCCTGCACTAGAGGGGAGGAAAGACCTTAAGTTCTAAAGACAGTTAAAAAACAACATTGTCCGCCCCCCCCCATATAAATAAAAATCTAAATGAAACAAATCTTAAGACTTTCATTTTATGTTCAAGCAAAATCAGTTTAAAATTTCCTTTCAGCCAGTTTTCAGAAGTGGTGGTCTTTGACTGGAGAATTCCCAAAGCATTAAAAATAAACCAACACTGTTTCCAACTTTAAAACTGAAAGAGTCTCCCATCAATTTACCCCTTCGTCCTTTCTGAGTGTGGGGAAAAGATTCAAAATCAAAATGAAATGTTCAAGTCAGTGTGAGATTAAATAAATGTTTAATTTCCTTTCCAGTTTTCCCAACACAAAGCTTTATCCAAAACATCATTTTTCCCATTTTCTCCGTGTTTTCATTGATGAAAAAATTCGGTGGTCAAAGAAACTGCAGACAGCTCCCATTCTGGCCCTGATATGGCAACCCAAGCACAGCACAGGGCCCTAACTCGTCGCTGTGACCTTCTCATGAGATGCACTTCCCTCCTATTCTCCCAACAGCTCTCCAACATGTAACATTTCCCTCCATGCCACATCCTTATCCCAGAGATTCAGCATTTCTGTCCCACCACCAGGAAAATCACAAGACTGAGATCTTGCGCCAGCGGCACTTATGATCCTGTGTGGGTCTTGGTCGTGGTAAGGAGACAGGATGGACACCTGAAGAAGGGAAAGCAGAGAGAGGGAAGAGGGTGGGAGTATCACTGCAGATAAATAAAAATAATATCTAGTCCCTGCATATCTTGTAAATGAAAGAGCTGTGCAATGCTTTCTTTTTTTTAACCTGATGGTAAGGAAGCCGATGATGATAGACGGAACACAGATGTCAAGCTAAGATAGCTTAACATCTACTCTTGGCTTTTTTACTGACTTGATTGTTCAGCTGTGGTAGCAGCAGGATGAAAGGACTAGATTGTGTGTTATGTGTATGCATCCCGGTAACTCCTGCATGGGATTCAAAGGAGAGGTGAAGGAATAGCCCTTCATCTTCTAATCCCTCGATTCCTTCCACTGTAAAATGAGGATAATGGCACGAACCTCCCTGGGAAATGAGGGTGGCAATTAGTGAATGCTGTAATGTACACTGAGGGGACGATGTGCCGTCAAAGCATCATTATCGGCTTCCACACTGCAACTGAGTCATACAGCCATGGTGCAGTAACCCAGCACCAATCATGTTTTCACGCCTGTTAAATGCAATCCAAGTCAGAAATGTAAGTAGCCCATTGCCAACTGGCTCTGTAAAAAATAGAAGAGGACTGGGGTGGGGTATTAAATGTGGGGTATTAGATGTATTAAAATCTGACAAAACTAGCTGATTTTCAACAGGAGAAAAAAAAGAAGAAGCCCCTAAAGCATGTTGTACACAAGGAACTGATGGCATCGTGGCATGCAGCTGCTAGAACTGCAAGTGTCCCCCTTAAGAGAAAACTGGCAGCTGAAGAATGACCAGAGTCCAGACTAAACATGTCCTTATTATGTCCTATTGGTGCCCCTTTAACAAGGCACGAGAGACATAATGTTGCTTCGGAGAATTTGCATCAGATGCATTTCTGAAAGGCGCATTTTCAGTGATCTGTCTTTTTCTTTTCAGAGCAGAATGATTCCCCCTTTCTTTCTACATGATGATCATAAAAAAGTGTTATCCCTGGGCCCTTACCACCCCCCACCCCTCCCGAGACTTCTTGCCTTTTTCAGGCAACGATCATGTAGGTGGGTATTTGCGAACATACCATCACACTTGAGGAAGCAACTGGGGAAAAAAAATATCAAGACAATGCCAGGTTCTTAGCTTGGTGCTCCAGATGGCATCAATATACTGTAAAAAGTCTGCGAGTACCTTGCTGAATGCAAATTATTATTCACATTTTACCTAATTTATGCAAATTAGTTCATTCAGTGTTCCACCTAATCCTCTCTGGAGTTACTCCAAGGTTTGAAATGAAAGATATTCTTCTTACAAAATATATATAATCCATATTAATTGCTTTTGATGGAGACGAGTGGGATGGACAGATATTGCAGTGGTTGATACTTTAATCACTTCACCTCGGCAGCAAACCTGCTTCAGCGAAGCTCCGAGATGAACAGACACTGTATTATTGGTCCCTATGATAAAAGGAAAATGCTCCTGGCCACACCTTGGAGTGCCCACTACCAGGGCTACAGAGGCAGCTTTACAAGTCAGGACTCAGGTGTGTTGTACAGAGAAGGAAAAAACAGCCAATACAGGTGTGCGCTAGAATGCCTTAGTTCATTTGTTTTGAGTACCCAGGACTAGAACAGGGACTTCATGATGGGAAGGAGGTGCACTGGTGGAGCTGAATGAAGAGACCTAAACTTAAATAAAAGGGATGCTGAGGTTAGACCTGAGATACATTAGGAAACTGTGAAGAGAACCACTACTAGCACACGGGGTGCGGGGTTCTGACTAGTTAGACTCAGACTGAGATGCCAAGGGGTGTGTAGGGGCCTGGCAATACCGGCACAGAGTTGTGAATAAACTGAGACTGGTTCCATCGATGAACTTCCACAGGATCTGAACGCGGGTCAGCTACAGAGAGACGCATTAATGTGCTATAGCACCTAATCCCCAGTACATCATGCATGGAATTGAATTTCTAGAAAAGTGAACGGCAAAGGCAGAGGGAAATTAAGTTAGGAAGTCTCTTTAAATTATCCGCTTATTAAAAAAAGTGATTAAAATGCATTTGGCTACATTGACTTCTTTCTGTCCTTGGCTTAAATTTGGTACATAATCTTGAATAGCTTTTCCTTGACCATGGCCTAGTTTATATAGATTTGTTGTTTCTTCCACTGAAGTCTAAAGAGCCTTGTGATCAGGGGCTAAGATAACAAAGAGGGACTTTAGCTTAAAACCTTTGAATTATCTGTTTAACAGATTGTTAATTTATAGCATATTCCAAGAGAGGCGGGATTCATCTGCAGCCAGAAACATCCAATGCTTTCCTCTTCTTGTAGCCTGTAGACCTCAGAACAGCTCACAGGCAGGTGTGTTTTTCTGAATCCAGCAATGACCTTATGAAAAGCACCTACAAGACACCAGAGGGTCCATTTACAAAGGGCTGAACATGCTTGGAAATTTGCTTTCCAAGCTTTCAATATCATGCAGGTTGGCACCTTCCCATTGCCTGCAACAATCCCCATAGAAATCAAACAGACTCCGTGTTAGGGGTGTGCGAAGTGGGCCCTATTCGATTTGGATTTGGATTCAGCCTGAATCAAGGACAGTGATTTGATTTGTTGATTCAGATCACAGTCCCTGAATTGATTCGGCCAAATGCAAATCTGAAGATTCGATACTGATTCAGAGAATCAGCGATTCGGACATAGACCCAGCTTTAAAAGTTTTTTCTACAAACGTTGAAATAGCAAACGTGGCTCGTGACCACTGCAATGCTGGGGCATGTGGAGTGTCCCACAGGAGTGCAGGAGGGGCCCCCACGTGCTTGGCAGCAAACCTGGAAGTGACTGGAAGTACTTCTGGCCCACTTCCAGGTCTGCCGGAGAGTGTGCTGGGTGCCCCCCACCCCTGCTCCTCCCCTGGCTCAGCAATTGGCCATGGGGGGACCCCGGGTACCCCCTCCAGCCCCTAGAGGCACCAGTTGCCAGGCCGGGGGAGCCAGGCGTGCGCTCCCTGGTGGACCCAGCAGTGGATTGGAAGTGCTTCTGGTCCACTTCTGGGTCTGCTGCTGAGCCCACTGGGGAGCCCCCTGTGCTTCTGTGGGACACTCCATGAGCCCCAGCATCGCAGTATTCATGAGCCACCTGCTACCTCGAGGTATATAGAAAAAACATTTAAAGCTGTCTCTATGTCCGAATTGCCGAATCTTTCCAAATTTATCTGAATCGATTTGGAGAGATTCAAGGGTTCTCTGATTTGATTCACATTCAGAGATTTGGCCACTGAACCTGGCCAAATCTCCGCCAAATCGAATCAGAGACTGGTGCTCTGCACAGCCCTACTCCCTGTGAATGCTGCGATGGTTGAATGAATAATGTGTACCAGGATCAAGACCTTAGGGTTTCACTTAAGGACTAGCTGTAATTTCCAGATAGACAATCTTCTTGTCCAACAATTGAACCTGGATGATGGCAGTTTTTATGGACTACATAACATCTCCCAAGATAAGGGTGAAAAGAGAGTTGCCGAACATTTTTGTAACAGTAACCTTTTCTCTTCCACCCTTTCAGTGACATTTTTCACCTTTAATCAGGAAATTTGGAACAAAATCTTTTGAATCCATATTTCAAATTGGAATAAAAGTGGAATGAAAATGATCTGAGGAAACCCAAAAATTCTTGCCTAAAAAAAATTCAGAAGGGGACTGTTTCTCCATAGGAAAATATACAGGGTTTCATGCTAGTCAAATGGAAGATGAAACATTACCTTATTTACATAACATTATCTAAATAGCTGTAGTCAGTGTGCCTGATATTTTGTGTGTGGTCCAGAAGGTATAATGCATGGAAAATAATTAGAAGGAACCTTTTTTGCCCCCACTTATTCATTTCTTTTTTAAAATGTAAGCAGTACTAGAGCAGTGAATGTTACAATAATTTCCAGGCCATGGCACCTACAATGCAACCTTGATTAGAGAAGATACAGCAGGGGGTTCACTTTGATGTGAAATAATTATAAAAAAATCCAGTTATTCAAAGTCTAATGCTTGACTTTGTCAGTTTGAACTTTCTCTTCAGCAGAATAGGTATCTCTTGGTCTCCATGGAGAAATCCTTTGGTCATCATAAGGCAGACGATTTAAAAGAAACAGATCTTGTTACATCAGAGCAATCCCACTCTGAAATGGCTTTGCGAATACCACTTCTTGAGTTAATTCAAGTTGATTTAAGCACATCCTTGGAAGGAGGGCTCACCAATGGAAGGAGGGTTCATCAGTTCCTAACTCGATTTACTTCAATGCATCCTTAAAAGTTACAGGCACCTCCACAGGACTCATCTTGCTCTCTCCTTTCTCCAGCATTTAGGACTTGATCCAACAAATCACTTAATCTTGGGCTTAACTATAAGTACCTGAATACCCCATTAACTCCAAGGGGGGTGCTTATCTACTTACATTTAAGAATGTGCTTAAGTGCTTTGCTGGATTGAGGCCTTAGATAACACAGTCGTAGTTGCCATGTAGAAATCAAAGATGGATCAAGAGACCTCTAGCAACAAACTGGTAGGATCCATAGAATTACTTTGCAAAGGCCAGTAGCTGAGAGCACTAAAAATGGTCATTATGCCTATAAATTCTTCAGTACCATTGGGAATACCTAAGAGGAGCTGACACTGAGTGGACACAAACCAGTGATTAGCACTGGATGATTCCACCCCCCCCCCATTCAAAAGAAACTAATGGAAAAATACTGTGTCAACTGAATCAAAATATTTGCTTAAATTGTGCATGTTTTCCCTCTCCCAACACAAAAACAAAAGAAGATTTTTGCCATTTTCAGAGAGTATTTTTAAGCAAGGTTTTTTGGGGTTTTTGGTTTGGGTTTGGGAGCGTGGTTGTTTGTTTTTCTGAGGGAAAAACCATAATTCCCCAAAAAGTATGTGGAAAAAAAAACCTAGACTGCATTTTCCTATACATAGCAAACATCTTCCCCTATGAAAAGGAGGGAGCATTTTTGAAACAGCGAAACTAAGTATATTTTTTTCCACACTAGGATGCAAAGGATCTTTTTTGAACAATGTCAAAATGTTTAAAAATACTTTGATTGTTTTCATCAATTGATGGGGAAAACAAGCAGAAAAAAAGAATAAAGTGAAGCATCTAATGCAAAATTCTGTGCAAAATATCCTTACCTTGCTTTTCCAGTACTTCTGCCAGGGATATCCAGCAGCTTAATTGAAAACTCTAGCATTCAAGAAGTGGAAATAGAACAGAAACCTGCAATGTAAAGGCTTCAACAGCTTTATTGTTGGTTGGGGGAGGGGGAGGGGAAGGGTTTGGTTTTAATATGTACAAGATCAGATCTTCAAAACACATTGAGGAATTGCAAATTTCTGTCAGTAGATCAAACTGATCCTATTTTAGCTTGTAAAACAGTATAATGCACAATGTTTGCCTATGTTAGTGTGTTTGCACATGTGCTTGCAAGAGTGTACATTTCCAGTATTAGCCATGCCAGTGGTTTTCAAACTTCCTAGGATCAGGGGACCCTTTCATATCACGTCTTCTGCCGTGGAATCCCCACCCCATCCCAAAGACTGACTTGGAGCTAAGGAACCCAGCTCTGCAATGGCAGATACCACCTCGTGGTCTGCCCCATTATTCCTAATCTCTTTTCAGATCTTCTGATGACCTATCTTGGACCCCCAGGGTCCCACAGAACTGGTCTATGCCCCTCTAACATCTATAAACCAAAGGATAGTCTAATGCCATTGACTGCACTTTCTAAAACTGTGCCAGAGCTTTCAGTGCGTGCCTTATGTTTATTTGCACACACAAATCTAATGTGCATGGCAAGCCCATCCTGGGTAAAAGGTGGCACACGGCCTCTACCCGGTTGGCCTGCAGTTGGCTTTAAGTGTCCTGACACAGTTCAATCCCTTTTAAATAGAGCCGTGTTGCCTTTAATTGAATCGTATTGATTTTGAATGAGTTTAATTGATTCTGATTGTCTCAAGGGCTGCACTGGCTGCTTTTCTGTCAGAAGCACAATTGTCTTGTATATTTGGAAGGCACCTAAGGGGTTAATGAAAGGCTAAGCAAGTTAATGGCCAACTGCAAAACCAAAGGGAGATGTGAAATGAAAAGCCACAGAAGAAACCAATGATGAATAATGGCAAACAATTTATTTTACCCAAAACACATTGTAAAGGACAATAATTGTTTTAAATAGAAAGCTGTTGAATTATAATTGGAAGTAATTGAAACTCACCGAAATATTGAATAAAACATTAGATATTTTAAACGGTGTTATCTTTACAATTATCTTTGGGAATAATTGCAGTGAAGCCTATGAACTGTTGTGAGAAAGAGAGTCACCCAGGGCCCATTGTCTTAGGCAGTCGTTACCGTTGAGTGTTTAATAGGGAGCTATTTATAAATAAGAGACAGAACATATTCATTTGTCTCTGATGTGGCAGTTCATGAGCAAATGCCAATCCTACTAAGAGTAATATGGGTGGCGGCGTGGGGGAAGGGAGGCATATATTATTTTCAAAGCTCTTGCTTTATAAATTAGACAAAGAGATGCACCTGACTTGAAGGGTTGTTACATATTTCATTGGCATCACAAGCTTAGAGAGATATTTTCATGGCCACATATTGTCATTCCAATGTGTCATTAACCAGAACGCTTGCAGAACACCGCGCGTGAATTGTTTCTTTGTCTGACTAGTAGGCCTGGTAGAAAATAGCAATCATTTTTCTTCCAAAAAATTAAAAAAGTTGCAGTCCAAAGGAGTTCCCAAGGTTTTGTCAGTTTTTAAAAAATATTCAGAGTTGTAGCTGGCTTTCTCCATTTAAAAGCAGTCAGAACTCTTGTGGTAGAAGTGACATCGTTTATTAGACCAAGTAGATAGTTGCAAAAAAAAATCCTTTATTTGTGAGCTTTCAGGCTCACGCACCTTTTCTCAGGCAAAGGAGAATGCAAAGATTGGAAAATGTCTCCTAGGTAGAAATGAAACATCATATTGCACAGAAGAGCGGGAGGGTGGTGTAAGTTCTCCTGGGGGGGGGGGTCTGCAAATTAAACTCGAATAAAAGTTGGAGCAGTCTACTTACTTCAAAGGTGTCTGATGGCAGTTAAGAAACCTTTACTTGTTTCTCCAGTTAAGAAACTTGTACAGGGCATGCTTGGTGAATCGCTCCCAGCTTGCTCAAGCACAGTTCTTGGCATGGATGTATACTGTCATATTCAAAGAAGAAAGGTTATAATAATCTCGGTGGATTGCTCAGTTTTGGAACAGGCTGTTCCTGCTGCTTCTTAGAATAACGATCTGCTAGAGTTCCAAAACGACTGATGCAATTTTAATTATTATATTAGAGTCAATGAATTGTGAGGTCGCAGTTATGATGGAAGGCCTTCCCCAAATTCCAGGCAACCTCCAAATCAAAAGGTGGCAGGTGAGGTCTCATCCTAATTGCTGTGGGCTAGATTTTTAAAAGCAGGCACAAAGCATGCACTCAGAAAAAACAGACAAATGGGCCAAGAAGGTTTCAAATTCAGTCTAGTTCCACAGAAATAAGCTCCATGAAAGCCCTGAGGCAGAGAACCAAGTCTAGTTGTTTTGCATTTTGTAGAAACTAAAGCCAGACAGCACTCATGGTACAGAGACCAGAGGTAAGGAGGTTACGCTAAGAAGGACAGAAAAAGACATGGATCTGCATGATAGTTTTAGCTGTCAGCACAAAATGAAATGGATGAATGTTGGAAATATGTAGAAGGAGAAAGCATCTGAGCTTCAAAAGACAAGCATAAGGCCTAGCACTTTGTAAACAGACTGTTAACATTCCTGAAGGATCTTGTAAGTAAGGGATGATCTCTTCCCAGATGATTTTCTGTTCTCAGTTAAATAATATCTAGCAGCGTCATATGCTGGGCATCTGGATTCCTTTTGCTCCTTTGCTGAAGGACAGAAGATTAGAGAGGGATTTTCATTTCCTAAGTACCACTTACCAAATCTTTTATGCTCTGTACGTGAGCCCAGGGAGCCGATCAGAGTGGGGAGATGGGAGAGATTGTTGAGTCTGCAATGCCACAAGGCAGGCTATGCTGTGGGGTGGTGCATGGGAAAGCCAAGGAGTGTTTGTGATCATGTGGGGCAGGCTGAGCTGGGGAGCAGAACACAATAGAGGTAGAGACAAAAAGAACATAGAGAGGAAATCAGCATCCTAGCTCTGAGCTGCAAAGCATCCATTTTATTGTTAGGTTGATGATACAATAAGCTGTTCTCCTATTTAATTCAAGGGCAGTCCTGGTAGCAGGTTCCATTGGGAATGAAGTGCCCGGACAGAGCTCTTGGGAGCCTCTTCTTGCTTTGAGCACTGCTTTGTTGTAAGAGTTATTATTAAACAGTGGACATGGTTTGTTGTGGTCAAACAAAGGCCTGTGAGTGTTGGATTGTGCTTTTCCCCCACCCTACCCTGTGACCGATACTGAATCGGTGACACATTCATCTTTAGTTCTCTGGGTTCATTAGCAATTAAAATGAAGATTAAAAAGAAAAATGCAGCAGCTATCACTTGGGCCACGGAGAAGAGGCAGAATTAAACAATGCATGGCATCTGCAGCCATCAAACTGAAAGTGCAGAGCCATCAAATGCAATGCACTGCTAATGGAGTGGGGTCAAGTGCTGAGCTGGGGAGATCAGGTACTGAACTCAAAGGCAAGCAGGAGAGAGCAAGAAGGAAATGGGTTGGTGGACAGCTGCCCATGAGCTGCCAGGAAACCCCATCTCACAGCCAAAAGTATCTTCTGCAGGGAGAGGTGCTTCTGTTCTACCGGTGCAGAAATCACAGCCAAAGTTCTTCACCACTGATAACACTCTTTGGGTAGTGTTTAATACTAGCTTGGGGTGAAGGGCCATGAGGTCATGCTTCAACTAGTCAATGCCTGATTAACCAGCAAAGAATGAAGTGTTATGGTAAACACAATCATATTAGAGGCTGTGTGTTTTGGAGGCACAAAAGACTGGGGAGAATGGCAGGCCAAAGGCATATCTACAATGCTTCTGTGCTGATCCTGGGAGCACTACCAGAAGGATACCAACACCAACATGCTTCTTCCAACTCCGTGTAAGCTAAAACGCAGAAATAAGACCCTAGAGTTGCTGTAGGGCCCTTCTCAGAGCATGCCAATAGCATGCCTGAGACAGGGAGGCAAGAGGGGGCCTGGGCATTGCACACTCGGAGCAGCTCTTAGTGCCTACATGGCCCATTTATCTCGTGAAGATGGAGTGAGCAGGTGGGGTGTGGCTCTCAGCAGTGTCCTGGATTCAGTATGGAGGCAGAGTAGATAAGCCCTTGGATTCTATTACCAGCTCTAGCAGTGGCCTACTTGCGTGATCTTCACCTCTCCATGCTTTCATTTCCCTCATCCCCCCATCCTGTGACCAAGGACAGATCTTGGAGTTGGGTGGGGGAGAATATGGCCATACAGTCGCACCTTCCTCTGATTCTCCTAAGTATTCCCAGTGAGCTCTCTGCTATGGAGAGCTCTGGTCTCAGCCATAGGTCTTTGTTACAGGACACTCCCCGCATACCAGATCCTCTCCTGCCTGCAGCTATTTTCCCTATTTAGATAAGGACATACATCGCCCCTCACTCTGAACACAGTCTTTATTGGGACCTCTGGTCCCTACTGTAATACAAATTACTAGACTCTTCTTACTGTAATAAATATCTAAATTAGCATGACTTGGTGGAGCAAATAGGCTCAACTTCTGCAAGGGAAAATCATGCCTTTCTTATCTATTGGAATTCTTTGGGCATGCCAGTGAGATACTGGCTCAAGGAGAACCAGGTGATTTAATTCATTTGGATTTTCAGTCAGCCCTTGATATGGTTTTCAGAACAGTTTGTTATTTATCTCCCCGACAGCGTGAGGCAAAGCAGTGTCATGGATCAGAAGTTGATGTAAGAAGCACTCAGTGACTGCAGAGGCTGGGACACAACAGGTGCTTATCAAAATGTAATTTCCAGACTCTTCCAAGGTTCACTTCGTTCTATTTAAATGTGAAGAGCTGAACTGCGTGTGTGTGTATGTGGGCATGTGCATATAAATTATAAGCACTAGTGGGAAAGGAGAGAAACACTTGCTAAAGATGTCTAGACACCACTAAGAGCAATTAGATGGGTTTAAAATTCTGCCGGCAAGTATACACGGCAGGAAATACAAACAGAAGGAGTATGAGAGCCAACAAGTTTCACTTGGCTCCTGCCACTTCATCAGGGCTAATTAAAGTGTTCTCCCCTAAGTCCTTAAAGAGATCAACTGTGACAGCAAACAACTTCAATGAGATGCACTAGGCTTGATGCAAAAAAAAGAAAAGAAAGAAAATATCCTGCATGAATGCAGCAACCTACACCACCAATCCAAGACCTGATTGGCCTAATGAAGAACATTCAACCATGTGTTATGAAGGTCAGGGGTAAATAAAAGGGATGTTTTTACGTTAGTGTATATCCCAGGGCTATTTATAATGACTGAGAGGGTCAAAATGGGAAAAATATTAGAAATCAGCTGTTGTGTACGTGTCATGGTTTCCCATACACACTTCACACTGCTTGGTCTGTTTTGCTGCCAGCTCCAATTTTCACAAGTGTGCGTTACAGACTTACACGTGCACTTTGGGAAGTGTCCGACTGGGGTGTACACTCATGAGCACGTTATCATTTCATGTGAATGTCAGTATGTGTGTGGCAGGGAAGGGGCTTTGAGTACATGTGATATCTTTTAGTAGACCAACTGAGTAGTTGGAAAAAAGTTCTTAGGGAGCTTTTGGGCGCAATCAGCCTCCAAAAACCTTGCCTGCCTATGTCCTTAGACCAACACAGCTACAATGAAAAACCCAGGAATATGTGTGTACTTGCTAAAAACATAAATCTCTCCCCTACACCTTTGAACTACCCTTTTTCCCTGCCTTAAAATGCTGCTGCTGTTCTTGGGTTTCCAGTGCTCTGAAGGAAGGTGTAAATGATACTGGCTTGGAATAACATCTTTGTAATTGTGCAGTTTAAAGCCTCATAATGTACATGCATAAGAAAGGGGGAGGAGCGGGGGAAAAGGTTGCCTAGGCACTTCCTAAGCTTTGAGAGCTTGACTGCAACTTAATAATGTGTTTTAAATACAGGTTTTGTGCCTGGGTAATGCAGCTATATTGTAGCAAACTTCACAGGTTGGGCCAAAACAGAGTTGGCAGCTTCACTTTAAACAGTTTTCTGGATCATTAAGTACCTCACAGGAGGCCATCATACACTGCCTACCTTATCGTTTTATTGATAGTCAAGACTTTTTAGCCTGAGGTTCCATCTCATCCAGAAAAACAATTATTCACATTAACTAGAGGTCAGAGAAAACCAACCCCCAGACCAACGTTCTCCCAGAAGACACTCAGGCTTGAAATGCAGAGCTAAATTTTGCATCTTTGCACATGTTAATATTCACCCAGGATTACAATACCCATGTGGATGTTTTGTCTAGGTAACCTTGACAGATGTTTTTCCAGGCAGCATTTTGGCATGAAAAAAGGTTTCATTTCTCACATATGCTCCAACAATATTCAATTCGTTACTCAAAAAAAATCATTTTAAACACGCTTACCTTATCCTTAGAACAAGCCTTCATTATCCTATGTATCATATTCCCACTTTGGTCTGCCTTCACAAATAATAATTGTATTGCTTGGCCTTTCCAATCATAGCATTTCACTCCAAATAACTAAGAATTGACTGAGGCTGCAGAGGCTCAGTAGAACAAATCATTAAGAAACCAACTATCCTGAATTCACACCTTGAAGGGGAAACAGATACATCCACGTGAACATGCAGAAAGAGGAATGGTACAGAAAAGTGATAATTTACCTGTCTAAGATATTTTATGTAGTCTCCTTCATTGTGATAGCAGAACACTTCACAGTCTAATGATTGCTCCCATGTGAAGTGGGACAGAGCTATTAACCCCCATTTAATAGATGGGGCAGTAAAGCCATGAGAGACTAAGGACTAGGCCTGTGCGAACTGGCTAGGATTCGCTTCAGATTTGGATTCGGCTGATTTGGGGGACAGTGATTTGATTTGGTGATTCGAATAACTGTCCCGAATCAATTCGGCCAAATCTGATTCGGTGATTCGGCTGCTGCCGAATCTCCGAATCACCCAGGCCCATCCCTCCCAGCCCGGCAATGGCTTTTCCAAAGATTCAGAGAGCTTTGAATCAATTTGGACCTTTACATTGGTCCCCTGACTCAATTTGAATTCAAAGATTCAGCCACCAAATCAGGCTGAATCTCCTCTGAATTGAATCACCACCTGAAGCTTTGCACAGCCCTATTAAGGACCCTTCTTACACCTTACGCTGTGAGCCACACAAATGTTAATCAGCTTAGTGTTGATCAGCTTAGTGAAAAAGTCACATCTTCAGGTGAAAAATGACTTCTGACTGATCTTCACTTGCACAGCTCTGACTTGCCATTACAGGCTTGGTGAACAGGGGCAGGACTAGGAAGTAGGGGCAGGACTAGAAACTGCACATGGTCACAGGTGGAGGCAGTACTCCATAATGTTCCTTAGTTTTTCTGTGATTAAAAACTCTTTGAGCCCTCTAAATCTAAGTCGCTTTCAGACTTGGGGGTAAAAAGTGGTTGAAGCATCCCCTGCATCCCAGGTGATGACAGGACCCAATACATGCTATGGGGAGGGTAGCTGGCTGTGGGCAAGGAGGACCATACAGGAGGCACTGTGGTTGCTGGGCACTCCAGGACTGTGGTGTTCACTCTGCCCAGAGAGAGCAGTAAGAAGGTCCAGGCAATGATGGGAGGCACCGTGGCCACCAAGCACTGCAGGTCTGTGCTGTTTGCTTTACCTGGCAGGAGCAGAGAGCCAGTCTGGTGTTGGCTCTGGATTTTGGACCCAGATGCCTTGTTCCAGGGGGGCCCAACCGTCAGGCCAAGCACGACCTTTCCATTTGACAATAGGCAAATTTATTGATACACAGTGGATAACAGAAAAGAAACAATACGAGCAATCAAGTAATTCTATATATTTACCAATCCTAGGGCTGTCATCAGAGTCAAGACGTATCTGGCCAGGATGCAGGCATCACTCTGAGGCTCTCTCTTAGGTGTCAGCAGCCTGAAGGTGGGATACTGATGCTCCCCTCCCCTGACCTCTAGTGGGGTGGATAAGACAGGCTGGTGGTATGCCGTCTGTCCATGGTGGCCTCAGGGACCCCTCCCAGGGGATGGGGACAGGGACCTCTCTCACAGACCCTCTCGGCGAGGAGGACCACTTGTTACTCTCAAGTCTCTGCTTTTGTCTTCTCCTTCCCTCCTGATGACACTCCATCTGTGGCTATCATACGATCCACATTCTGTTCTGCCAGTATATTCCAAACCGATCGCATACACACCACTCCAAAAACAAGAATCAGCTTTGTGAGCTGGTGCCACCCTATCTCATGTTAGTGTGGCACATGATCACAATCTCCCAGGCTATGTGTATATCTATGGGCCTTGCTGTGTCTGAGTTAGACACCCTGTGTGCATTGAAGGCTGTGTGAAACTGTATGACTGTGTGATCACCGGGCCTTTATAAAAACCAGTTAATCCCTGCTGCCCATCCTAAACCAGTCTAATGTGCACGCGTGCATGCTCACACACACGTGCGCATGCACACACACACACATACACTCCAGTTTCCAGAAAGCAAACCTTTAAATGCAATTTCCATTTCCAAGGCATCATCCAGGTGGTGGCAGAAGGCACTGCAGCTGCCAGACACTTCAGGGCTGCATCACTTTCTCTGCCCAGTGTGCCTAGGGGCTAAGGCTCTGTACCTGGCTCCACTGCACCCTGGGAGAAGGGCCTATGCATCCTGGGATACTGGAAGACTTCCAGTTGGGCAGAACAGCTGTGGAAAGTGTCCATACATTAATGAAATAAGAGCAAGGTGATGCAGATTAGAGTTAATCCTGCCCTGAAGTGTCATATTTCTGAACCTAATGATGAGTGCTTTAAACCACATAAAGGTGTTAATGTGCAGCTAATCCAGGGGTGAAATACTCCAGAAACTGGCTAAAATTACCATGCAACAAGGCCCTAAGGGTGAGAGAGATGTTCAAAGAGTTCCATGCCCTCTACCACCACTAGATTTTCAGAATAGCCTATCTGATATCTGATCTGAAAATCCTTAAAGACATGCTATAATGGGCAGGGCCATCCTGGGGGCGGGGCAGGGGGGGCGTGAATCCAGGTCACCACCCCGGGCTCCATGAGGCTGGGTAGAGTGGCACGGCAACTCTACGCTGCTGTCAGCTTTACATCCAGCTGCTCAGCACCCGCCCTGCCCCCCCCGCCCCTGCCGCCGAATCTGCCACCGGTTTCCTTGCATCTGGGGGCAAGGCCCCACACAGGCTGATTTGCCCTGGGCCCCACATCCTGCTTGGGTTGTCTCTAACAATGGGATTATAGGTGGAGGAAGACAAAAGATGTGGGGAACGCTAAGCATGCTCGCGCACATGCATGCACCCATGGGAGTCTGAGTGGGGAGGGGAAAGGGCCAAACAGGGGAGCGGCATTGCCCAGTGTTGTGCTGCACCACGGCAGCCCTGGCCCCCTCCTAGCTCTGGCTCTGGCCCAGCTGCCTCCCTACCCTGGCCCTGGCCACACACCAGCCAGGAGGGCCCAAAGCTGGGGGCCAGAGCGGAGCCAGCCTCGGGTGCACCACTGGGCTGGAGGGGATGGAGCCCCCCGGGACCCCTGCATCTACCCCGTGTCATCCCTAGGAAGAGCCCAGCAGCTCCTGCAGAGGTGTGGCACCGGGTTGCCAAGTGGGGGAGGGCACATGGCCCCCAATCTTTGCATGGGCAAGGGCAGGCCACAGCTGTGAGTTGGGCTCAGCCTCTGCTCCATATCTCTGTGCCTTACTGCTGCCACCACTTTGAAAGAGGCAGGCACTGCCACGTGCATCCCACTGCTGGGTGGGCCGGGCAGCAAGGCACATGGCGGCACCCACCACTTTCAAAGCAGCAGTGGTGATGCGCAGAGACATGAAGCAGAGGCTGAGCTCAGGTCAGAGCTGTGGCCTGCCTTCACCCATGCAAAGATTGGGATGCCACATGCTCCCTCCCCCCTCCCCCCCTGCTTGGCTGCCCCGCACTGCACCTCTGAAGGAGACACGGGGCTCTGATTGTCCCATGCCACAGCCAGGCTGGGTTGTGGGACAATCCCCACAGTGCAGGAGGGAGCGGGCCAGGGGCAGGGGTAAATGATTCACCCTTCCCCTACCCCACTCTCTCCTGCATTGCGTGGGGTCTTGATCTGCCCTCCCCTCCAGCCCATGGAAATAAAAAAAAACAGATTAAAACAAATATGCCTTCCTGTGGCTTGGCCTGTGGCTGCGATCTTGGTGTGGGTTCACAGGGTAGCTCAGCGTGCCCACCCCTCCACCCCTGCTGCAGGACCCTGGGCCTGGGCTGCCCTAAGGCAATGCCTGCTGCTGCCCTGTGTTTGGGAAGCCTGATCCCTTTTAGCCCCACCTCTTCCGCTGCCTATGATGGGATTTGGGGAGTTCTGAAAGTCTGATCCTAAATGACTGGAGCAAAGCCATACTGGTAGGCTATAGCAGAAATGGGAATTGAATCCGGGTGTCCCATGTCCCAGGCAAGGGCCATTCTTCCAATAGGTGTGGAAATATATTTTTCTGTGCATTCTTGAGAATGGAGTCTTATGTCCATCATGGTCATAAGCCCAGAGCTAAAACTGTGTCTCCTTGTACAACAAACCAACCTCAAATGCAAATAATGCTTAGTTTCTGAAGCACATAGCTTAAAAATGATTTTGACACAGTGAAAGGTGTGAATGATCCATCTTGCCACTTTACTAATAAAACGGCAAAATCAGAGGGTTGGTGAAATGGGCATATCTGATTTGTTTTTCCCCTGTTGTGAAAATCTCTGCATAGGCAAGACTAAATCCAGGAAGCTACTAAAGTGATAAATCAATTATGAAATGGAAACCTCGATTAGGGGCTGTCTGCTTAATTATTTGACAAGTTAATTAATCTCCCAAGCAACTGCTGTACTGCTGTTTCCTTGGTAAATGGTGGAAATCAGCTTTGGCAGATCCCACAGGTCTTGGCAATATAGTATCAATAAGACTCTTGGAAAACTATAGCTAATAGGCGCTAAGTGAGGTCAATCTACCTGCATAAATGGAACTGAAACTATTTCTTGCCTAAAGGTGTGTGTGCAGCTAATTATTTTCCTACAGCTAACCGCAATCTGTATTTGTCTGTTTATGTGGTGTTTACTCTTCAAGAAGCAGGTTTCTTTCCCTTCCAAAAGATATTGAACCATGATACCAAAGGACAAAACCTCCCGACTGGTTGGAACAATGGTGTTGTCAGTCTTTCCTTTCAACAGACAACACAATTACAGCTGCCACAATAATTGATGCTTATGTTTCTAGCGAGGAAGATGGACACACATTATTACCTCATCAATCTTGTTCCACATGGTGTCCTGTCTCTCTCTTTTTTCCTACTGAGGCCACAGATTGACTCAAGCAGTCTGTTTGAATGCCCCCTAACAGAGCGAGGGCACCTAACCGGGCACAGGGAGAGAGGTGAGTCAGGGAAAG
>NW_005842439.1:15868-18447 GCF_000455745.1 Alligator sinensis | reverse complement strand
GGGAAAGAGAGCACTTCATGTTAGTCTTTGTTTGTGCCTTTCCTTCTGGAAAGAAGGTTTTTACTGTCCAGGCAAACTGTGTCAAACTTTCTTCTACCTTCTTCCTCACTTGCTTGAGTGACAGACAGGGCTTGATTCATCACTACATTATTTTAGTGTTATACTGTTATAACATCATTGACTCTAATACCTGTTGCTTGTATGCATACATTTGACTCTTATCTATAAGAGACCTGCTATATACATGCCACTGTTTTCACCTATATAGGAATTCATAGATAGCTTGGATATTTACCTCTGTATCAGTGGTTCTCCACCTTTTTAGACTCAAGGCACTCCTTATTAGACTCAAGACATCCCTTGGGAAATGCCAGCTCTTGGCTTACAATAGGTTTTTTGACCATGGAAAAATACTAAAGCAAATCTTCTGTTGAAAACGACTCAGAAAGACCAAAACAGTTCAGAATCTTTTTGACACTATGGATCCCTGCCTGAAATCTCTGGGTTTATCTTGTGAATTATGTATAGGTGTTTGCATACTTACAGTGCTGATATTGTGGGGCACCCTGTTGCACCTTGAAAGAATCTCATAGCACCATCACTGCCTCTCCATCATTCTGGTTCATCCATTTTCTGTCCTACCTTTCCAGTATTATTTTGACCCAATGCATATTAACACATGCACTTCATTCGTACCTGCATGGTACGTGCCTTTGTTTCACTATGGATGTTCCTGAGTCATAGAATAGTTTTTTCATTGGGTTCCAAATCACAAAGCTCGTGGTTTATATCTCTACTTGCAACTAGCTTTTCTGCACACCTGAAAAAGCACCTGATTTCCTCCATCTCAGGTTTTGTCCAATAACTGAACAGAAACTGTCTTCTTCAGTTAGTGAGAATAATAGGATTTGCTTACCTATGTAATCACATGTTCTATTAAAAAAATAAAAAAGCAAAGCCACTTAAAATACAGTGTTTGGCACAGTTGCATTATTCCTATAATGAATAATCACTAAAGATATTATTGTGGATGTAGCTACTACGCAGCGATGTGAATAAAGTGCAGTAGACAGAAAATTGTATTTCAAGAAAATGTATGCAATGGTACAAATGTATTAGTGTCCATTAATATGTATTAATTCAAAACAAGATGCCTGAATGCAGCTGGTTTGCATAGATTTGAATGGCAGGCAGTAAAAGAAAATGTTGGGTTTGGTTAAATGGACTGTGAAGACAGAGAGGTACTATCCAAAATGAAGAGGTGAAATATCAAGGCAGTGATGCTAAGATGTGTCCAGCCAGGCTGGAACTCTTTGCTACTTCTGTTGTTAGCTGTGATATTTTTATTAAGACCAAGCAATAGCAATTGTTATTCCTGAGGTGTTAGTTGTGTTCAATCCTCTCTAATCTGTATTTAAAAGCCTTGTGTTTATTAATAATAATAACAATAATAATAATAAAACAGACAATTCTCCCCGAAGTAGCTACTTAGTAGGGAGCATCTCATTTGCCTCGGTGTCTTCAGGATGCAGAACCAGAGCTGCTGTCATGCTTGTCATTGTCAGGATGTGCTTATCCAAGTCTAAAATACTCAAACAATTCACTCACTAATGTAATATCACTTCAGAGTGTTCAGAGCTGTTCAAATTCCCCACACAATACAGCCTTCTGGTGGGGGGAGATGCCCATCCAGCCATGGCCTCCAGGGGGCTCTATTGCCACCTCATATTCATGTTTGTGAGGGCAAAGGAGGCATTCTCTTTGGGTAAGATTGACACAAATTTAAATAGAGAATTCTCCCTCTCTCTCCTTGCTAAAAGCTTTGTTGTGCAACAGTTACAGCTGTAAAGAGGTGTCAGCATCCTCTGCATAAAATGCCATCAGCATTGTGTTTATTTTCAAAATAGAATAACTCTGGAAATAATTGGAAATTAACAGCGAAGCGATTTAAGGGAAACAACTGTAGAATCTGAAATCCAGGGCTAGCTTTCCGCAGCAAACCCTCTCTCTGCCTCTCAGCCCACTCTGATATGTGGTGTAAGTGGCCTCAATGGGAGACTTGTTCACATTTATTTTGAGTGCTCCTCCATTCTTTGTAGGGTAAAGGGAAACCTGGATGGCTGAGATACAGGCTTCTGATCCACAGTGAGAGTCAGTCACAAGGATGAGAGTTGGCCATGCCCAATACAGAGCTGGCTATGTGACTAGTCAGGTCTCACATCCAGATAAGGAGGAAGAATGACCTATTTCTGAGGATGTTCCAACTCAAGTCTAAAAGAATAGTAAGAGGGGAAACACTAACAGTGGTGGGACTTGGAGACAGTCAAATATGTGCTCCAAAGCCCTGCTCAAGGGTGGTCCTCCAATAAACTAAATTAGATCAGTCTTTTCCTGATCCTGATTCCTGCCAGGCAGAAAGCAGGGTGATAGGCACCTAAAGGCAAGGGGCAGACATTCAAAAAGCCTGACCCTGAATTGATTCAATCTTTGCAGGTTAGTCTAACCTTCCTAGCTTGAACCAGTGTGCAACTGCACAGACATTCCCTCTGGACTGAGGAAACGAAGACACATGCCTGCAG
>NW_005842439.1:9587-15837 GCF_000455745.1 Alligator sinensis | reverse complement strand
GGGGGGAAGGGCGGGGGGGGGGGGGGGGCGCTAAAGCAGCCCTCCCTTCTTTTCTACCATGCTGAGCTGAGTGGGGCATCACCACACCCTGGCAGGATGCTCTGATTAGGGAGGGGTGTAAACCCCTACCCTGCCTGCACTGTTCCAGGCTTCTATCCGCTCACTGTTCAAGGGGTGGGAGTGTTGCCAGACCACAGCCCCGGGCTAGCACTCTAAGGCAAAGGGGGTGGGTGGGGTGCAGTGCATGCATCTGTTGATGATACTGAGCTTTTGTATCTCCCTCTCCCTGTTTCTTCATACTGTCCAAATCTGACAGGCGAGGGAGCCAGCGGGGAGCTGATAACACAGCATTTATCAACCCATCCACAAAACAAAAGCCCCTCTCATTAGTTCAAGCTCTTCTTAAACAGCTTTTTCCAAAGAAGGAATGGTGGAGGGATATTACCAGCTGACGTGATGATTAGCTCCAAAAAGCCCAAAGCAGACACTGTTCTGTCTGCTGCCCTAGTGAAACTGGAGACACACAGACACCTCTCAGCATTAGCTAGCACACCACATGCCTAGGGTCTGTGGGGCTGGGGTTCATGCTGTGGGAGATGGGAGTAAGGGAGGGAGGGAATCACTGTTTGAGCAGCGAGTAGCAAGGGGCTGGGGGGGCGGGAGGAAGCCAGGCAGACCCTGCTGTGCCTGCAGTCTCTGCTGGAGCTCTGGCCAGGGAGCGGGGGAGTGGTGCAACCCTGTCCTCTGGAGCAGAAGGCACGGCTCTGCAGCTCTGGGCTGGGCTGGGCTGTGCTGGGCTACGCATCTGGGATGCTGGGGGACTCTGGTTTAACTTAAACCAGGAAGGGGTCTGGGACAGACATTGCATTAAACCAGTTTGACCCAGATCAGTTAAGCCTGATACTACATTCAACCAGGTTTATCTTAAATCAATTTCAGCTATTTTGAAACTGGTTCATGTGCACTGAACCTATGTTCTGTTACAAGTTTAAACCAGTTTCTGATCACTTCAACTAGTTTATGTGTAATGTCTGTCCGTAGCCTTATAGACTAACTACAGAATCTATATATATATTGCACAAGCTTTCATTAATCCAAGTTCACCCAAGATTCTGTGAAAACATGTGTAGAAAGCAGAATGTAAGAAAGCATCCTGCCAGGGCCAGCTCAGCATGGATTGGGAAGCCAGCCTGTCTCCCGCGCAGCACATTCCCCTTCATGCCAAAGTGGACACAGGTTAGAACAGGAAAACACTATTTTCTAATGAGGATAAGGGAACATATGAGCAGCAGAATGAAAAATGGAGAGAATAAAATAATTTTCTGATGGACTTTTATTTCTGGGCCTGGAAGTAGATAGCAGGTTTGGTTGTATGAACCTGAAGATATCTTATCCCCAAATGCCAGCACTATCTACCCATCAATTTAAAGATCTCTGTGAAATCAATGATAATACTAATAATCCAGAGAAAGACCTATTTCTTTTTCAGTCCACAACACAAATTTAGGACAAAATGTGCTGGTAAACTGCAATTTGGGGCTACAAATACTGAAACTGTGACTGGGATGTCCCTTGTCACACCTGCATAACTCCATTGGTTTTAGTGGAGTTATTCCTGATTTGCACCAGTCTGAGATCAGCATTAGACCCAGCTGTTCACAAACTGGGAGGATCTGACTCTTGAACCAGTTAACTGTCTACAGGTAGAGCATGCAGCCTGTCTCTGCGTGTGAAGAGCTAGATCAGCAGTCTCACTGAGCCCCTATTTGTACCTGCAGTGAGTAGCCAAAGGTGTAATTGTTGTGGGCACAACTGATGTCTGTAGGTCTATACCCTGAAGCCACCAACCTCCATCGTGTTGCTCAGAAAATAAGACACACAAACCTGCCCTGCACCTGCGAACCCTAGAAATGAGGTGTTGCTCTGGGGGGCACCCTCCACACTGTATTCGAGATCTGGTTATCCATCATCCTCAAGAGCAGTAACTTGGGGCATCCCTTCACTACCAACACCACCCCTCCGGCATCCTCACTGCCTCATTTTGGGGTTGACACACATGAGCGGGTGGGGTGTACCAGAGCGTTCTGCCACCATGGTGCAGATCATGACTTCTAGATGTTAATGGCACTCACTGTTATACTAACATTCACTGACTAGGGCAGTTATATCTATATACTCCCCTCACAATGTTTTCCATTAGTTAATGGCTGGAGATGCTTTAAAAGCAGGTTTTCCACAGGTCACAAATGAAAAGAGTTGAGCTTCCAGGAGCAGAAAACTAACAAAAGATACCCAGGCTTCTCACACCTCCTTAGATGGGCCAAGCAAAGTTCAGGTCCACCAATTTACCACCCATCTCAGCTTGTGAATGTGCAGCTAGACAAATCCACCTTTTACACCCAATCATCTATGTATACAAGTTGTTGAATTGTCTTGCTTGCACAGGCAAAACTGATTTGGCCAGAATAAGTTTTTGTCATACAGACTCTCACAATTGGGCCGGTGCCAATAGCTAGCATACTCACAAAGCTGTGTACATCCAAATGGAGGATGCCTCAGAATAATCAGGACATAAAAGTAACAAGTTATGGGTACTAGTCTCTGTATATAAATTGGTAGGAAATGCTAGTGCAAATACATTGCTGAAAAGGGACGGGACTTGAACCTGAGATCCATCACTAGATCAAATGAGCTGATAGGATAGTGAGCGATGGTCACAGCTTACATCAGAAGCCCTTGTGCTATATGAAAACATGTCTAAACTCCAGCCGCAATCATCATGCTACTTAAAGCCTTGCAAAGGGGGAAATCAGTAACTAAAAAAAAAGAGCAAACTGAAGTATTGACTTTGCAAGGGTAAAGATTTGAAAAAAAACCCTGTCTAATCCCAGATGTGTCAAAGAGTTACTCAGTCCCGCCATCAAAGAAACATGCAAATGAAAAAACAAAGTTGATGGAGAAGGAGACTGTAGTTGTCCTTCTCTACCCTGCTGAATCAAGGTCTCAGCTTAGTGTCAACATTATCTTTGTGCTGACTAGGATGAGACCATGTTCCGTTGACAGTTCATAGGGAATAACTCATTGGCAATTAAAGACGACTCCATCTGCTGACCTTGATGGGCAACAAAGTGCATCAAATCCACTGGAAAATGTAACATCTAATACAGTCAATGTTTTGAACCTTTCATCCAAAGACCTACGAATATAATCTCTTCCCCCTCTCCTTTCCCTTCAAAAACGGAGCTGTCTCTGGGATAGAAGTGTGTCACGAACAAATGCACAGTACACTTGACTGCAGTAAGAGGAGAAAATGTGGCCAAGGTCATTGGGTCGAGACACTTTCTTTATGGAAAGTCTTCTGACTTCCTTCAGGACCAAGCAAGCAGCATGGGCAAGACCTCCATTTTTCAAATCTCGCATGGGAATTTTGGAAATGAAGGATCCAGGATTCTTCTTTCTCCCTGAGTTTTTATGCTCCCAGGGCTCCAGTGACATCCTAATAAGCGTATTGAATTTTGAGTTGTTCAAGGGCATTTGTATATTATTTATGAGAATGGATTGATTTCTCTTTCATGTGAGAGGAATGTATGTAAAATTGAGCGTTGCTGTGGTTGTTTCTTTGCTCAGTGCTTCTGGTATAATCATTGCTTCATAACAATTCCAATGCGTTATTGCCAGAGGTATTATAAAACAGGGAGACATTATCCTTCATGTTGTAGCTCTTCCTCTGCTGAATAAACTGAGTAGCTTAATTTTTTTTCCTTTATTGATCCTTATTTTGGAAACTACTAAATTAAGTAGTATTGCAGAAGCAGAGGGCAAATTCACCCCTGGTGTAACTCCTGTAGAACCAAAGGCTCCCATCAGAAGTGCTTGGCTCAGTACGACTGGGCTTTGGTTGGTTGGTCTTTTATGATTGTTTTATGACTTTGTTTGTGGACATGTTGAAAACGTTGCCAATAAATAAGGAAGATTTAAGCACTTGCTGCCATCATCTTGAGATGCACAGTAAGATTTCTTGAGCGTATCCCTTGCTCCGTGGGTAGGAATGCGCTTGGGTCTAATGCAAATACAATGTGCTCACGATTATTGCTGACATGCAGGATAAAAATAGTGGCTTCATAAAGGATATCAGGAATGAAATGAGGCTGAGAAATGTGGTGTAGGACAGAGAAAAGAAAATACAGGGACTTTGATATGCTTCCCAATGGAACTGCATGCATCCCTCTTTGGTGAGATGTACCATCATCCCCCTCAAGATCAATGCATCGCTACAGTTACTCTGTCCAAACTCTATGACCTGTGATCTCCTCAAGAGGCAATATTTGCTGTAGGCAAAAAGAGTTGATCATAACCCTACAAGAGCACTGTACCTACATCCTACTGTACTGTGTTGCTGTAAGCGACTATGCAGTCGCTATGCTAAGCCTGCTGCATAGCGACTGCTGCTCACCCCAGCTTAGCTACATTTCATTAATGATGACTGCTTCAGTGGTGAGTGCCATCAGTATTGGTCACTGATTTTTTATATACATAAGCAGGCAAGAAAGTGCTGCAAGATGTTTCAAGAGGAAAGGAACCATAGAAATACAGGATAGCTAGTTATATAGATTCTCCTACTAATTGGCAATCGCAAAGTGTGAATGATGTAAATATAATTTTAGCTGATCTTTAAATGACTCTAACACTGTAGACTGTGAACAGGAGGTGCTCTGCTCGCATGACAAAATGCTGAAGCTGTGACAAAATGTTGTGACATTGGCACCGTTGTATATTAACACTGGGCTACAGTGCAAAGAGATCCGAGTCACACAACTGCACCATATGCAATGTCAAAGCATGATGCTATGTTACAACCTCACAACAACTTAACATGATGCAGAGACTCAAATCACAGTCAGGCCCATTGGATTCAATGCTGTACTGTTGTCTTCTAGGCTTTTTGCCATGCTCACTATGATATACTGTGCCCTCCTTCAGCTTTCCAAGCTGGAAGCCCCAGAATGTGGAAGAGATGCGGAAAAATGGAGTTTCCTTTGCCAGTGCTGGGTTTGCCTCCCTTTAGCATACTCCATTTAACCACCCTATTTATCCTGCAGATGCTCTTCTCAGCTCCCATTTCTTTCCACTCCGCGCAAAGTGCCTCTTAAGGTTTGTGATGATATTTCTCAACGGTTTGCTGCCACAATGAATATTATTTTCTTTTCCTCCATTTGCTTCCTCAGCTAATGGCCAAGCAGCTGTAGCAACCTGTGACCTTGGTGCTCACTGATGCCACACTCAGAGACTAAACGATTCCTACTCAAACCAATTTGCTTATAATCTCAGATTTCAGTGCCTCCAGCCAGGTAAACTGTTAACGCTGTGGTGTCAGCTTTGCTTGCTGACATACGTATCACACGTATCACACGACACACGTATCACTCCTTCAGCACCATTCGTACAAGCCAAGACGGTGTTCTCTGCCTATGGAAAGACACAAATGGATTTGATCTAGTATGATCCAGCAGCTTGATTGTAGAACCGCTATTCCAATTAGCCAATGAAAACAGACTGCAGGACAAGGTGGCATTAAATTGTAGATAATATAGGCTCAGGCTGGGGTGCAGGGTTTCCTCATGCGTCTATAGTGAAGGGAATCCCACGGCTATCGCTGTGTTGTGAATATGACAACCAGCTTCCATTTCAGTTTTTGTTCACTGCATCTAACTGCAATGCAAGAAGATGTGCTGGAAATCAAGCAGAACTGGTACAATATGAGACACCGAGAATGAATACAAATATTTCTAAGCCAAGGCGCCAGCGGGGGACTGATAGAATGTATAACCAGGAGATTGGTTGTTTGTTTCCTTATTCATTCTGTTTTGTGGTTTCAGTTCTGTGAGTGCTGATTAAAAAGGGATTAACAAGGCAAAACACCGAATACGGTGGGCAGGCGCTGCGCAGGCTTCCCCCACGCCGCTTTGCTTGCTGACCTTTTTGTCGTGCACAGTGCTCATTATCCATGAAGAGAGGGCTGTTCTATTTGGCAGGGGTACCTCTATTTGTACCCCTGCCAAATAGAGGTACAGCTTGGAGAACAGGATGCAGATCCAAAGTAAAATAGGAACCTTGGATCAGAAGAAACCTTATGGGTCATCAAATCTAGCCCTCTGCCATCAGAGGCAGCCACAGCATATAATTATTTTCATACACTGATTAAACTCCATTTTGAAAATAGCTAAGGTTGTTTGCCCCCATGACTCCTGCT
>NW_005842439.1:7136-9549 GCF_000455745.1 Alligator sinensis | reverse complement strand
CTGCTGAAAGGCTACCCAAGGCCCCGGGGGCTCTTCTGAGAAATGTCCCAACTCCAGACTGAATTCATCCCCATTCATCTTTCTGGCAACACTATGCTCAGCTTAAATAGCTACTGCTGCTCGTTCTGTGCCCTGTTCATTAATAAAAATATGAAGATTGATCCTAAGACCGATTCTTAAGGAACTCAGCTGGTAACTTCCTCAATATAAGGTTGATCTTCCTCACTTCCTTTTTCATTGTGGCTTCTCTATTACCCAGTTCTTTACTCACTTTGCAATTATTTTATTAATCCCATATTCTCCATCCTAACTAAAATTTCCTTCTTGGTACCATATCAAGTGCTTCACTGAGTCCAGATAGATTAGATCTGCTGCATTTCCTATCCAGAAAGTCAGTTATCGAAGAAAGATGCCAGTGCCATCTCTACCTTTGATAAACTCGTATTGCATTCTGACCCATTTCCATTTACTTCTGTATCTTTAATCATTCTTTTACTTACATTTTGTCCTAAAGTCCTGCAAACCATTGGCCAGCCTCATTTTGACCTGAGAACCAAATGAATTTGAATATAGGATTCAGGGATGCTTGTTCCGTGGGTCAGATTCAGGGTTTAGGTATGACACCTAATATTGTGTTGACTTAAAGATGGCATTTAAAGGTTTGGGAGATTTGGGGGAATTGGCTTATAGGTATAGATATATGTATTATAAAAGGGTCAAGACGGGCAGCAGGGGGTAACTGATTTCTAAAGAGCTTGTGTCTCGAAGTCACACAGGGGTCCCAGCCTTCAGAAGCAGACAGGCTGTCTAACCCAGGCAGGAAAACAGCAAGGCCACACATCCTGGGCAACTGAAAACATCCAGGCTTTATTTTCATAATAGAGATAGGCCTGGCTCCAGGGCAATAGTTCCTGCTTGCAAAAAGCCTTAAGCTTTCCGGTTTTGGGGCGACAAACCAAATTAGGAGAACACTGGTAAAACCCCAGATTAGGAGGTGGGCACATGATAGGTTTGTGAAAATGGGGTTTTGGCTTACAGCATGGGACGTGTCACTGTGTGACCAACCAGCGACAGCCACGGATCAAAAGTCATCACAAGTCACCAGGAGAAGAAAGAATACAAAAGAAGGAGTTTTAAAAACAGAAGCAGCAGCAGTTGGCATCAGCCCCCGACCTTCAAGGCTGCTGACGGTGGACACCTAAGCAAAGGACCTCCAGGTGGCGTTTACATACCGGCCGGCCGGACCACTCGCCTTGTGTATATTCTGGGACTGGGGAATTCAAGTAATGTATGCTGTATTTGCTTTGCCAGCATTGCTTTCATTTTCTATCACTGTATATCAATAAACTCGCCTATTATCAACTGGCAGGTGTTGTGGTTGGTCTGAGGGTTGTGCTCGCCCAGAACAAAGGTATAGGGGCTGGGTTCTTAATTCCAGTGTCAACAATATGGTATGAGAACGCAACATTTTAATGTATGGTAAGGGCAAAGTTCAAGAGAAGCGCTAGAGAGATGAAAGGTCAACATGCTAGTCTACTATTGGGTTTACTCTGATTAAATCAAGGTCTGTGCCTCATAAATGGGATGTGATGTCTTAGAGAGTGAAGGTTTGGACACATCTAATCATCTGCACACCTACTGAGATCGAGTGAGCAAAGCCCTGGAAGAGATGTTACCTTCTCCTCTCCTCTAAACCCCAAGTTTAGGTTGTGGCTTAGAGGTCAGAAGTTTAAGTGTCACAAGAGGATTTTCTGGCATCTTCCATCCCATCCCCTGAAATGTTGTTAGTCACTTCACGTCCCGCAGGAGGACAGGACCAGTAATTGGTTTTGCTGGGGGAACAACCTCAGAGATAAATGTCTGGTGTGCAATAACTTACCTGCTTTTCTTTTTTTCTCTTGTCGCTCTTTTCTGTCCCATGAAATATACTATCCTGGTCATATTGAAGCTGCTATAAATGAAAGCCTGTCACTACTGCCATTATAAGTCCTATTTTTAAAGGGTTTATCATTCAGAGACAAACATGCCTTTTTCTTCCCTCACCAAGACTGATGCTGGATGACAAAGGTCATGCTCAGGCTACAGCCTAAAGTCCATTTCTGCCCCCCATGTAGATTTTAAACATAAATCTAACCATTTGAAATAAAAGTTGGACCAAGAGTGCTCCAAAATAGTAGAAGACTTGTGCTTTGGTTTGGTGGAAAGAGAGCAAGGTTGGAGGGCTAACACATATTCTGTACAGAAAAAGCAGAGGGAGAGTGAGTGGTGGACAGAGATGCATGCCAATCTTACTAGCATCATATTATTGCTTGATAGGTTAAATAGACAGATTCTTAAGCAGGTTAAGTAGACGTAGTATGATACAAGAGATAGTGCCTGGGGCCACATAGAGTGCCACATAGAGACAAGGCCC
>NW_005842439.1:3990-7105 GCF_000455745.1 Alligator sinensis | reverse complement strand
GAATAGTAGGAAAAGCAGTAAGAGAGGCATTCGATAAATGATGCAGGAAGACAATGGGAGTCAGTTATTTGTTACTGTTTCGGTAAGACAGATCTGATTTTAACATTTCAACTGCAATGACTAAACCAGTGGCTCCACTGCCTGTGCGATGTGGGGAAACATTTTGGTCTGCGGGTGAGAGACTTGAGCCAACCGTCTACATTTGGCTTTGAACAGCAATCAGGTGCAGTAAAGTTCACAAACTTTCTGTAAGGCTGGAAATACACTGAAATCCCACCCCATTTTAAATTTCCAGGACTTTCCTCCCTGCTGGGTGAACCATTCTTTATAGCACCCCAGTAACTTCCCATGGGTGGAAAGTTCCTTTCCGAAAATATCTGTATTTTTCCCTTGCCGAACTCTGAGCATAGTATTTCTCACCTGATCCCTCATCAGCATGATGAGCTCTTACGCCCATTTCTATGTATGGGGCATTGCCACTACCTCACCCCCAGGCAAACAGATGGTACCATGCAGAGCCCGTCTCTGCAAGTCCTTTGGCAGCTTGAAAGTTCCCTGCTGAGCTATTCATGACACCTCCTTTCATCCTCCACAGCATTCCCAGTGCAGTTCTTTCAGTAGGAAATCTGAGCAAAATACAGCAGGGTTGATTAATATCTAGCACGAAGGGTTGCAGGGAATATGCAGTAGCGCAGCCTGTATGCTCAACTGCTCAGTGCATGGCAAAAGAGTTAAACCAAAGCAAGAGGCACATGCATCAAAGGGGAATAGAGTCTCTTTCAGTCACCTATACACACATGCCTATAAAAAGTCTGAGGGAATTATCATAGGCTACAGCTTACTCAGGTACATCACCCCAGCAGCACACACTGGACTGAATCTTTTTTTAAAACTTCAGCCGATTTAGTGCTGTTGGCAGAAGGTGCCAGGCTGACAGCTCTGCCTATGTACACACCATTCTCTCTGGGCTCCAGGGACTACTATATTGGGAACTGGCAGTAACTCAGCCTCTGCCGAGGTGAAAGGGTCTGTGGGACAGATTCCCCCCCTCCCTGTTTGCATGAGTATAAATCAAGATAACTCCACTGATAGCACCATAAAGCCTTAGCTTGCATTATCAGGCTCCTTACGCTACAGCTCAAATATAACGTATAGTGTTGGTGCAGAATTTGTAGGAGAAGGTCTCTGTTCTGTGTCAGGCAGGAGATCTCACTAGCATGACCACAGCCATCCCTTCTGGCATTTTGCAAATCTACACATTCATCCAGGTTAAAGCCAGACAAAAACAAAGCCTTTGTATTCCACAGCCATCCTTGGAGCCACCCAGTTTTTAATGACACCCACAAAGAATTTAATGATGCCTATATCTCTTTAGTGACATGGGTGAACCATGGGGCTGCATCAGCGCAAATGGAAGGAAAATACGCCCTAATCGAGTGCTGATGGGGAGAGGTGGGAGGAGCGGGATTTATCTTCCTGCTTTCTTTCCTAAGCACTCCTTTATGGGTTTGCCTCAAGTTTTTAACATCCTAGAAAGACAGGGGAAATCAGGAAAAGCAAGAGGAAAAAATAGTGAGAGGGAGAAAGATGGAGCCAGATGCAAATAGCAAAACAGCTTCTCCGATTGCCCGCAGCCGTGCGAAGCCCAGCGCAGCGCCCCCCCACTGATAAATGACTATCTGACGTGCATGCAATCATGGGCGTTTTAAGTAGCTTTCAACATCCCCATATGGATAATAATTGAGTAGGCCATGGCAGACCAGGCCCCCACACTGAGTTAACCACAGGTCTTGAGAACTGTGTTGAGGGCGCAAAGGCAGAGTCGTCTATCTGGAAACAGCTGAGGAAATTGGTTGTCTCCGCATCTCTGAACAGCCTGTAGCATGCCAAACTCTGCTTAAATAATGGCTTCTTCCCTTCTCTCTCCCAAATCCACTTCCAAGCTCTTTAAGGACATAGGTCAGCTGAAGTTTATCAGTCTGTCAGGTTGCCTCTTCCACAGTCATTCTGAGCTGCCATTTCAGAGCAGTGCTATCCACTCATGTAATGGGGATGGAGGTGCTTGCTAGTGGTGTGCCCTCCTTCCTGTGTATATGGAGAGGCTGAGCTATGCCCATCCCCTCCCATTGTCAGCTAGCCCTCTGCTCCAGCTGGGAAGCAGAGGGGTGGAGCCAGCCCTGCTGTCAGGAGCAGACAGCTCAGCCCAGCCCAGGGCTGGAAAGCATTCTGGGATGCTGGGGGTCTCTGATTTAACTTGAACCAGGAAGGGGTCTGGGACAGAAGTTGCATAAACTGGTTTGACCCAAATCAGTTAAGTCTGATACTACATTCAACCAGACTTATATTAAACTGGTTTCAGCCATTTTGAAACTGGTTTATGTGCACTGAGCTTCTGTTCTGTTACAGGTTTAAATCAGCTTCTGATCACTTAAACTAGTTTATGTGTAATGTCTGTCCCTGCCCTGGTGTTCTGGGGAAAGGATGCTTCTCCTCATGACTTCTCTCAAGGATACCACAGACAGATGTCTCAAGAGCATCTCTGGGGAGATTCACCACTCCTCTCTTGTGTTTGGGGTAGGCAAGCAGGAGTGAGTAGACAAGAAGCAGGAGTGAGTGGACAAGAAGCAGGAGCAGTCTTCCTCAAGAGCACTGAGAATGTGGTGGAGACATACAGTAGCCAGACAAACCGACATAGGCCTCTCAACAGCCTCTGGGCTGAGCTACCGCACAGTATTTTCAGTCTTTCTATAGTTTCCACTCTGTACTGCAGTTTGCCTCCAAATACATCAACTCTCAGCACTTCACAGCATTGCCCTGAAACAGGCTCGTCCAGGAACCAGGAACCACACAGAAATCTCTAGTGTTACATTGTTTGTCAGGAGTCTTCCAACCCAGTTTGAGGACCCAAGAGGTCCAAGGCATTTCGGGAAGGGGTTGGGAGTGCATCTGAAAGCCCGAGGCCTTATCTGAGTTAAGGAAGCCTCACTCAGCTGCTGCAGGCTGAAAGCAGCCTCTTGGCTTGGTGTCTCTATTGGAAAGCCTGCTGTCATGGGCCAGCCTCATTTTGTAAGCCCAGATTATGATCCCTGGTGCTTCTATGGGCACAGGAGCACTT
>NW_005842439.1:0-3959 GCF_000455745.1 Alligator sinensis | reverse complement strand
AGCAGGCAGAATGACACAGCACACATACCAGTGCTTCTAAACCTCTCTAATTTGTCCCCATGCTAAACCACTCCTGCCTCCAGCCTCAGTCCTTCCTCCTTTGGACCCATCTCATTTCATGTTCTGCACATCCCCTTTGCCACACAACAAAACCCTGAATCCATCTTTTCCTGCCATCTCAAATGAATTCTGACAGTTGCTGCAAAAGTTCCCTGGGGAGACAGTCAGCATGGGCAGCTTCTACAGTGACTGTGCTGCAGTCGTGTGGCAGGCTACAGATCTGGCCCATATGTTGTCAGCATGCTTCCCTTTCAAACACACACGGATGCACTTTTGTTGGGCAGGTGACTCCTAGTCACTGGTATTACTTGCTTTCTACTTTAGGGAGACAGTCAGAGTCATGGTTTCCTCCTAATGCAGCGCTTCATCCTTGGAGGTTGTTAAGACCCGGCCAGACAATGCTTTGCTGGGATGATCTAGTCGGGCATGGTCCTGCTTTGAGCAGAGGGCTGGGTTAGATGACTTCCTAAGGTCCCTCCCACCCTAATTATCTATGACTCTATGATTCTTCCTTGGCACAGAGTGGATACCTGCCTCAGCAGAGCATGTGCGGGGAGCCTATCTCTTTGGTCAGCCGTCTGTGGGGTGTTGTGTTACTGCTACGTCCCTGTGTAGGGTTAAGATGTCAGAGGGCAGAGAGGCATTGGGACCCCTAGCACTGCAGTGGAGGAGAGATCTTTTGTCTTTTCAGTAGCAAGATCTGGCTAATTCAGGGGACACTCAGGAAAGACACATCAAGCCAAGTCCTGATTCCATTCAAGTCAATGGCCAGGCTCCAATTGACCTCAAAGGCCAGAATTTAGCTAGAAGCATGTAATTCCTCAGGCTCTGTATGCAAGGCAGCTTATCAAACATATGTACTCTCTCCCTCTACGTGCCTATTTGACTTTCACACTCTGGGTAGAAATGTGTCTTTTTAAATTAGTAATAGCACGGCAGCTGTGTGTTTACATAATCTTATGAGAGGGCCACATGTATTCTCACCCTGTGCTATTAATACTTATATTCTCACAACCACACACACACACTGTAGAGCAATGTGAAAATAGCTTTAAAATACTATCAAGCTAGCCAGTAGTTATCATGCTATCTAACCTCTAGATCCAGATTCATGGAAGACATACAGGAGTAACTGCAACATTATACAGGTGTTTTGTGCCCTTTCTTTGCATGTGTAAGCACCTGTATTTGTCCTTCAAGTAATGCTAAATCTAATGGGTTTGAAGGTGCCAATGCTGATGTGGGTGCCCAGAGGGTATTAGATTATTTTAAAGGCATGTTAGAACTTTTACCAGGTGTTTGTCCCTGAAAGGGCAAACTCAAAAGTGTACACGCAATTGTTCATGTGTGTACAGAAGGAGGTTGAATGGAAGCCCATTTGAAAATGAATTTACCTCTTTAGGCCAACTCTTCAGGTCCATTTGAGAATGTGTAATCTGTTTTTGATAGCAGCAGGGGATAGGTTTAAGAGGAGCATGCACAAATCTGTGCAGTTGGAAACCCTTTTGCACGCAGGTAGGTCCCCTGGGCACAGCACCCACCTGCCTGATTCCCATGCACAGTGGAGTGTTTCCAATGCACAAAGTGGGCATGTAGCCATTTTTGTAGGTGTGCTCAGCTGCACGTTCAAAATTAGACATGCAAAATCCAAGGTCAGCTTGAAGACAGCTGAAGCTTTTCACGATCATAGCAAAATGACTCGTGTTTCAATAGGAGCCAAATCCAGCCCTAAAGAAGCAGTGCACGTCTACCGTAGCAAAGAGAACTGTGACCTTAAATGCCAGGTCTGAATTTGGCCCCAGTGGAGGCCATCATATAGGTAGGGGCTCTTCAAGGAACTTCAGTGGCTGTGGGCCTCAGCTGTGGGGAATTACTGAGCATTCACAGATAGTATGAATCTGACCCGAACTAGGCAGCAAACCAGGGATCTCCAAAGATAACAGTATGAGTATCTGCAGCTGGAACTAAGGGCTTGAGTCCTGTTTGGACCTGGGGCAGAGGGTAATGCACAATGCCTGTTGAGTGGATTACATGTGCAAAAGCATTAATTTAGGTGACTAACCACCTGATTTGTGGAGTCAGATTTCTTAGTACGTGCAACTATCGGTACAAATACATGCAGACGCCATTGTGCACCTGCACTTCATGCAAGTTTGCCAAATAATTTCCAGGGCACATCATGATGCTTGGATGATCTTGTCAGTTAAATAAAGCATTTATGGATGCAATTAGGTATGATAATAAGATGTTTAACTGGTATAAAATATGCCCACAAATAATTACACAGAAGAAATTGGAGGCCTGTTCTGAACACTGGGCCCAATTTCTCTCTCTCCCCCGCTCTCTCACATTCCCTTCTATGTCGAGTCACGCTGTATAGTCAGTATTGACTCTTCGGCTATCTAGAAGAGGTCTTTTGTTTTCTGGGTCTGCAGGGACTGGGAGTGCAGCCAAGATACCTTGGAGTAGGGACAATTTATGTTACTCTTTCATGCCTCTTGTGGCCAGTATATAGATCAGCATCTCTGAACTCTAGAACAGAGAAGGGAGAAATTTAGGGATGGAAACTTTTTTTCACCCCACCCCCACAAAAAAAAAAAAAATGGAGATTCAGGTTGTCCAAAATATTTGAGGTATTCACTGTGATGCTTTAGCTATGAAAAATATCCAAATATTTAATTTGACATAAACATTTACATGTTTCATTTTGAAACCTCAGTTCATTACCATATTTACTTCATATTACTTAAAACAAAAACGCTAAACTTAGAAAAAAAGTGAAATATTTTGCTCATTTCTTTTTGACTTTGTTTTACCAAAATAAATAAATAAATACAAACTCCTTCACACTCCAAACCATGAACAAAAAAATCAGTGATTTACTAAGCTTGAACTCCAAACCATGAACAAAAAAATCAGTGATTCACTAAGCTCGGCTCCATAGCTGTATTCTGGAAGGAGTCCAATTCAGCTTTTCTTTGCAAGGTCCAGGGGCCAAAAGCCAAGTATAGCATAGGCCAAGGGGCAGGTAGAATGAATTTCCTTTATCCAGCCACATGGCACACATGTGTGGCAATTCAAGCAGCCATGTCAAGCCCCCTTTAAAAGGAAATTTTGCTGTGGGACCACGTGGCAGTCTTGGTGCCAGCAAATTCCCTGCAGATGGAAAGAGCAAATAAAAATGTGCATATTTACATTATACATGCAGATTAGATCGTGTGCATTCCTGATCGTCTGTCCCTGAAACACCCTCCAAAAGGAGTGTGGGGGAGAATGCAAAGGAGTTGAGTCCAGGACAAGCACATGAATGTTCTGTTCTTTCATTCCTTACACACACACATGCACGTGCACACCTGCACAGTCTTTTGCTCCTACAAACATCTATACAGATATGTGTGCAAGCATGTAGACACACACACACTTAAAGCATGCATACCCATGCCTGATTAACCCTCCCTAGTGCCCAAAGTCAAGAGTAAGCATATTGGTTCCCAGCTTTCTCTGCCTGACAATGAGTAGTAAACAAATTGTCTCCAGTCCTCCTGAACTGCCCCCCACAATTCAACAAGCAGGAGAAAGTCTAAAGTCAGATTCATTACTGCCTCTCTGCAGTTTCCCATCACTGTGCTCTGAGTTCAGTGGAGTGGCATGGGAGTCCCACAGGAGTATGCCAGGCCCCTAATGTACTCACAACTTCACCATGTCTAGGGGTCAAGTCTGATCTTGTCTTTACGGGTATAAATCAGGAGTAGCTGTAAAGCTGGTGGAAGGGACACTGGAATTAGACTGCAGTCTCCAAGTGGTCAGAGCACATCACCTGGATTTTGAAATACATGATTGAATCACAGGAGACATACAGCCATTCTCAGCTCTCCTTCTGCTCCCTGGGTCCCTGAGTC
>NW_005842438.1:1276564-1318732 GCF_000455745.1 Alligator sinensis | reverse complement strand
AACTTTGCAGCCTGGCAGGGAGGAGGGGCTGCTGCTAGGAGAAACTGACTGCAGTCTGCTGCCAGCTAGATTCTCCTCTCCCCTGGAACCAACAGTGAACTTCTGTTTGCTCCATGGGATTGTTGTAACTCAGACCACTTCCTGCAAATCGTTCTCAGTTACAGTGGGGAGCTGCACCTCTGTCTGCGTCCACTGTGAAGGACTTCCTCATATAGCAGTTGTCCTAGTTTAAAAAAAAAATAAATGAAAGAATAACAAAACAAAATGCTAATATACTCCCAAAGGTGTTTAAAATATGCATTATCCATAGTAGCTAACTAAAATATTTTAATTAATTAATTTTCTACTTTCATGATTTCTTAAAGAATGAATAATGATAAGGAGGAGGAGGAGTAAGATTTCAGTAATTTAAGTAAGACTACTCCTGTACGTAAAGTTACCCACAACTTTATTTACAAAACTGCACCCTATGTTTAGATGTTTGAATGATGATTATCCAGTGCAGATTGAGGTGGAACTGGAAAGATTAAGGTTATGGAATAGATTTATATGGGTACTTAGTTTAGACTGAGAAATGTCACTGTTATTCAGGGAAACATCTTTTACAATAACAATGGGGAAAAAAATGGTATCTTTTTGTCATCAGATCTTGCCATGGTCCTCAACTCAAGGAAATGGTAATTATTTTCTATGACTTTCAACAGCATAGGAAAATGCAAAATAGTGTGAGATATGGGTTTAGGTCAGTTTTAAGGATATACTTGAATCTCTCTATGAATTTCTGCAATATAAACCGATAAAGTAGAATTTAACAATAATTTTCCACAGTTCCTCAAAGCCAAAACAACCCAATTCAAACTGAAATAGGCTAGGCATTTCCTGCTGCTCTCTGAAGTACAATTTCATTCACAATAATAGTGTAGATTGGCAGAAAAGTGTCCTTTAAAAAGGTAATAATAATCTGAAGAAACTGAAGGAATGTGTTATACGTAGTCAGTGTGCATTTTCCCAAACTTATACTAGAAATACTGGATATGAGGCACGATTCCAGTCTGTAAGTATAAATATATATATTATTTATACTTATAGACTGGAATCATGCCTCATACCCAGTATTTCTAAAGTAAGTTTGGAAAAATGCACACTGACTACATATAACACATTACTTCGGTTTCTTCAGATTATTATTACCTTTTTAAAGGATATTTTTCTGCTAATCTACACTATTATTGTGAATGAAACTTAGATAGTGTTAGACGTCTAGATAGTGTTGATCAGGTAGGAACCTTTTCTTTGCTTATTTTAAAGAAAGAATGTTAGATATAATTTCATAGCTACCATTAATTCAGATTAAATATTGCAAATATATTATATTTTTTTACTCAAAACCTGTCAGATACACACACACACACACACACACTACACAAGTGAACTTAAGGGCCTTGTTACACAATTGTTACAATAATTTTGGGTGCCTCCTGGAGTTCTTAACCCCTGGATTGTCTACATATTAACATCTTAAAGTGGTTTAATGCTGTTATGCACCCCAAAGATAATCGTCCAGGGCAGAATTATCTTTTGATTCACACAACCCAGATCCTGTTCCATTAAGGTGTGGTCACTCCCCACAGATGTATCACTCAAATTGAAGCAATGACTGCTCGAGACGCCAATCTAGCACTAAATGAATCAACATTTGTGTGGCTCACAGTGTAAGGCGTAACACGGTCGTAAGGTACTAAATCAATATTACATTTCTTTTTTTTGGATAGCAATGTGAAAAAAAATTTAATTAGATGTTAGAAAGGAAACACATATATAACATCAGCTTTAAGCCAGAACTTCCTACATATCGACTAAAATAATTTTCACAGGTATACATCATAGAAAGAAGTGAAAAGGTTACTGCAAAAGTTAACTTTTGACTCTTTTTCTTCAACAGTGGTTTTCCCCCCAAAGATACATTTGTGCACTCATTATGTAGCTGGGCATTTTGAGTAATGCTTCTGGGGGTGGAGGAGGAGAAGGAGGAGGAAGCAATGAGCATGTCACTGAGAAGCCATTGATCAGCAAAACATAGGTCAATTATGTCCAAGGTAAGGCAGACCTCTTTTTCTTCCTACTGCTCCACAGATAAATGATAGACCAATAAGATAGAGAAATGGTCAGATCCACCCCTTGTGTTATTCTATTTCATTCCTCAAGAAACCATAGACTTTGAAAGCTTTACAGATAAGGAATTATAGTAGATCTGAATGTGTGAACGAGCTCCAGCAAGAAAAAGAAGAAGAAAAAAAAACAGCCACAGAACTGTATGTTAGTATCATTCACTAAAATAATGTTATTTTTATTAATATTTATTTATGGATGAAGGCGTTAATGATTCATGTGTATTCTAAACAAAATGAAAGTTTTATTCTGGCTGTGAGCAAATTATTACTGTCCATACTGAAACTTAACATCTTTTTTAAAAGTACACACATGCATGTGTGTATTTTCCCCCTCACAGAACACTTCTTTTAAGCAAAAACTAAAAAGAAAAAACCCAACCATTATTAATTACTAACAATGGTGATTTTACCCCTCCCTTAGGCAGCAGCTGGGAGCTCTATATCATTCTTTTGCGATCTAGCCAATAGGAAATACTTTTAAGAGGGCTACAGTTGAACTACCCCTCTTTAGAGGTTAGCGGCCTTAGTACCTGGAATATTATGAAGAGAAATGCTTACCAGCATACTAACAACAACATCATGTGCAAAGTATACAGTACCCTTCATCCTTGAGCACAGGAAACAATAGTAAGGGTGCTTACATTTTTTCTTAAAACCTGGTGGTTAAAGCACTCTCTAAGAGAGCTGGAGATCTGGTCCTTTCTTTTTGCAACCTGGAAACTCAAGTGGTCAGCCCAAAGTGGAGGAAGCTACTTTATTTTCCACCATATAGAACAAGGTCAACCTGAAACACTCTTTGGAACATTACTTGGCGCCAGACTACCATGCGTAGACCCTGAGATGGTGCAGAGTCATTTGGAAGAACTGGATGCCTTTAAGTTGGCAGGTCCGGATGAGCTCCATCCGAGGGTGCTGAAGGCACTGGCCGACATCATTGCAGAGCCACTGGCGGGAATATTTGAAAGCTCGTGGCGCACGGGCCAAGTCCCGGAGGACTGGAAAAGGGCCAACGTGGTCCCCATTTTCAAAAAGGGGAGGAAGGAGGACCCGGGCAACTATAGGCCAGTCAGTCTCACCTCCATCCTTGGCAAAGTCTTTGAAAAAATTATCAAGGCTCACATTTGTGAGAGCCCGGCAGGACAAATTATGCTGAGGGGAAACCAGCACGGGTTCGTGGCAGGCAGATCGTGCCTGACCAATCTAGTTTCTTTTTATGACCAGGTTACAAAATGCCTGGACACAGGAGGAGGGGTGGATGTCGTATACTTAGACTTCAGGAAGGCCTTCGATACGGTATCCCACCCCATACTGGTGAACAAGTTAAGAGGCTGTGACTTGGATGACTACACAGTCCGGTGGGTGGCGAATTGGCTGGAGGGCCGCACCCAGAGAGTCGTGGTGGATGGGTCAGTTTCAACCTGGAAGGGTGTGGGAAGTGGGGTCCCACAGGGTTCGGTCCTTGAACCGATACTCTTTAATGTCTTCATCAGTGACTTGGACAAGGGAGTGAAATGTACTCTGTCCAAGTTTGCAGATGACACAAAGCTATGGGGAGATGTGGACACGCCAGAGGGCAGGGAACAGCTGCAAGCAGATCTGGACAGGTTGGACAAGTGGGCACAAAACAACAGAATGCAGTTCAACAAGGAGAAATGCAAAGTGCTGCACCTAGGGAGGAAAAATGTCCAGCACACCTACAGCCTAGGGAATGACCTGCTGGGTGGCACGGAAGTGGAAAGGGATCTTGGAGTCCTAGTGGACTCCAAGATGAACATGAGTCGGCAGTGTGACGAAGCCATCAAAAAAGCCAATGGCACTTTATCGTGCATCAGCAGATGCATGACGAATAGGTCCAAGGAGGTGATACTTCCCCTCTATCGGGCGCTGGTCAGACCGCAGTTGGAGTACTGCGTGCAATTCTGGGCGCCGCAATTCAAGAGGGAAGCAGATAACCTGGAGAGGGTCCAGAGAAGGGCCACTCGTATGGTTAAGGGCCTACAGACCAAGCCTTACAAGGAGAGACTAGAGAAACGGGATCTATTCAGCCTCCGCAAGAGAAGGTTGAGAGGCGACCTTGTGGCTGCCTATAAGTTCATCACGGGGGCACAGAAGGGAATTGGTGAGTATTTATTCACCAAGGCGCCCCCGGGGGTTTTTCCTGCTTATGCAGGGGGTCGGACTCGATGATCTATTGAGGTCCCTTCCGACCCTAACATCTATGAATCTATGAATTACCACATATGTTTCAGACTGCAGACTAGACTGGATCACATCCTGAGTTCCTAACTACTTTAAATATGTGGCTCTAGAAAAAAAAAAATATTCCTGAAACTTTGTCTAGCCATTAATCTTATGAGCAGAGAATGCCTTGGAATTTAACACAGACAACATAGTTTCAAAAGCATAAATATATCCTGGTTCTAAACTAGATGTTAGTAGACTTCAGTCACTACGCACAAAACTAATTAATTTGTTAATGCTGTTATATAAGTTAAAGATATAAGTTTTAAAGGGTAAATCTTAATATCTCATAAACCTTTTCAATTTCAGTAACTCAGCCTTCATCAATAACAAGAAGAAATTATTGAGACAATCAAGACAAAAATACAACCTAATCTTTCTACATAGGGTATTGTTAAAACAATTATTAATTTGCAATGCATTACATGCAAAGCCATGAGAGACTGAAAAAACATTGATTAATTTTCCCAATCTATCACTTTATTTCAGATAGCATTCTGACTAATATCTGGCAGTAAAAGAGTGAGAGAGTGAGAGAGAGAGAGAGAGAGATCGGGGGGAAAGAGAGAAAGAGAGAGAGAACTTATTTTTTTTTTGTATTATACAAAGAGTAAAAAGGGAGAAAAGGAGACAGAGATGAGAACAGAACCCCACAAAATGCTAGTAAGGAAAGCTTTGTTAGTTAATAGTGAGCTATAACCAAATAGTGAAATTGTTGCTGTTCCTATTTATATGACCCAAATGTCATGATCATATTTTCATTTCCAGGTGGGCATCTTAATGGCTCTTAATGACCCAGCACATCACAAATTGGTGCAGTTCATTTAGCAAGGTAATGTCACCAAACTCAAAAGACTGTAGAGACTTTTACATTTTTAGATCTTTGTTATTAAAACCATTAACCACAAAAGAGTGTATAGCTCCACAACAGGCTAGGCATGAAAGCATTAGTCAATGTAAATGCCATCATAAGCTGAGATTGAAACCGCCTTCCTCCTCTTCCAGTGCCCTTCACACAGTCACACTTTTAATACTTGGTGGCCATCTTCCATCAGAGAGTATCCAACCAATGGTCTAGCATGACACAAATTGGGTCATGTGCTAGACTGGGGACCAGAGTGGATCAAATCCTAGATCCCTAACCATCTTTAAAATAAGGCCCTAGAAACAGTTGTCTCTGAAACTGTTCCAGACTGAGGAACAGGGTAAAGTGTCCAAACTCAAAGCAGAAGTGCACCTTCATGGGGAACAGAGAAGGTGGAGAGTATCATCAGAACCAGTCCCTATGCCCTAGTTCCTTTGGCTCTTCAGAGTCTCTGTCATAGATTGGCCCAGCAAGAATTAGGTAGGCAGATCATGATCCCCTCACATCTCAGCATGAGATAAGGAGAATGTACATAGTCTCAGTGAAATCCAAGTCCAGTGCACCAAGAGGGTGTTGAGAGTAGCAAAGAATAGTCACAGTGGGCATGTCTACACGTGCATTTTAATGTGCAGTAGCCTATAGTACTACACTTTAAAGTGGTGTGTAAAAAGCTGCTAATATGCTAATGCTCATTAGAATAGATTACTTCATATTAATTATCACCTAAAAAGTGTGCACTTGTACTACTGCACATTAGTGCAGTCTAATGTGCATTTATTTAGTCCTTCATATTGGAATGTGCCTATACACACGTGCGGAGGCTGCTCTAAAATGTTCTAATTACAGTATGTTGGATCAGACTTGATTAATTGAGTCTGCTGAAGCGTGGTAATTACCATGCTCCGGCTAGGCTCTACATCTTGTGTATCAGTGTCCCTATGCTTGAAAATGTTGGTGGGGGTGCTGTATCTAAAGCTTATCAAACAAGCTTTAGATTAAGCACTTCTGCTGTAATTCTGAAGCATGGGGATGCTGATACGTGAGATACTTCAGGCACTTTAATCAAAGAAACTCTTGGAGCTCTCTGATTAAGGTGCCTGCCCCCCTGTCCCTGAAGCACATATATCGATACCCAGAAGTACTAAATTTAAAACGCATTAGGAAAAGTGCATTAATGCACATGTAGACATATCCACTTAGAAGGGGTCAAGGAAGCCATTATAGAGCTTTTCCTTCTCCTTTTCCTAAAAGAAGGGGCTGGTCACAAATGCTACCAGATCTAAGTGGTTGACAGAGGTACCTGTGGCCAGGCCCTATGTCTCAGTCAGTACTGGAAGTCGCTGGTCCTCTTGGAAATGGGCAACTTGTACAGAGTGTGTCAAGCCAGGTCAGCTTATTTTGGCATTGCTGCCACTAGGCAGCACATTATATCAGTATAGATGTCCATGATGTGAGTGTGAAACACTGGCTATCCCTGTGTTCAAACCATCCTAGCCAGGATCTCTTTTTAGGCACAACAAAGGATGAAAGGACCACCACTCTCATTGCTATCCATGGATAAAGTTATAGGCAGTGATAGCAAAGGAATGCCCAGAGAGTGGCCATTGGGGAAGGGTCATTGCATGTGGAAGTGGTCCTCCAGGATAGGCAGGCAAATAGATATGGATCAAGGGAGTCAGTTCCTGGTTTCTTTTTTGCATAAACAACCATATGGTTGATGCAATAATGGTTGTTGTCTCCAACTTATCTGGTCAGAATTTGAACTGATGCTTGGAAGAGTTATGGTTCTAAATGGTGATGACTTTCAGCTTTGGGGCAGTTTTGACAATACTCCCAATGGTATTATTCTTTTTCTCAGTTTGCTTCAAGTTAATTAAATTATAGAGAATTTGGAACAAAATAAAAACTAAAAAAAAAAAATTCAGATTATGATTAGATCAATGAATCTGTGAATCAGGAGGTTCTATTCCAGTTTTAGGATTTGGCCACAGTGCAACAACAGCAGGGTTAGCAATGAATTTTGTCACGACTGGTCTTTAGCAGTTGTCATGAAATTTACTGTTCTAAGGTTTTCTCATATTATTTTCTCTCTCTTGACAAATTCCGTTCATCATCCAGTGCATAAGAAGATCAAACAAAAAGCATATTCAATGGATATGATTTTACATGATGCATATTGATTTCATATTCTCATAGAGTTTTCCTGATTTGTCATAAGAATGAGAGGATGATCCAGTGTAGACATACCTTTGCAGACCTATCACACCTATCTGGAGATTTTACCTAGACTGAAAAGGTCAAGGTAACTGTCAAGAACTCACCCCAGGTATTACTAATTACCAGGGATCTGAGTTTTCTGTTTCCCATGGGAAAATGGAGAAAACCACAGATTTTACCCTTTACCAGAGGAAAATGTGAATTTTTCATTTTACCAGAGAAATGTATGTTTTTTGCAGTTTTGCGAAGAGCTCTTTGCAGGCTGTCAGAATTCCAGCCTGCAGGGGGCTGGGAGGGAGAGAGAGGAGGGTGGTCAGGTAGGGGGTGCCATGTGTTCACATGGCTGCAAGGTACCCTGGAGGGCAGCTCCTGCAGGTAACTGGGGGGTGGGAATTGAGGCCTCCATAGAGAGGGAGGGAGGGATGGAGTTGGGCAGGGATGTGGCTGGGGCTGGGCCTGGAGCTGGGGTTGCTGCCCAGCTGGGTAGTGTGTGGGGCTTGGGGCCTGGGGCTCAGGGCTGCAATGCATGGCTGCAGGGCCCCAGTGGGAAGTGTGACAGGATGATGGGTGGCTTGTCTGGGAGGGTGAAGTGAGGGGGCAGCTCCCTGCCTCTGTGGGCACACCCAGGAGGCAGAGAGGACCTATGCCTCCAAGACCTGTGAGTGTCATGGGCTGCCCACTGCAGGCTCGGGCTCCCCGCCCTGCTGCCCTCCCCTGGGGCCTCCACAGCCCAGGCAGTGTGGCCTGGCACTGAAAAGAACAGCAGGGATCTCCTTGCCATTTCAAGCTTGGCGCTGCCATGATGAGGTGTCCGCTGTGTTCGTGGAAGCAGCGGGGGTGGTAGCACAGGGTTGTGTCCCTCACTGATACCATGTGCGCACAGGATGCATTGCCAGGGCAGCACGGAGCTCGTAGCGGCAAAGAGATCCTCACGTGACCCCGCTATGCCCTGCAGTGCTAGATGGCACCTGCTGGCTGTGGAGCCCCTAGGGGAGGTCAGCAGGGCTGGAGCCCAAGCTTGCAGTGGGCAGCCCACCAATGCCCCATTCACAGATCTAGGGGGCATGGGTCCCCCCTGCCCTCTGAGAGTGTGTGCAGCTGTGGGGAGCCATCCCCCCCCCCAGCTTGATCCTTCAGCTTGCAGGCAGTGTGGTGGGGGGGAGAGATGATCTCTGCTCTGCTGCAGCAGCCACTGCCTCCTGGCAGAGTCAGGGGGCTGTGGACCCAGGAACCTGGCCTCATAGCCCTGGCAACTGGAGGACCCCTCTGGCAGGGCAGGGGGGCAAGGGGCACTGGGAAGACTGAGGGAGCTGTGGGGGGAGAGTGAGGGGCACCAGCAGGGCCAGGGGGTTCTGGCAGCAGGAAAGTGAAGGCACAAGCAGGACTGGAGGGACCTTTCATTTTAATAATGGATTGGGGTTTTTTTTTTTTTTATCAGGGAATTTGTGATTTTTGTTTTACCAGGGAAATCCAGGATCCTGGACAATTACAGTCAACAAACAGCTGCACAATATCTAGTTTCAGGTGGAATTATATAGTTATAAAATGTACCCATTTAAGATGGAAACGAGAAATTCATAAAAAGATGTTGCACTTTCAAGTTTTTTGATAGGCCCATTCTTAAAACCGTAAAAAAAGCTTCCATTCTAAAGAGTCCAAGTAACATGAGTAGCTGCAAACTTGTTCTACTTATTTCCTCAGACATTTCAGAAATAGTATAGAAGTATTACATATTTAAACAGCTCACAGGTGTTCACAATTCCATCCCTGTTTTCTCTCTTGCTCCAAAAGAAAAGACATAGTCTTTCTTTATAATGGTTGTCTTTACCCTTCACACTCCCAAGCCCATTCAGCTCCCTGCAGAAATTAGTCCACTAGACCACAAGGAGATAATTCTTATAGTGTCTTATTTCCCTTTCTGAAATTATAATAATTTGTCACAGTCTGAATTGAATAAATCTTTATTCAAACTAAGTTTCCAATAAGCAACTATACTGAACTTTTTTTTTTTTTGGTTTGTTTGTTTTTTATGATTTAACTGACCTTTTCTTGTGGAAAAAATGTAAATTGACAGATAACTTTATGTAATCAATTATGCAATTTAGAATTATGGAAACCAACTGACTGTTTACAGCCAACAGATTTATTTTAAACTGACTCGATAGCAAAACAAGTCTTATTCTGTTAAACATTAGGTCAATTGCTATTCCCACTCCCTATCACTGACATTTGTGGAGCTTGTTATGTGCCAGATCTCCATTTCTATTTGTAGGAAGATGACATTATTCCTACAGACAAGAAACATGTTCTGATATTCACTTGTAGCTACTGAAAGATTTACTCATAATTCATTCAAGAATTACTTCTTTAAAGGAAATTGGCTTTGAACTTTATTAAGAAAAAAGCCCTGTATTCTCAGACCAAGAGCAAAAGAAAAAAAAAGTATACTGCTTAGGATAACAATTCAAATGTAAAGCACTGATTTGCACTTCAACTATAAGCAAGTTCATCCATCTGAAAATCAGTCACATTGAATTTATGTTCTCCTAAATATTTCAACTTCATCTCTTCTGCAACATATTGTATAATCTTCTGTATAGCCAAGGCTTTAAATCATAACACCTGAAATCAAGATGGTACGTCCATTTACAAGCACCTAGAAGCAGTTATTGGTTTATAATGGAAAATGTTAAAGGGAGTTGAAGTGCATCATATCTGTAATATATGCCTTAAACACACTACTGAAAAAAATAAATTAAAAAAATAAACACTTTAAAATTAATTCATATTTATATTTAAATACATTAATATTGTATTTAGCTTGTATCTGAAAATATGCAGATATGCATTGCCTGTTTACCTACAGGGCTTTTCAAGTCCTTGTGTCCTCAGGCTTTTTCATTACTTTTTCCTGTTACCAGGTTGGGAACAAATTTGGGAAAAACAGGTTCCCGTTCCAAAGTTCGTATTCTTCTTTTAAAACCAACAAAAAAAATCCTGCTTGTAATCCTTAAGGAATATAAATATATCAGGTTTCCTGTATTGTATCTTTAGGGTATGAGAGTTGGTATTTGATCTTGCCATTTGAGACTTATTAGGTTCACTGTTCTGCTCTGATATTGCTTGTATTTTTGAGTTAGATATTTGCACAGGTTCATTTTTGCCCACAATCTTCATTCCTGTCTCAGATAATTATTTAATACTCATCAAACCCTAAGGCAAGTGCTTGAGTTATCACACCACAGGCTAGGCATCATCTAGTCCCATTATCCAGACTGAACACAGAAGCACTACCTGGTGTCTAAATGAGAGCACTCAACTTTTTTGTCTCCTTCCCCAGCCCCCAGCACTCAGTCCCCAGCCATTAGGGCTGTGTGAGGCTTCAGACCATGCTTTGGATCTGGAGAAGCTTCGGACACTTCAGCATCCCAAGCAGCATGATCAGATTGAAGTGATGGCTTTGTTAGGCTTTCCGAAGCAGTTTGGAGCTTCCGAACCACTTCAGAAAAGCCTTGGAGCCACCTCGGATATCCGGCCATAGGGTATAATGGGGAATCAATTAAATATCTATAACTTTTTTACTATGGTTGGAACCTATCCCTTGTTCGGGGTCTGGAAGAAGGGTTTAAATTTACATCATGCAAAACAAATGTCAGTAAAAAATATGTCAATAAAAAGGTTAGCTGTCAGTAAAAAGTTTGCAGCTTAGAAGTAAAAAAAAGTCTCGGGCTGGCAATCCTGGAAACTCTACTTGCATCTGCTCTACGGCTTGTTACTGCTGTGGTCTCAGCTGAGCACACCAGAGAGTGTACATGTGTCTGGGGGAGGGGTATGGAGCACTGGGGGATGCCAAAGAAGTGAAACCCCCTTATTGGACCTCCCATTTTCAGAGAACAAATTTAGCCCATTTTCAGAAACGGGGGTTTCTGAAAATGTGTCATACACTCCATTTCTGAAAATGGGACAATAGTATTTATTTGACCAACCCTATAGAATCATAGGAAATTAGAGATGGTAGGGTTATCTAATCCAGCCCCCCACTCAAGGCAGGATCATCCATAACTAAACAATCCTAGCCAAATGTCTGTCCAACTTGCTCTAAAAAAAATTCAAGGATGGATGTTGCTCAATTTATCTAGGTAGCCTATTTCAGGGCTTGACCACCCTCATAGAAAGTTTATTTTATTCTCCATCCTATATTTCCCCTGATGCATATTAAGGCCACTGTTCTTAATCATACATCTATAGAAAAAAGCCATCCTCTCTATAATCACCATCTCCATCCTTTCTATAATCACCATTCAGGTAATTGAAGACTTTTATCAAATCACCCCTCAGTCTTCTCTTTTCCAGACTAAATAACCCTAGTTCTTTCAGCCTTTTCTCTTAAGACTTACTTCTAATGACCCTAGTAAGTTTTTGTCACTCTGTGCTGGACTCTCTGTAATTTGCTCACATCCTTCTTGAAGTATGGGTCTCAAAACTGGACATGGAACTGGAGGCCTCACCAGTGCTGAACAGAGTGGAATAATCACTTCAGCCATGTGAAGATGAAGCAAGAGGTGTCTGTGCATGTCATTGTGAGGGTGGCTAACTGCTTTTGCACCACTTTAATGGTGTTAGTGTTTGCACCTGTTGGCAGGGTATGACGTATTAATTCCAGTCACAGCATCTTGTCCCCCTTGATGCTCCGGTGGAAGTAGCCTGCCACCTTTCTGCATTTTGAAATGAGCTTGCTGGTGGTGCTGGCACCATCACTGGCAACCCTGTCCCCTTCCAGGGCATCCCTGACAATGAGGTAGACAATGTGCCACACAGCTGATGCCATCTCCATGAGTGGGAGGTTCACTTTCAGGAACACTACATCACCAGCATTGCTGAACACCCTCTCACTTGAAACACCATTTAAGCATATTAAGGTGTGGTAATAGAATTAAATCATGTGGATAAGTGCCCAAAGCACCACTTACACAACAGTAAACTTGTCATATAGGTGCAAAAAGGGTAATACTATCTTCCCTAAGCCTTGAAATACATCATTAAATATATCTCAATCAACTTCTGTTTCTACTATATTGCTTGGCTGCAGTTAACTTTAATAATCTGAAATGCCAGCAATTTTAAACACACACACACACACACACACACACATACACACACACTCTCTTCCAATATTCACATTCTAAATTTAAATTTCCATATCATTTTAAACCTATTTTTGACCATTAAAAGCAGATCCATTTTCTATTCATCCTTAAGGTATCCAAGGTCAACACACTGAGAAACAGATCTCGTGAATGTTCATTTCTTTCTTTAATGGTAAAAATCAGTTTTCCTTGATGTATTTTCTTTCCTCCATTTCTCAGTTTATTCAAAAAAAAATATTCCACATATGAGGCATTCTTTCCCATATACAGGACCTTTTCATTCTCCCTGGATCTGGCCACACACAAAAAAATCTGTCCCTGGCACGAATTTTCTTTCTTTTTAATTTCACTTATTGGCAGAACAATGACTTCCAGCCATTAAGTGTACATGTGGCTGAATATTAAAAGTGGCTTTATATGAGAAAAGAGGTACATGCTTTCATGGTTCATTCCAGTCCTTTCAAGTGCTTGGCCACCTTTTGTTCTATTCAACATGTATCAACTACACATTTAAGTGTTAAATTAAACTTCCTCTACAACCCTGCTTACAATGAATCTGATATAGTATCACACATAATGTGATATTTAATGAGGGATTCTCACAGGCCCTCAAATTCACAAGTTTGTACTGCCAGTTTTAATACAGTCACATTTCCTCCATCTGTCTGACTTCCACTGAAAAATGCATGCCTCATATGTAGCATTTCTGTGGTGCAGAGTATGCCTGAAATTTACCCATTAGGATGATTTTTTTTCTAGATCTTCAAATATAAAAGTATTTAAATATCCCTATTCCTTACCCATCCACCCAAATAATATTTGCAGCCATTCATCTTTTTTGCCTATACCATTCACATTTCATTATAATTCAACTTTGCTCCTATTTCTGTAAGTTATCAACTTAATTTCCTTCAAGAACTCTGTTTTCTAGTAGCTTCAGTTGGTCCATGTTCTCTCTTGTATTCTTACATTGTTTCTTTTCTAAAATACTAAACAAAAATATAGGAATATTCTAAGTAAATAGTATTTAACTATAGAGATATGTTTCTGGTGGGCCCAGATGACTCTCTCCCATCTACCCCTGATCTTGCTCATTGCCATCTTTGTCTTCTCAAGCAACACACTTTGAGCAAGTTGATCTCTCTTTCAAAGAGTTACAATTAGTACATAGCATCTTTGAAAACAGGCCATTTAATTAGCAGCCTGGCATCCTTGATATAAGTTTGGCTCTGAGCAACTTTGCAAAATTTAGCTCTAAAGTGTAACGATTCTATAGCTTTCCACTATTCCGTAGTTAGAACATATACTTCTTGATTTTGACCTCAATTATTTAAATGGGAAACACTTCTGTGGGCTTGAACTGATGCAATTTGGGGAGAAAGGAAAAATAATATGTTGTAGTGATATATTACACTTCACAGTGAAGGGGCAGAGAAAACCCAGGAGAATCAGATCTGATGGGGTACAACAATCAAATCTTGTTCTAAAATTTAGTTCATTCTCTATCATTCAAACAACAGAATGTCAGACTCTGCATTGCCAATATTGTACCAAAATGTTCACCCCTAAAGCAATTCAAGCAAACTTTTTGATTAAAGGCAATCTTCAGACAATTTAAATTTGCTGGATAAAGGCCAGGTGGGATTTTAGCAGCAGCAGGTAATATAGAAGAAAGAAAAAAAAAAAACCCAACAAACTTAAAATGTATAGTTTGGATATTTTCCACTGAGATTCTTTAAAACAAACCTAAAGACAGCACCTGCAATTTTCTGCTCCTCAGCACTTACTGAAACTTCTGCAAAGCTTGTAAAATTAATCACTTTATTTGAAAATCCTCCAGAATTTCTAGCCCTCTTGCTGTGCTGTTGTTCCTTCTCCCCCTCCCTCCACCAAGTCAGTTTTTGCTGAAAACAAATATGTTGTTTTTTAGACAGAAAGACATAACATGCATGTAAAGGTACACCTAAAATACCCTTACTATATTTTTAACTACAAAGAACATTATGCACTGAGAACTATAAGGCCCAAATCTCACTACTTTTAGAAGGCTAAATGGCCCTATACAAGCAGATTTGTAAGTAGCACTTAATCCCACTTAGTTTCACCTTTTAAACTAGACTTTTCTTTCTGATCATGCTCAGAAGGGCTCCACTACCACTACATATGTTTTGTTGCAATTCAGAGAGAATGCCAAATTCTGTGTAAGCCCCTAAAACTTTAATTGAAGAAAGAATACAAATAGTGACTGTCTCATAAAGGAAAAGAACTCAGTCATAAAATCACGAGCACACAGGGTCCATCTACTTGTCACTGTACTGTGTGGCGATGTTGCTACAGTGCCATGCTTTAGCACTTCCTTTTGGAAGTACTAAAGCACAGTGCAGTATGAGTGGTTAATACACTGTGCATGTAGTCTGTGGGTAAATTTCACTGTTACATTACCATAGTGGTGCACTATACCTGGGGAGTGTGCCACTATGTTGACATAGCTGGCAACCACATATAGACACACATAATTGCTACATAGCTATAGCATACCATAAGGTGATATAGCATATTGCTACGTCACTAGAGGGCAATGTGTAGATGTGCCCAAAAAGTAGGAGACCCAGGTTCTAGGATACCCTCTATCAGAGGAGGTTTGAATGTACATCTCCCACAATCCAGCAAAATGCCCATCAGACCAAAATCTAATCAAGGCCAAGGGGCACAGACAGAAGTTATGTTTGTTGTGCAACCAGCCTCCTGAAAGCACTGTACAGCTATGTCATGACATACATGCATGGCTGCAGAGCACTTTTAAAGTGACTGATCATGCAATAAATTAACCCTCATCAAATGAAGGATCAGATAAAGATGCTACACTTTAGTACACCTTTGAGAACTTTAGAGCACCTTAGGGAACTGTGTTCTCTTAGGTTAATTTGTGGTGTGATCAGGGCTGGGCTGATGCACCCCAGCCCTGTCCCTGGGGCTCTTAGCATGAAGGGAGCAGGGAGCGGGGATCGAGTCTGACTTCAGACTGGGGTTTGTCTTGCCTGGGCTGGGGTGGAGGGAGGGGGAGGAGGTGGATCAGAGCTACTCCACCTCACATCCCTGGCTTCCCCCTTCAGCTGAGTGTCTGTTGGATCAGGGAGGCAGTCTAACTAATGGTGCATTATGTAAAGTGCTATGATTTAGAGCAGGGGCCTGCACTTCTGTCAGCACCCAAGATCACCCACTGTCATTCCACTGGACAGCCTATAAAGAGATCAAAGAAGAGGAAGGGTTTTATTTGTGTGTGTGTGTGTTTTTGTTTTTGTTTTTTTTTTATGTTAGCCTGAATGTTTTGCCCTGTGTTCTTGTCCCAGGGCCTAAACAGTCCTCAAATAAAATGTGTAGATAACACAGAGGCAGAAAAAGGGCTATAAAGCCACCTCACTGAGCAATAGAACAAGGCCATGTACAGATTTGGGTTTCTACCAAGAGAATTACTGTTCTCTCAGTAAAAACTAAAAGTGCAAATATTCCAGCTTTTTCTCCCAAATAAAAAATGGCTGCTCTGGTAGAAAAGTAACCTAACTACAATGAGCTACAAAACCTGGGAGATTTTCTCCCAGAAGACTGAACTTCTGCACATTTTGTCCTGGCTAAGCTCCTCATGGGGACCAGGAGTGGAGCTGTAGGAAAAGCTCTCATGCCTTCCACAGAGAGAGGTTGCCCCCATCTGGAGAAGGCTCAGGGGAGCAGCTTCTCCTGCCCCCATATAGACCAGGAGGAGAAAAGATGAGCAGCCATCATCTGCCTCCACCTGTTTCATACTCAGGAGTTCTTGGAGTCAGAAGCAGATAGGGGCTTTGTCTGATGTTCCCTGTGCTCTGCTACCAACACAGAGAGATAAAAACAAGGAAAAATGCAGCCCTCTGCCTGTTTCACAAACCAGAGTCCCTAGTGTGTGGAGAAGGAGGGGACTTTGCCATGTTGTTCTATCTGCTTAGGTGAGAACCACATGCAGGGTCCACAGTAGATCAAGGAGTCTCCAGTGAGAGAAGTAGGCAGTGTGGCTTTGGCTCACTTTTCCAATCTTCCAGGAATGGGATGACTGGAAAAGCCCGCACTTTCACCATACTAGGATCACCTCAGTATCAGGGAGGCACAAGGAGTAGGGGAGAGAAGGAAACTGAAGACTATCTATACTGCTCCTTTTCCTGGAATTATTTCTAGGTGGAAATTTTCCACTGCTGGAATTGCATGTTTGTACTCAATCTAAGACTATTGCTTGCTTACTTTTCTTCTGACCCTACACATCTTTCCTTCTTGGCTGCCCACTGGGCCAATTTCAATTGAATGGGTAAAGGGCACCCTGTCTTGTGGTGGATCCCATATGAGCATGTTCAGAAGGACTAAGTACCAGCATCATTTACAAGTGTAACTAGCTCTTCAGAAAGAAGGAATGGAATAGCTACTTCCATTTCTTTAGGGACTTAGTGATTTCACCTTCCCCCTGAAAATAGATAGATAGACAAGACACCTCATTGTTTTCCATTCAATTTAAAGAGAACTAGTTTTGCCTAAACCTGAAAGAGGAATAAAAATATAACAATAGCTTAAAATATAAATCACCATAAGGGCAGAACCACATCACTGTGAAGACAGAAAATATACCCAAGACACTTTAAAGATATTAAAAAATGAATAAAAAGCAGGGGTCAGAGCTTTCCTCTGTTGCTTGTGAATAATGAAGCTGCCTCCTGGAAGTAGATAAGTTAGAATAGTGCCCAGTGTTTTCATTATCATAATGGAACAACTGTTTCAATACAAAGCCCAAATAACATTCCTGGAAGCTGTGAAAGGCTGCATTATACACTTTGTAAAACCCCCTGCAGCATACATACTTATTACTACTAAGCTAAAGCTCCTCCTTCTACCATGATTGATCTGTGTGGAACAGAGACATTGAAAAATGGTATCTCGATGCCTGAATATCCTTTTGAGCATGATTAAAAGTTCATGCTGGAGTTTTTCTACAAAGACTGACTATCCATCCATGGATGATTGGCATGGCCTCTTGCTGAGTTTAGCTAAAGAGAGTGTTACTTCTAGATTTCATATTTCTGTGGGGAAATTTATGTTCTAGGATATAAATCAAACTAAACATGAGCATCAGTTTCAGCCCTCATACTTACAGAAAATACATGTATAGTACACATTGGACTTCAGAATGAGGCTTACTCTCATCATCATCATGGGTTTTTTTCAATGTGGCTTGGGTTCAACAAGATTTCACCAGTTCTAAAGCAGAATTCTGCAAAACATTGATTAAATTCCATGCTTTTTTGTTTGTTTGTTTGTTTGTTTTTGGGGGGGGTGGAGAGGGATGGGGAGAAGAGATGCAGCTAATGTGTCTGTCCTAGAACTAGAGATGGTGGTTCAGTGGAAGTGATATTCTTCTCATTTTTACTGCTGCAATTAATTGTCAGACTGAAAATAATGACAATTTCTCTAAACAGGAACTGGGAACCTTATGGTACACCAGAATTTAAAAATATATTTTAGCTTTGTTCTGATCCAGAACAAAACCAAATAAAACAACAACAACAACAACAACAACAACAACACAGTCCTATGAATCAGGAACATTAATTTTCAGTGTGCACAGCTACATATGCAATTATTGAGCCAGACTAAACTCCAGTGCAGTTTGTGCTGGAGATTATGGCTCTGGCGTGCAGTGTTTACACATACACCCAGGACCATAGCACATTGAGCCAGGGTGGCACAGCCTGAGCTGGCAGTGGACCCCAGGGGCACAGCCTGCCATCCTGGAGCTGCTTCACCCTGGCTCGAAGTGCTGCAGGTGGGCTGGCTGGGACACAAGGGTCCTACAGGGTGGGGATAGCTGGCTGGCAGCCCACACACTGCATCACCCTAGTGTCCCAGCCAGCACCAGTCAACATCTACACATGATTTGTGGTGGAGTAAATAGCTCTGCTGTAGGATAGTACTAGTGTCAGACAGTGCCATCCTATGGCAGAGTTGTTTAGTTTAATCTGACATAATAGTGCTGCAGGTGTAGATGATGATACTTTACTGCAGAGCTAATTAGTCTACTTCACAGTTAAAACACATATGTAGATGTATTGTGTTCTGAACTACATTTTCTTGCCAAAAAAGGATCTGTGGATCAAATCCAGATATTCCAAAGAGTTACAAAAAAAGATGTTTCACAATATGGTTATTGGGACTTCCTGGGTCTCATGGTACTATGTTATTTCAGGAAACCAGATCATGTAAAACCATTTTTCAGGTTCCACCTTAAGGGATTTTTTTGCCTCTGCTTTTCCAAGTAGGCTGCTCCAAGATTTCACTCCTCCAACGGTTTAGCCTAAATATATTCATGGCAAGTGTATACCCATTTCTTTTCTTATTTCCATATTTTCCTTTAGCTTAAACAGTTCTTCTTCATTATGACATATTTACAAACCCCCCCCCCCCCCAAAAAAAAAACCAAACACATCCTCTCAGAATTCATAGTCTATGTTAAACCATGGAAGCTATTTTGGTCTCCTTTCAATATCCATTTTGCTCATAATCTTTGTGGCTGTTCTGGGCTTTAGATTGAATACATCTTTCTTAAACATAATGATTGGAATTAAACACAGTATTCTGGATGATGATGACTTATATAATGATATTAGCACTTGCCTTCCTTGATACATTGTAGGATCTCATTATTTTTGTTTTTAATGTTCTTATATTTCTGGCTCATTGTAATACTCATCAACTAATACACCTAATATACGTAAGTCATTCTTCTTTGTCATATTCAATGAATGATCTTACAATAGTAATCTTTGTTATTTGTTTTAAAGCATAACACTGAATATTTTACTATTAATTTAAATTATATTTCTATTAATTCAGGCCCAAGATGACACCCATCTTTTTCTGTATGATATTCTACCCTTCTTTGTACTAAAAATACCCTTAACTTTGTCTCACTGGCAAGGAAAGTAACAAAAAAAAAAAATTACAAATTTCTCCTTGTAGGAAGTTAGTTATTTGATTTAAAAAAAAAGACTCGAAATTGTCTTTGGAAATGTCATACACTTGTAAGAGGAATAGATAATGTATTAAACAATGTGAAATAAATGAGAAAATAATATTTTGGTTCTGATCACCTGAGATAAAACACAGCTGCATGACATACCTACTACTACAAAAATTTAGTATCAGTGGGAGACAGAAAATTTAAGTGAATCAAGAATATATTAATATGTCTGGAACAAAAACAGAATATGTGCAGGTGTTCTTCATTGTTTACTCTCTTGTTTTGTGTTTTGATGCATAATGACACCTTGGGGGCATCGACATGAGATGCTTAATGTACAGTAGCCTAATAATACAATATAGTAGTATGTGGGCAAAAACTGTGCTAATAAGTTACTACACAGTAGTATTAGGCTACTGTGCAGTAAGCATCACTAAAAAGCAATGCTCTAGTTCCTCTAGCTACTGCACATTTAGTTAGTCCTTCATTAAGCAAGTACTGCTTTAAATGCACAGTAACTACTGCACATGAATGAACATGTAAATGTGCCCCTTAAGTACTTGGCATTCTACCTAGAAACTCATGAGTGGATCCTCCTATTTATATTGATTAGCACTATATTCAGCGAATCATCTTGAAGTCACTGGAATCAGTCTTGGAAATAAGCAATTATGTATCAAAATCTATTCAAATTCCACATAAACCATATGTTGTTGAGCATCCTCTCTCCTTACATTTTAACTTAATTGTTAACAAAATTAATAACTAGAATAGGAACGTTAGATTCATTTTTTCCCTCTAAACTGTGTATTCTTACCATTGCCAGATGGAACTCCCCTCTTTTAAATACCTCCAACTGGAGAGTCTTGCCTACCCATGTTATAAGGCAAAGGTGGGCAAAATACAGCCTGCCCCTATTATTTACCTCATAGAGTAAATCAGTGTTTGCCAACCTTTTCTCTCCTATGGTACACTTATCCACCTTTTCCATCCCATGGCACACCAGCCAGATGAAGAGTTGGGGGGCAGGGAGGCTGGTGAGTGGCTGAATGCCGAACTGGGGGAGGAGGGGTAGTGAGAAACTGAATATGGAGAGGGGCGGGGGTGAGTACTGTCTAGGGGTCGAGGCACAGTGGCAGCATGGGGTGGTGGTGGCAGCACTGGCTGTCGCCACACCCCCCAGGAGCCATGCCACCCCACCCCAAAGATTCCACAGCACACCTGGACATGGCCAACAGCACACTAGTGTGCCGCAAAACATTGTTTCAGAAACACTGGAGTAAATGGCACTAGCCACAATGAATTATAAGAATTTCCTTGGCAGCTTTAAACAAGTGTCTCAGTCTCTTGAACAGAGCAAAATATCACAAGTTTTTTGTTTGTTTGTTTGTTTTTTAATAGATCTTGCAACTATAATAAATAATTAAACAAAAATGCACTATGCAGTTATGTATTAACATAACTGTTTCCTCTGCAGTTGATTATCTGCAATTCCCTTTGCACCAAGGAAATAAAAAGTTAAATGTTGCTCACAAGTATTATATTTTGATTAAAGATATTTGGGGTAAATAATATATATATAATTTATCCCAAATATCTTTAATATCATTAAACTATACATGTATGTGTGTGTGTGTGTGTGTGTGTGTGTGTGTGTGTGTGTATGTATGTATAGTTTAATGTCTGAATCCATTTAAAAGAATTTTTAATAATCAAGAAATATTATTTGAAATGTTCTGGATATTTTGCAAAATTGTAACAGTAAGCCATGAAATCCATTTTGTTAGGATATGGAATGAAAAACATTTTCTAGGCACTCATGGTCTTTATTAGAGCTGTGAAGAGGGAGAGAAGAGATATAAACTGAAGGATATATATAATATCTATCTATCTATCTATCTATCTATCTATATCCTACAGTTTATATCTCTTCCCTCCCTCGTCACAGCTCTAATAATGACCATGAGTGCATAAAAATGTTTTTCATTCTATATCATATCATATATATGTGTGTGTGTAAGTGTGTGTCTCTGCAAAATAGTTTTCCAGAATATAGATGATCAGTAATTTTCCAGTTAAATTGGGGTGGGGGGGGGCCCCCGCGGGCAGGTATGGAGAACTGATCCCCCACCCTTCTCAGGAATTCACCAGCTTCAGTAAACCATTAATTGGTAAAAACCAGAAACAGAGAATAAACAGGTGTGTAATGATTAATTTAATTCACATGCAACCTAAGAAATCACAGTTTAGGTTCCTGGTCACAAAAAAGTAACTCAAAATCCACATTTTTCCATAATTAAAAAGAAACACCCCTCTCTCTATATATCTATATATTAGTGGTGATTCATTTTGGTCATGAACAACTGTGGATTTTGAGTTGCTTTTTTAAATCTTAAAATTGGGGATTTTTTCTTTTAATCAAAGAAAACCAGGATCCCTGTTTATCAAGTATAGCATAAACATGAACTTACATCTTTCATATAACAGGTGGGTGCTGTAATAACTATCAGTACAATTCAACTTCATGTTGTTTCCTGTAATTTTTCTATAAATAATCTACTTTCCTTTGGAATTATTTTAGCTTTTCTATAACCAAGGTATTTTCTTTTGCTCTATTTTAGTGAGGGGGAAAAAGAAATGCAGGTGAAAATTTTGCCTCTGCAGAAAAATTGACCATCATTATTTTGCTAACTGGAAAAACCATTTCTTGCCCAAAGCTTTTAGTTATATACATTCATAATACATATTAAGGCCTTGCAGAACCAAGTTCATTTTGCCTACCGCAGAATCCACAAAATGAGCCTTGATGACTCTATGCCTTGCATCCCCAAAGTTCAGAGGTGAGGGGAGGTGTTTAAAACACCCTAAATCTCTGTGTCGCTATAAAATACCCAGTGTAAAGTACCTAGAGGGGTTTTTTCTAGTGAATAAGGACATTTCTTTTTTGCAGAACTGCAAAATACCTGTACCATTTCTCCATTCTGCTCCCTTTATTCATTATTGAAACGATATCTTGCAGCGCTAAAAATGTTATGCTCCTTTTTTTTAATAGACTACCTTTAGGTATCCATTAGCCCACAGCATTTTTTAGGTAATATTTCTGCATCAGTACAACTCAACTTCATGATGTCTCTTGTGATTTTTCTATTAATATCTGCTTTCCTCTGGAATTGTTTAAGCTCGGGTATCAATTTTCTGATGAGAACCACTGTGCTATATCTGTTTGTTTCCCCTCCCCACAAGATAACAAATTTCAGATTTATTTTTCCTTCTCCCATGCTTTGAACTCCTAACACTCCCAATACCTATTACCTTCAGGTTTGCCTCATTCTTTAATTGGCCCAAGAACACCTGTTGTTCTGCTTCCCTTTTTTTTTTTTAAGGAATTAAAAAGTTCTCATTGTTTCATACTTCCACCATTTGCACGTACATGCATTCTATATTTGAAACCTTTGCACAAATGTTCACTGAACAGCTCTAACTCTTTTCTAAAAACTGTCATCTCAAAAAATGGTACAGTGAACGTGCATATCCTGAATGAGAAAGCTTTGCTAGGCATTTTTAGTCACATTTAAAAACTGAAACTCTAAATTAAGATTTTCAAGTACCTTTCTAAGGACATAATTTTATTAAAGATCCTAATAACCAAAATCTGAAATGCATTCTGTGTGTATATGTATCTACTTCCTGTTTATATCTCCAAATTATTTAATCCTTTTATTTATTTCTTGTATGTAGCTAGTTAATTACCTTCAGGGTTTCATAAACTAAAAGCTGAAATGCTGGGACATATGGGATGCTGACAAATGTGGAACCCTCCTCCCCCTGAAAACAAAACAAAACAAAACAAAACAGTGCCTTACTAGAAGAGGAAGCATATTAGTTCAACCTGGATCCCTAGCATCTATATAAATTGGGTGCTTCAGTGGGGCTTTTTGGTGCTTTTATCTATGCTGATTCAGTAAGCTATTAGATAAAAGTGCCAAAAATCCCAGCTGAAGTATACTATCTATGCAGACATTGGGCAAATTGGGTCAAATTTGTGTGATGCCTCTTTTGGGCATGCACTGCACTCAGTGCATGTGAGGGTACACAAAGTTTAAAGTAAAGCACTGTTTTGTTTTGTTTTGTTTTGTTTTCCCCATGTCTGTAATCAACCATGATCTTTAAGATTTGGTTTTCCTTTTACAGTCTTTTCAGGTATATAGTATTTTTTCCAAGAGGAGAAAAAGGTGTGGGGAAAAAAGGTTAACTCTAGAGCTAACTTGATGAATAAATACTTCAAGAATGATATTAGGAGTGAATAGGAAAAGTGTTGGGGGGGGCAGAGTAATGATCAGCAAATAAAGCTATGTTTTAAAGGTTTAGAGCTATAGAGAAGATTGCTAAAAGTGAAGCTGAGTTAAACTTGAAAAGTTATTAAAACAAATCACAGAATGTTCTTTGCTACATAAATAATAAGAAAATGAGAAGGGAAGTGGGGCTACTACAGTAAGGATGGGTTAGAGATTAAGGTCAGGTACGATGTTACACTTATACTGGTATAAGCAATTGGAAACTGGTTTAGATCTGTAACTGAACAGTTTGGTGCATATAGACTGGCTTAAAAATGTCAGAACCTGGTCTAAGATAGAACTGGATCGATGTGGTATCAGACTTAAGTGATTTCAGTTAAACCGGTTTATTGAACTTCTGTACCAGATCCCCTAACAACTCAACTTGGTTGCAATCTGCCAGAATACCAGGTACATTCTTGGGCCCCTGCTAACCCCTCTTCACATGGAGGCGTGCTTGCTTTGGCCCATGCTCAGCTGCTTGCTCACCCCCAAGCTGTCACAGAGCCAAGACAGCCCCACTGGGGGAGAAGGGGGAGGAAGGGACTGACAGGGCGTCTGTAGCACAGTATTTTTCTATCTTTATACAGGGCAGGGTGCTTCTCAGAAGAAAAAATCAGGATGCTCAGAGCTCCAGCTAATGTTCTTCCAGGAGGAGGGCAGGGAAGAAAGAATTTGCATACTGATGTTGCAGTCTCTAGCCAGTTGGGATCCCTGTGAAGCAGCTTCTCACAGCTCCTAGGTGGACCAATCTGGCTCAGCTGTAGCCGGTACAGGGAAGCTCTAGAGCCTCTCCTGCCCTGTATTGCAGAGCCCAGCTCTGAAGCAGGCAAATTCCTCTTTTGTGTCTGCTCCCTGCCAGCAGGGGAGATGGGAGAGGAAAGGAGGGCAGAGAATGAGGAAGCTGCCTTCTGCAGAGCTAGGTTCTCTGCAAAGCTTCCCCCTGTGCCACAGTGACCCACTCTGGGGCTCTCCTAAAAGCCTAGGGTTGGGCATGAGGGAAAGTCCTCAGTGATAGGGGTTGGGGGATAGTCAGTAAACAGCAGCCATTCAGCGGTGTTGCAGCTGGTTGGCTCCAGGAGGCATGCCAGAGTGCCCTCTCTTACGGCCTCAGCCAGTGCAGGCAGCCTGCATGTTCACCCCCAATCCAAAGACTGAATGTGTGTTCTGTACACTTCCCAACCTAACCTTGGGCACTTCTAGTAAAGCATGAAACTTAGATTACTTCTTTCTTGGGCTTTTTGAACTTCTGTACCTGACCTAAGAATCATCTACACATGGACCCCAAATTAAATGAGAATTTTTTCTCAAAAATCAAGTTGCATGTTGGGAACAAATTCATAGAAATAAAAATATACACAACCAAGTTGGTAGCAAAATGTGGGGATATTAAATGCTAAAAAAAAACACAACTAAAACAGAATGGATAATCTATATCCCTTAATTTTTAAAGAACTGAAATCATTTCTAGGTCCAGTTGCAAACATTTTTTGATAAACATATCAATCAGGGGTCAGTCCATAGAAAGGCAAAAACAGTACTTCTATTAAGAAGAGAAAAAAGTGATCCAGGCAACAACAGAGATATAAGTCTATGCTAACAGAACAGACCTTCAAGAAAAGCATAATTAAAGACCTGAAGCTAAAAGAAATGGTGTTACCAAAAGTAGATCATGCCAGACTAACCTGACAACTTTCTTTGAAAATTGATTTTCTTATCTTAAGAAAAATGATAAAGGGAAATGCTAACTGAACTAGATAACCCTGAGAAATAGAGTAATAAAATGGACTGAAGTTCATTAAACACACAATGTAAGCCATGCCTAAATGGCAAACTTAAAATCTAATAATGAAAAGATTTTGCTTTTATCTGGGGAGCTCATGAGTTGGATTGACTGAGGTGGAGAAGGATGTGGATGTACTAGTCAATAAGACACTAACTGTAAGCCACCAATGTGATACCATTGTATAAAAGGCAAATGTCACCTACATCCTAGGACCCTAGGATGCAGCAGGTGAGGTATGGCCAATAGAGATGGGAAAGTAACTATTATTGGCATTGTGCAAGGCTTTTCTGAGACGACACCTGGAATACTAAAAGTCAGGTCACCCATATTCAAAAAAGAAGACATAATGCTGCAACAGGTAATGAGATGGGCTACTAGGGAAGCTTATCCTGTAAGAGGCCTTAAAAGAGTTTGTCTTGGCTAGCCTAGAAAAATGGAAGCAGACTGGGGACCCAGCTGCTATTTATAATATACCTTGAGTAAAAAACATGGAGGGAAGGTAGTATTTGAGCCAAAGCAAATGTTGTCATGAAAACAAATATGAATAAACATAATACACATAGGCTGAACAATCTGAAAAAAGGATTCAAGCATTTAGATATGTAGGCTTTACAGTAGCCTCCCATTAGGTGTAGTGGGGGCAAAACCCTAAGTGTCTTCAAAATTGAGCTTGCTCAGTTTATTAATGGGATTACATGTGAAAGTGCCTGCAACAGCAGTGAACTAGACTAGATGACCCAAGAGATCTCTTCCAGTCCCTTATCCATATAATGAACATATTTTCTCTGATTCCTGCCTCACTGTGCAGCAGTTGTGACATTCTATTTCAGAAGTCAGTTGACCTACTGGCTCATTGATCTTCACTCCCCACAGGTGTTAGATATCATCTCTCCTTTTTAATGGTTTTGGGATTCCACTAATTAAGCTGACTTTTCTTATGACAATCTGGATGTCTGCTAGCTTCTCCTGGTCTCTCTCTTCTCTATTTTGCAGCCCTGGAGACTCTTTACCACTTTTCAAAAGCATACATCTATCCAGAGAGAGAAGCCTGTAGCAGCAGCTAGGGTTTCAGTTTTAGCTTAGTAGGAGGGAGGGTGAGTCAAGTGAAGATTAGGTTCTGTCCCTGCTCTGTGTAGCCATAACTCTGAAAAAACACCTTTTTTTATTCATTCTGCTTCTAAAAAACAAGGTTTATACTATATTCTGGGGTATGTGATATTCAAGAAAAAAGAGTATTTGTATCAGGATAATTTTAAAATTATATAAAACACACACATTTTCAGTTTTCTACTACTAAATACTATATATGTTCTTCCTATTCAAAATACAAATCAGTCTGTTGAAGATATATGCTGTTTTGTCCTTTATTTTAGATTATTTCTGTCTGTTAAGTTTAGTTTAGGTTTTGTCTTAGTGTTACTGGGCATGCTAGGGTAAAATTCATTTTGTGTCTTCGGGCCTGCAAAAAGCCTAGCAGAGTTAATTCTAACCACTGCAGAACACAGCCACTCAGGGATATTTGGTAGTACTTTTCATGAGCAGATCAGAATTTTCTTTTGGGGTTTTTTTTCCTAATCAGCACTTAACTAGTACACAAGTGCCTCTGTACAGCAACATATTTGAATTTAGGGTGAATTATTTCATACCTAAGAGAGTTCTCAAAGGTCCAGTACCCAAATATGTAATTTTTTTTCAAAATATAAAATGAAAAATCAAAAGAAGATCTACAGCAGATATCATAGGAGATATCTTGGAATATTAGCCATGAATTAACATATCAATGTATTGGAATTTTCAAAAATCAAACAAATAACCCTCCCTCCCCCTATTTTTAATTACAGTATTAAGGTTTTATAGACCTAGCCATGTTATAAGTCATCCTTCCATTCAAAGGAATCAGGATTTGGCCTATACAAGGACACAAAGACCCTAGCTCACTGAGAAGGTTCACATTTCACTAGTTACACTCATTTCCCCCTCCCCAATTTTTTATTCAGTAGAACTGGTTCGAAGACAATGAAAAATGTTGTGGAAAGATCACAACAATATTATAATTTCCAAAACCTTTTGCCAACTCCAAAGTTTTGCTTCTAGAGTAACCAAAAATATCACATCACATACTGCTACCAGTCTTGTTCCATAAAACTTTCAGTCTAAACCTGTGTTTCAAGGACTGGGATATCAACAGCAACTGTATCTGATAAATTAACTTTGTCATTGTCTCACATACAACACACACTTTTTTCAAAAAATCAGCTGTTAGAAAATGGTGTGTGCCTTATACGCAAGGAAATACAGCAACAGCTGTTTCTTCATGTAAGCCTTTGCTGGCAGAGATGGTGGGGTAGGGGAGTAACACTCCATGGGATACAAGAGAGCAGCACAATGAGCATGCTGGGTTCATTAGCTGCTCACTTACTTACTGCTACTTACTAGTATTTTCAAGGAATGTCCTTGTATTTTTCTTCATTCTGCCATCCAAAAATAAGGTGTGCATCTTATTTGGGGATGTGTTGAATACAAGAAAATAAGGTAAATTACCAGTCCTTGGGTTGGTAACCCCTCTCCGCACATGTAGCCAGATTAATAGAAACTGAACTTTGGCTCATCTTTATATTTGTTCTGACAGTAACAACAATTACAGTACTGGGTTGTTGGGTTTTTGTGTTTTTTTCCTTTAATGCAGGGCATGTCAAACATACAGCCAATGAGCCAGATCTGGCTCACAGAACTGCTCTACCTGCCTGCCACAATACTAGCAGGCCAACTAAAGGAAAGGAGGAGGAAGGCATAGTCTGCCATAAAATCCAGGCTTTATGGGCTCCAGGAACATAATAATCAGCAATAGGAAGGTGAAGAAGAGATGACAAAGCTGTGATGAACCTGCCTGCCCAGCCCTACAATTTTCTGTGTGGGCTCAGCTCTGAGAAGAGCAGTAGCCCTGAAGCAGTGGCTGAGCAGGCAAACTAACCCTTCGTTGCCTGCTTCCCCTTGGACAGACAGCTAGATACCTACAAGTGGTCAGGGGTGTGGGGAAGCCCAGAATGTGAGGAAGGGGTAATTTTTACCTTTAAGTCATCCAAGCCCCTGCTGGTTCGAAGTGCAAGTGCTCCAAATTCAAGCTAGCTTTAACACCGATCAACATTTATGCAGCTGACAGTGTAAGGTGTCACAAGACCCTAAGAAGAAATAATTATCTAGCTACTAAATCATAGCCACATTTGTAAATGAAAATATTTCACCCGTAGTATCGGTTAAAAGCAAGAAGTGATACATGTTATACTTTTGTTTGGAGCTTTAAACTAGATGTTTAATGTTTCTGTCTTTAAAACACATGAACAAAGCTGATAAATGTAATAGATAGCAATGATAGTCTTGATATTTATACAAGAAATGAAACAGAGTTTTGAAGAAGAACACAACATGACAATATTTATGCTCTTCTGTATTTCGTAAGTGAGATGTAATAGAAAGGGAAAATATGTTCTCTTATTTAAACAATAAGCACAAACTAAGCCAGCTGGTGCAGTCTGTTGGGAGCCAATATGTGGGTCAGCACATTGCATCATCAGCACTTCTCTTCTTCAGCAAATCCACCTGCCTGAGTAAACAGACAATATGGGGCCCCAGTGCAACAAATTACATTATTAAAGAGACAACTTTGTAAATTTGTGGCCTACTTAGGCTTATTTTCTAGATGCCATTAAACCTTGTTGAAGGGAAGTCCTTTGTCTTATTAATTTCTCCATTGAGCCCATTACTTCCCTTATGGTCACTGAAATGCAAGGAGTAACACTATTAATAAAGTTACAACATGTAAAGAATGCAAAGACTATGTGAATTTAAATTACTTAAATCTTACTTTCTTCTGAGATAATTGAAAACAGTGTTATATTTTCTCCTCACAAACAGGAGCTGAAACAGATTGTGAATGCTTGGTTAAAAGGATTATATACACACAATCTTCTAGTGACCTTCACTAAATCAAGAGCTTAGTTTACTACATACCTGCACATACCTGAAATTTAGTTAGACTAAACACTTTGAAAGTAATGATTCAGTTAGTTCCATCCCTTTTTAATATGTCCTGGGAAATGCATTGTTTCAGGGGGAAATCGACTCCACTTCATCTAAAAAGTCTGACATATCAGAACTAAAAAACTACCCCCAAACAAGTGAGAAAGAAAGGGGGAAAAACAATTAAAGTAATTGGAAGCAGATGCGCTACGTTGAATACAGTGTAAGCTTGAATAAAAACTAAAAGACTGCATTAAAATGTGAAAGTCAAAGCCTGTCTCATTGGAATAAGCTGTTATGGGTTGGCCTTCAGTGAAAGTTCTTGATGTTTGGAAGAATAGTTCAAAATCTATGTCTTCTGAATTAATCAAAATATTCATGTACTGGAAAGCTTATACAAGTTATAATATTGCCTGAACATTAATTTATTTAAAAAATCACCACTTCTTACCAAATGCCTGGTTTCAGACTGAAACAAAACACAGCTTAAATGTTGATGAACAATTTAGAAGCTATTGAAAATACTCCAAGATTATTTTTTCTTTTATTTTTCATGTAATTTTTCTATTTTACATTTGAATTTGCATGTCTATAATCTGTTGATTGATACATTATATTCATCATTTCCAAAATTCTAAAAAATGAGTTATTTGCTTATGATACTATATTATATCTTTTTAACGGAATGAGAAAATCTAGCTATTTTCTGCAGATATAAAATTAGAAGTTTACATTCATTGCTGAAACTGGCAAAAAAGTATCTTATATGGTATAATATATATTTAAGTATATGTATAATTATGTATCTATATATTGAAATACTGAAACTAAGTTCTAGCTAGCTATCTACTGTATTGATTTGAATCCAAGACAAGGCTTCTCCCCCAGTCAACTTGAGGGAAAACAGCCCCTCATCTTGAATTTAGCGCAAACCAGGGGAGGGAGGGATATAGGGCAGGTGGCTGCTATGGCTCCAATTCCAGACCCATCCAGGCTTGGGGTGCAGTTCAGAGACACAACAACTTCCATCCTCCACCACCTGCCCTCTGCAACTTTTGCAATGCCATATGCATTCTCTCATGCTTCTCCCCATGCCACTGCTTCTGCCTTTGACCCACTCTTGCTTATCTTCTGTCCTGGTTCTGGCTCTCAGTCCAGCCCAGGGAATGGAGCATATACTTAATCCAGTCCCCACCTGTCCAGGCAGCAGTGGTTACAGTGGTGGCAGCTCCAGCCCCAGCTCTAGCTCTGATCCTGTTGGGTAGGGCAGGCAACAGGTAGCTCAGGGAAGGGGAGCAGGCACAAGGAGCAGGTGGGAGATGGGCAATTGGAAGGGGGCAATATTAAGTTCAGCATAGGTACCACATGGGGGGGCAGCAGTGGGGAGGGGAGTGGGGCAGGTGCTGGGGGGGGAACAGGGAGCTCAGTCATGGGAAAGCAGGGAGCTGGGAGTGGAGGAGGGCAAGTGATGGGAAGAACAGCAGGCAAGGGGCAGGTGACAGGCCATTTGATTGCCCCTCTGCCTGCCTCCTTATTACTGGTTGCCCCTCTGCAGTGGTAGTGGGGTGTAAATTTAAGATGACCTTCCTATAACTAGATTCTTTACATGGAAAATTATAACAAATTTATAATTTTTCCATGTATAAACTCCAATTATTGGGAGATCATCTTAAATTCAAAGTAATCTTGGATTTGGGTAAATACAGTGGCCATTTATCTAAATAGCAAACATTTTTGGGTCCTGTACCAAGGGACCCGGGGCGGGGGGTATGATCTGACCAGCCAATTTCCCTCGGGGATAGTCCAAGATGGCAACCTGAAGAGCTACAGGAATTGGCTTGCACAGGCCCACTCTGACAATGCCTTCCACTTCTTTTAGTTCCTGGTCTGGGAATGTGTCTGTTTTATGTTTGAATAGTTTACATTGTGGTGGGCAATCAAAGGAGTAGTCTACAGGGGAAGATTTCTAAAAGTGTGGCAGTTCTAAAATGTGACAGCATTAAGGGTGGTGAGGAAGGTGAAGGCAGTCTCAATATTTGGGGATAAGATTTTTTTACTGATGAATACTTTCATGTGCAACCCTTGATGGGGCTTTCTGCAGATTAGCACTTTCACTATGCACTTCAATTTAGATGGTTCATATAACACTTTGGATTTGCCTTTGATGATCACTCTGGTGCACCAGTAATTTTACACCCACTACTCTGGTCTCAGTAGTACACTAGGCTTTAGAACAAATTTCAAAGGAAAGAATAAGTAAAGAAAAAAAGACATGGAGGTGAATGGAAAATAGGACAGAATACAATGTACTGTATTAATTTGACTCCAAGCCAAGTTTTTTATCCTCATTTTACAACATGAGGGGAGGGGGAATCTCCTTCCCTTGGAACTGAATATCAGGCAGTGGGAGGACAGGCAGCTGCTGCAATTCCAGCTCCAGCCACAACCTTTCTCCCCCCAGTCCACACTGCTGCTACAGAGCCCATACATGGTATGGGCCATGCTCTATACCTCAGTTGTGGAATAGATAGAGCCTGTCAGCATGAAGCAAAGATAAGTGCAGAGATGGAAGGAGCAGGATGGGGGTAGAAGCTGAAGCAGGGCAAGGCTACAGGGAAGGGCAGAATTGGCACTGGGGAAAGATAGGGAGAGGGTAGGGCTGTGCAAAACAACACATTCCGTTTCGACTTCTGTTTCACCATTTTGATGGGACAGTGTTTCATTCTGAGTTTCATTTAGTTTTCAAAGCACTATTTTGTTTTGCATCGTCAAAATTGTTTTGTTGTTTCGACACTGTTTCAACGTTTTGCCCATAGGCTACAATGGGGAAGCACAAAAGTACCTGTAACTTTGTCATTTCTTGCTTGCATTGGATGAAACTTGCAGGGATGGTATCCCCTTCTGAGGCCATGAAGCCTGCCATGATACAAAGAGATAGATGCAGGAGTTTTTGAGAAACTGCACCTCAAAGTCTTGAATGCAAAACTTGAATCAAAGCAAAGCAGGGTGAAAACTGCAGGCATGGTAGCCCATGCTGTGGCCATGAAGCCTGCCAGCTTTCAAGGAGATAGGTGAAGGGGTTTCTGGGAAAATGCACCTCAGACTGCTGACAAGCAAAACTCATGATGTGTGACTTTGCATGTGTGTTAAGACGCGCCCCCACTGGTGCTGGGGCCTCTACACCACACAGTAGTGTTCCCCAATGAGGTCTCCTTCTCCCCTACAGCCTCATCCTGGTTCACCACTTTAGATAACAACAGGTAAAATAATAACTTAGTGAGCAGCAGCACAGTAGCACCAGCAGTATCCCAGGCAGCCAAACTGTGACAGAGCCTTTCTTTCCTCTCCTACAGGAGCTTATTCTCCAGCAGTTGCCAGAGAACTCTCCCTGCTAGCTCCAGCCCTGGGGCTAGGATGTGCCCAGGGCCCTGCGTCCTTCTGTTCAGGTGCCAGGGGTGTTGGTCTAAGGACATGGTACTGGCAGACAAGGTCCTTTGGGTCAATCTAATCTGGTATCTTTTAGCAGACCAACTGAATAGTTACAGAAATATATCTTAGCAAGTTTTCAGATTGAAAAACCCTTTCTGAGGAAGCACTTGCAGTTGGTGTGCGCGCTGTTCCTGGATGGAAGGAATAGTAAAGAAGCCAGAGGCTGGCATGCAATACAGGCAAGAAAGCCAAGCTGTGAAAATGGAAACGGAGGCATCAGGGGGTGAGGGACAGACTGAGGTGGTGGCAGCAGGGGGTGGGGGTGGCAAGCGGGGTGTAGCAGCACAGGTCAAAGTGCAGAGGTAATGGGATTCAGATGTCCAGCAGGTTGTAGTGTTTCAGAATTCAAATGTACCTAGGAGTTTGTTTAAGTGCAGTTCGTAGGCTCATCTGTGAAAAATGGTTTGTGTCCACTTGCTCCAGATGCCCAAGGTGAAGTATAAGGCCACCTGTGGACCTGCCTTAAAAAGCTTCTCTCTCAAGTACCCACTGCATGCCTCATAAAGGGAGGGTACCACCATCCTGCTGCAGGTGGTGCATGAGGGCACTTAGTAGGATGGGGCCATGAGGACCATGAGCTGCCTGAACCCTTTCCACTCAACTAAGGAGAAGGTCTGGCCATCCATAGCAAGCAACTCCCCAATGCTCTAGGTGATCTTGTTCACCCTTGCAACCCACCCCCCCAGCCGCTTTCTGTCCACCTTTCCTCCACAATTCCAGGGTGGCATGCCTCTGCTTTGGGAGGACAGGGGGTTTGGAGTGAGAGGGGGATTTCCCTTTCGACATGTTCCCACTGGTGCCAGGCTAAGAGATGCATCAGCATCCCCGTGGTGCTTATGTGTCTTGTTTCTTTGCTCAAGCTGGTTTTGGCTGAGCAGTGCAGGCATATAGTGTATGTGGGATCATCTGCCAGCTCAAAATGATCCCATACAATATTACCCACTCGCTTCTGGAGTGTGGATGCATGTGTGGATGCTGCAATTTCTGCCTCCTCAGCAGGGAGAGGCACAGCAACATGAGGAGTGGACTCAGCTGAGCTGCTTCCTTCCACAATCTCTACCTCAGGTTCCTCTGAAGTGTCTTCTGGGGAAACTTGAAGGGTATGGAGCACAAGTTCAGCTTATTCTCCCTCCTTCCTCAGAATTTCCCTTGCTAGGGCGCTGAGATCCAGCTCCAGCTCTTCCTCTGGCACTGGAAGGCTCAGCATAGGAAGTGCAATGGGGGTGGAGGAGACTGTTATGCTGCTGCTGTTGCTGCTGCTTGTCATCATGGTGGTGGGGGGATAATTGCTGGTGCTTTTGGAAAGGTTGTAGACTCAGGCACAGGCTGTGGCAATGGCACTGCTCCCCTCCCCTTGCTGCCTGTCGAACTGGAAGCCTCATCCCTGGTAGTTGTGGGAAAGAGGCTGCATACTAGTTTGGGGGGGAGACTTACAACTCTCCCTCTAGCCCCTCTTCTGCCCCTCCCTAAAGGCGTGCCAGCTGCCTTACCACCGTGCTTCATGGTGTCTTTCATAGTGTCTTTTCTTTATAAAAAAATATAAATGTATATGTGCTTTCCTATATAAATTCTGTAATATAATATCCAGTATAATTATGAAACCGAAAAGAATAAATCAATTAATATAATAATAAATAAAAGGGTCTAGAAAGAAAGCAAAAGGTATTGTGGAATCCCACTTGCTAGGCTAGCAAGTAGGAAATCAAATTCATGGTAGTAGTATTGTTTGTTGTCTAATGCTCTTGAGCTTCTGGAAGATAGCTCAGTAACTGACCCCAAGGCAGAAAGCAGGCCAGTTCAAACAATGCTGCCTTTTATTATGTTTTTCTACCTCTCCCCCAGAGCACTAGGATTTGAAGGGACCTCAGGGAAGGATCACAGTCACTGGCCAGCTACACATTCAATGTTAGAGCAGTCCTTCCCACCTCTTCCCCCTCCCTCTCCTTACTTTCTGTTTCCCTGCAGGCAAGCCCAGCTTCAGCTTCAAAACTTGAAACATTTCAAAACTTTCAATATGTTTTGACTGCCCTCACTTTGTTTTGATGCTGTTTTGAAGCCCTTTGTTTCATTTTGATTTCACTGTTTTGAGCTTGAAACAAGTCAAAACTGTCAAAATGAAACAGCTGGTGAAATTTCACACAGCCGTAGGAATAGGGGGTGGAGGAATGACAGGGGAGAGAGAGTGTAGGGGACTGAGGCTTCCAGAGGCCAGACAGAAGGCAAAGTCTGCAGGGGATCAGGCACAAAGAGGGCAAATGGGGAGGGGACAGGCAATATGTGTCATGCTGCCTGGTCCCCAGCACCTTCCCCTACTGCTTGCCTGTACCACCTCCACACCTCCTGCCCCCCTACTTCCTATCCTATACTTCCTTCCCATACTCCTACCTACAGACCAACCCACGTCCCTCCACATCCACCCACCACCTTCCTGCAAACACCACATCCCCCCTATCACACATTCATCATGTGTGAAGAAAACCAAAAGAACAGATCAACACATAGGTATTTAGAATTTATTTTTTCATGATGATAGAGACACTGGTAGGCTTCCAAATTGCTTTAACACTGTAAATATACCAATAAAGCATTACCCAACGTATCACTGTCTCTCTCTCTCTAGATGTGTGTGTGTGGGGGGGGGTTGTTTTGTTTTAAATGTGGAAGAACATGGATTTGGGGGTATTTTAAAAAATGGATTTGGGATGCTGCTGCAGCAGTCCAGCTGGCACAAGGGGAAGCGTCCCCAGGTACCAATTGGCTGGGCCCCAGAAGCTCCAAAGAACAAGTAGCCCCGAGCTGCTTGCCAGGGCAGCTTTTTGTATGGATGGGGTCAGGACAGGGAAGCTTTTTATACTGCTGGGGACAGCACAGGTGCTGGCCCCAGGCTCTAGCTCCCCCTGGTTGTAGATCCAGGAGGAGCCAGGCAGGGTTATTTTGCTCCAAGTGGCACAATTTGCTCCACACCAAAGTGCATATCCAAGCATGTGTGCTGAGGCAAAAATCCCCAGCTCAAATTTGCACCATTTCTATTTGAGCTGCTGAAAGCTCATGTGCTTGCATGTGTGGATGCACCCTGAGAGTTGTGATTGATTCCCCATTCTCTTTTTCCAAGGCTGGACATCATTAGGATCACCAAACCTCAAGTCACTGTCTTACAACCCTCTGTTACTAAAACTGAATTAGAATGTAGAAATCTCTCTTTTTTGTTATCACATATTTAGGCAGCAAGTTCATCCATTTGTAAAACTATGTATGATAAGGTTATTTTAAATTTAAACACTTCTACTCTAATGTAAACTGCATCTCACAAGTGTGACTTGTGAAAGTTATTTAGTAGGACAAACTGATGTGGCCTATCTGAGACCTACACAATATTGCACACAACATGTATATTAAAGGTATATATATTTAAATTTCTTGCATATGTACCACTTGTAAAATCCAGTCTCATTTCAGTTATTGACAGTGTTGCCATTTTCAGTTCAGTTGGGTTAGGATTCCACATGTTTTAAATGTTATATTGTGGCAGGGTGATTTCAGGAGAATCCTAGTGCCTTTCAGAGTATTGGCTACAGTAAATTAATATATTGTTAAAGTAGACATATTTTAAATAAAATATTTCCAGTCTGTTAAAAATCTCATCCTTTGTCTCAAACTATATCATATCACTTACAGAAAAGTCAATCACACAGAGAACTGCTGCTATATAATACATGAACTGTGTGAGAAGTAGCTGAATGAAAATTCTCATCATAAATGTTTATTCTTGGAGTGGTGTTTTAGAAGGATATTGGTAACTTTTATCAGATATTTCAATAGCTAAAGAATTCATTTCACATCACTGAAATTACTTGGAATACAAGAATTCAGATTTACAACATGGTTGAAGGTTATTACCTTGTTTTCCTCCTTCAAAGTACACACAAGTAATTATACAAGGACAGGGCTTATTCTAGCAAACACATTCAGAAAAAGTCTCCCGGTTTTCAGATAACAATATATCTCTGATTGAGATCATTTGATTAAACTATTCTTTATGTATCACATTGGTTAAGAATATGTACCCTCTGTGGTCAGCAAATAGTTTGTAAACTGATCTTGGTTTTGTTTGTAAGTATGCATAATTTGAAAGCATATGCAAATATATAGAACAAAAAAAGTATGCCTGTGGATTGTTTTTTTTTCTTTGGCTATCCACTAATGTCATTTAACCTGTGTGAATTTGGCAAATATGGTGCCTGTAGATGTGCTGGAAGGCTGCTCCAGTGCTCTGTAATTACTCTATTAATTGAGTCTGCTGGAGTGTGCTAATTAGTGTGCTCCAGCCAGCCTCTGTGTCTTGTGTATCAGCATCCCATGTGCTTCAAAATGGTGAGAGAGAGAGAGATGCTCATTCAATGATGTTTAGTTAAAGTGTCCCCACCTCCATTTTGAAGCATGGGGATGCTGATGCATGAGGTGCTGAGGTGCTTTAATTAGAGCAGCTTTCAAATCCTCTCTAATTAAGGCACTTCACCCTCCACCCCCAACCCCAGAGCATGCGTTAAAAACAACCATAGGTTACAGGATATTTCTTTTGCTCCCTATCTGAATCACTTAATATTTAGGAATAGGGAAAAAAAAAAAAAAAAGACCCTAAAATCAAAGGATTTTAAAGCTCATCATGATAAAGACATTTCAGGCAACTCACAATTTTGTGCTAATATCTGTAAAATTCACAGTATTCATATACCAGATTTATTTGTTCAACCAACCCTATCTCACATTCTGAGATTTGTAAATATGTTAAGCATTATTCTGATTTTGGATTACAAAAAGCCATCATAAACCAAAACATGTGCATCTCAAAAAAAAAAAAATACTTGAAGCAGTTATTTAATCATATATTCATAGATCCATCGATTGTAGCATCAGAAGGGACCACAATGGATCATCGTATCCGACCCCTGCTCCAATCACTTTGTAATGTTTTCTCAGCTCAAAGTGACCTTCAGTGATGACTGTAGTGATGACTATGACAAAGCTCTCTGTGAGCTTTGGATTGCTTATCCTGGGTCACTCACAAAAGATATACGATGGCTTGGAAAAAGGTTATCTAACTCACTGAATCCCAGATTTTCTTTAATGTTAACTTGAGGATATAATAACAAATTAGAGGATACTCTAGACAAAACTTTCTTATGTCTCCCTTTCTTAGTCTGTTGAATTCATAGATTTCCTAGATTTCATAGACATCAGGGCTGGAAGGGACTCGGAAGATCATCGAGTCCCGCCCCCCGCCCAAAGGGCAGGAAGTCAGCTGGGGTCATAGGATCCCAGCAAGATGAGCATCCAGTTTGCTCTTGAAGGTGTTCATTGTAGGTGCTTGAACCACCTCCGGTGGCAGGCTGTTCCAGACCTTGGGGGCTCGGGCAGTAAAGAAATTCTTCCTTATGTCCAGCCTGAAACGGTCTTGTAGTAGTTTATGACCATTCGACCTAGTCGTCATCCCTTGGGGCGCTCTGGTGAACAAACGTTCCCCCAGATACTGGTGGTCACCCCTGATAAACTTATAGGTGGCCATCAGATCACCCCTGAGCCTGCGCTTTTCCAGGCTAAAGAGCCCCAGGGCTCTCAATGAATCTCAATCTCTTGAGATTCCCCGCGTCACTCTTGAAGTGTGGCACCCAACACTGAATACCATACTCCAACTGCGGCCTGACCAGTGCTGCATAGAGTGCCTGACCAGTGCCGCATAGAGGGAAAGCATCACCTCCTTTGTTCTATTAGTCATGCACCTGCTAATGCATGACAAGGTGCAATTGGCCTTGTTGATGGTCTCGTTACACTGCCAGCTCATGTTCATCCATTCAGAAAAGAAAAAAAAAAAAATAGACACTGAATGCTATATTAAGTAAGATTTTTAAAAAAAAATTTACTTTCTGCTTCAACATATAAATTATTATATATATCTATCTTATTAGTGAAATGCCTATCCATAATTACTTACTTTGTTTATATTTTTTCTGTTTTTTCCCTTACTAAAGTCTGAATTCAACAAAGAATATATTTTGTGTGAAATCCTAGGTCTGTTGAAGTCAATAGAATATTTGCCTTTGGTTTTAATGTTTGTTTTTTTTTCCTACTGATTTTGGAAAAAAAAAAAACCTCAAAAACTGAAGAAAGACAGTATTACCTAGTAACAACATTATTGCACTGGGGGCTTTTACTTTACTCACATTTCTATTGGATGAGATTGGAAAAGGTACTTGGTCTCCTTTTGCTTCATCTTATTGACCTACAAAATGAGGGAAATGATGTTTACCTATGTTTGTAAAGAACTCTGAAAAGGTAGAAATATGCTACATATTGGTAATACTGAAATACTTCAGTTAATAAATTTGTAAGATCAGTCTTGCTTATTCTATTATTTAAGAACTCCTTATTCAGTTTAAAATTTCAGTAATGTGGTAGAGCGGTTGAAAATATTGTTTATCAGAAATTATTAGAGCTATTTTTTGCTGAAAAGTACTCCTGTCTACATGCTGACTAGTTCTTAACTCCTATGTTCCAAATTCAGTTTTTAAGTTTGAGATTTAAAGGACCTAATCTTGATCTCAGCTAAACTTCTATAAATCATGAGTAATTGGATTTAAGGATCAGAATCTAGCCTGAGTATCTCATATCACATGCAGGTACCCTATATTAATATATACCGGTCTTTTATTTGTTGCACTTAGAGCTGTATGATGGCTGAGGGTAAGATGCAGACATTAATTACACTTGGATATATCAAACTATGGTTAGGTCAATCCAAATGCCCATCTGTGGAGACACTTAGCAAAAATAAATATGGAAAAAATGGTGGGTCCAATTTAACTTAGTTCATCTGAGGAGCTGAACTAACTTAGATCAAGAACGAGTTAGCCTAATTTAAGGAATGTCTTCACATGTTTGGAGTGCATCCCTGGGGCTGGGAAAGCCCATCCACTTGTCCCAGCCATGGGGCTGTGCTCTTCCTATACCCTCCAATCTGACTAGACATTTTTAACGCCCCCTGACTGCCATCCACTGGACAACTTCCTCTGTAGCTGTATCAATCTTCCCATGGTCCTGCTACCCTCTTCCAAATCCCCCAACCTGCCTGAAAGTCAGGGCTGGATTAACACACAGGCAAACTCAGCACATGCCTAGGGATCTAAGTGAAGAAGGGGCCCAGTTGTGCTTATTTTATATATTATAATTAGTGTGAAAAAAGTAATAAAAATATACAGGAATAAGTAGGGGCCCATGACATTGTTTGCCTAGGGCCCACTGAAGTGTTAATTTGGCCCAGATGGACCTGCGAACCTTGCCCCAGCAGACCTGCCATTCCAACCCTGATCTTGTCTCACCCACTCAAGTTACTTACACCGGATTTGCAGTGTAGCTTCTGCCACGAGCCAACATCTGTACATGCTGCTCCTGATCTACAGTCACATGGCTCAAAGTAAGCCATGTGGTCACAGATCAAGTTCAGTGAGCATCTGCATGTACCCTGAGTAGTGAAAGTATGCAGTTCCTTTTATGATTCTATATGTACATAAGGTTATTTTGTCCTCTTACTGGCATATTTAATGGTAAATATTTTTTGTGATACATATGCATATTTACATGTTTTTACTAGCAATCCAAAAGCTTAAAGACTTTGATCTTTATGAAATTTAGCAGTAACTTCCTTCTGAGTGAGAAGGAAACCTAACCCTTAGATCTCAAATAATTATTAGTGATTTTATCAATGCAACAGACATAAGGAAGAAGGTGATTTGAAACCACATCATGACCACAATAGTAAATGGGTTTATCACTGTTAATTTATATTTCCAATTTTTTTTCTCACCTCGATGAATAAGATTTGCATCATATTTAAATCAGTTGTAATATATGTAGATTTTTCTACTAATATGAAGAGCATAGCATAGATTTAGTAACCTGAATCAAGCTGAAGATGCATGCTATGTACAAAACAGCAAGGTTATTATAAGTCTTATGAAATGATAGGCCTTTATGAATGATATAGTGTTTAAATGAAAACTGTAAATAATAAATGAAAATTCCAGTTATCTTTTCTAAAACAGAAGTAGAAATTCAGAATTCAGGTTCAGATTCAGGACTATGTATGGCAAAGCATCTTGTCAGGTCCTTGAGATGTACTCTTCAGATTTCTGTCCACGTTGTGACTTTAGTATTTGTTTAATATCATGTGGTTGGCCGTGTCATACTGACATGATAAGAAACTCAGTTATATACCCTAAGGCTGAATATTAATGACTTGGTTTGAAGTGCTTCTAATATTTGAAAATATCACATACCTTTATTTGATGAATGCTAAGGTATGAAAGCTACAGAGGTGAAGTTTTTGAATTATTCACAGGTATTTATAGATCAAATTAGAAATGTGCATAGATGTTTATGAATTTCCATAAAAATATTTATGTGTCTACAATATTTAATTTATTAAACCGTCAAAATATATTAACAGTCATAACATGATAAATACATATAAAATCTTTTCAATAAGACCTGAGCATTCATTTAATCATAAATATTTCAGTGAACTTGCAACCACCTCTCAAGCAGGCTACTTTCAGCTGTATCACATTAATAGACATTCACACAGGAAAAAAGGATCAACAAGGTTAAGTGAAAAATGAGGTCTCTTAATTTAACAATTTCTCACCACCTGAGGCAGTCAAAGTCTACAGGTTAAGCCAGATAAAAGAAGAACAAAGCGATTTTTACTTCCTGTGTTGAAATGAACTCTCCTAGACTAACTTCCTAACCTGCTGCATGGGTCCCAGGATGCCTAGTTTTAATCTTAAAAAGGTCATACAGTCTACAGTTTTTCTTCTT
>NW_005842438.1:1238804-1276554 GCF_000455745.1 Alligator sinensis | reverse complement strand
TTCCTGCTGAAAAGTACGGTCTTCCTTAAAGGAATCTGAAACCAAAATAATGACAAAAAAAGAGAACCGGAAGGGATCTCCACTATTTGGTGAACTACTTTTAAAAGATTCTGTGGAACCTAATGTACCATGGCAAAAGCACACTAGTTTAAATGGTGGGTTATTACTTAAATATAGGAAAGCATTAGAATGCAGACCTCTTTCTTAGTTCTGCAGCTTTAAGGTAGGTTAGTAAATGGTATATAGATTGACAGTGTCATACATTTTGACTATAGATTTGGATCCAAGTCTTAAGCTCTCCAAAATCCGGGGAAGGATTTCAGATCCAAGGCCATGGTTCATAATGAATGACAAAAATATTTTGCCAATTTATGACATTTGGTGGCTTTCAAGCAAATTAGTGATAGTATTAATTTTCACCTTACATTATAATATGCAATGACTAAGTTCTGTTGTTCCTTTGTCTTCTCATGCAATGTTTGAGCTGAGAATAGTATCCCGATGCAATGGATAGCTACGTGGATTCAAGTGACGCTGAGAGAGATTCTAGTAGAAGCTTTTATCTTGCAGGGGTAACCAAGTTGGTAGGGTCAAAAGCATAAACCAATTAATGGGTCTTCCAGGTTGGGGTTGATTTATAGACTACAGGCCAGCAACTTGCCCACATCAGTTCGAGCTTTGGAAATTTTTAACTGCTAGTACTTTATTTGGAGATAAATAAAAGGGAACAAATTCTACAGACCTCTTTCCAAGTAAAAGGTCTGTAGTTGTAGTTCTTTCAAGGTATAATCCCATGATTTTCACACTTCCTCAGATTAGGTCATCAGGTTATAGTACTTGTGTTTACAAGCTGGATCCTGAGCAATCCTTCTGACTTTAAATCCTGCTCAGATTCCTCTCTTAGAAAATGGCCTGTGAAAAAATTGAGTGACAGGGAACAAAGTTTGTTCAAAATGAATATTATTTATCAATAGGAAAACATCAAACAGGGAAGGAACAAGGTCACTACCTGTAATCCGTAAATTTAGACTTTCTTGCAAGTTTAGATAACCCCTATTTCTCTAAGTTTTATGCATTTCTCCAGGACTGGAACAGGATGATTCAGTCTATGACCATGCAACTTCAGCCTTTGTCATTCTTGTCTCCTCAAGGATCCATTTTGTATTTATTTTTAGGGAATATTTATTCTAAATTACAAATAAAAGGATCAAAATAAAGGTTTTGAGGTATTTTGGGGGACCAGATTAGACTTACATTTCTTTGAGATTTTCAAATAGCCAAAAATGCAGGTAGGTATTTACTGTATTTTTTCCCCCCCAAAGTTACAGTGAGTTTAAAAAGTTTCTCTGTGTATATCCTTACATAATTAAATACTTTTAAAACAATAGCCCTGTTTTCCTAGATGAAGTTGGTACTAGGCTTCAGGGTCAGATTCAGTTCAACTACAGCTCTGGTGTACAATAGTAGGAATCTGCAGAAATAATATGTTCTAATGAAATATTTACTAAGATGAAGTCATGCTTCCTTTTGATTTTACCTGGAAGCAAGAGTATGTGGGTGGGTTTGAATTACCTCTTTCTGTACCAGTTCACCCATTTCTGAACATAATCCAACCTGCAGGAATTATAGTTTTGGCACAGATGTAATGCAAATCTATGTACCATTTAAATTAGTACTAATACATCTGTTAACATTTAGTTATTTGTATATATTTTCATAGTTAAAATTCAAATCTGCAGAATAATTCATCAGCTACTAAATTACTGTTCAATGTGCTTGGATACTACAGGGATGGAGGCCATATCTGGTACTTCGATAGATACAGTTCATCATTAACTCTCAAGAGTTCCTGAAGTAACTGCCAAGTGAACTATTAATGAGCTTTGTTCATGAGCTGCCTTGATGAGTTCCTGATGAATTTCGCTGAATGTTCTTAAAATGCATGTGAATGTTCATCAAAATTCACAAAGGTTTTAATTCCATATCATCTGGGTATTAAAGCAGTCAACCATGAAACTATTAACCTATTATTAAGTATTGACTAAAGCCAAAAAAACAAAGTTCAAAACTAAAAAAAAAAAAAATCAGGCTGAAACTTAAGGTGTTAAAAACAGGGTAAAAGAGCCAGATCCTTGAAGACTTATAGTTAGATCCAAAGAAAGACTTAGGGACCTAAAGAAGAACGCAAGTAGAAATTTGGTGCTTAATTCCAAATCTGCAATCTTGAAAATACCCAGTCAGCATCTACCTGAACCTGTAGTCACCTAAACTCTACAAATGCCTGCCTTTTTTTCCTAAAATGGCACTTTTGCTTAATTAACACTTAACACACAGTAGCAGGCATTTCACAGAATGCAATTGCAGCCAGTACTTTATTTTGAACAACAGCTAAAGGAAGAAGCCTCTGTGCCAAAACCAAAGTTACTTTGGCCTCAACTGTAGAAGTTCAGCACACCAATGATTGTGCGGTCATTGCACATACTGAGGAGGACTTACATTGAACCCTTAACTGCATCTCTCAAGTATGCCAGTGTCTGAGACCAACCCTTAATAACAGAAAAACAAAGGTGCTTCACCAGCTTGCTCCAGGCCACTCAACTCCCCTGGCAAAGATCCTCATTGATGGACAGGACCAGAAGACTGTTGAACACTTAGCATACCTCAACAGCCATCAAAGAAGCCTCAAAAAAGGCCAACATTGATGAGGAGATCCAGTTTAGGATCCAAGGTGCCAGCTCTGCCTTTGGAAGGCTGAATCATCATGTGTTCAATTATCATGACGTGAAGATTCGAACATTGCTTCTACTGTACAAGGCTGTGGTAATTCCAACTCTTCTCTATGGTTGTGAAGCCTGGGTAACCTACAGGAACCACCTTAAAAGCCTTGGATGCAATCACCAGCACTACCTCCAGAAGATCCTTGGCCTAAAGTAGGAGGATCATTGCACAAATTCCAGTGTCCTCACCAACGCTAACACCACCAATATGGAGGCATTGATTATTCACTGTCATTTGCGGTGGGTAGAATATTACGTGCACGTCTGATGTACATATACTAAAAGAAATGTTATACTCCCCACTCAGCCAAGGACAAAGAACATGCAGGGGACAGAGGAAACACTTCAAGGACACCCTCAAGGCAAACATTAAAAAATGTGGCATTGACACCACAAATTGGGAAAAAAATAGCCCAAGTGAGAGCTACATGGCATGCCTTGTGAGAGAAGGAACCATCTTACCGCATCTTGTCCTAGTGGACTCCAAGATGAACATGAGTCGGCAGTGTGACGAAGCCATCAAAAAAGCCAATGGCACTTTATCGTGCATCAGCAGATGCATGATGAATAGGTCCAAGGAGGTGATACTTCCCCTCTATCAGGCGCTGGTCAGACCGCAGTTGGAGTACTGCATGAAATTCTGGGCACCGCACTTCAAGAGGGATGCGGATAACCTGGTGAGGGTCCAGAGAAGGGCCACTCATATGGTTAAGGGCCTGCAGGCCAACCCTACAAGGAGAGACTAAAGAACCTGGACCTTTTTAGTCTCCACAAGAGAAGGTTGAGAGGTGACCTTGTGGCTGCCTATAAGTTCATCACGGGGGCACAGAAAGGAATTGGTGAGGTTTTATTTACCAAGGCGCCCCCGGGGGTTACAAGAAATAATGGCCACAAGCTAGCAGAGAGCAGATTTAGACTAGACATTAGGAAGAACATTAGGGCTCCCAAGGGAGGTGGTGCTCTCCCCTACCGTGGGGGTCTTCAAGAGGAGGTTGGATGTGCATCTAGCTGGGGTCACCATCACTCTTTCCTGCCTATGCAGGGGGTCGGACTCGATAATCTATTGAGGTCCCTTCCAACCCTAACATCTATGAATCTATGAATCTATGAATACCTGGCCTATGCTTGTTTGGCCTAACACCCAACCTATAGTACAGGGTCCATACACTGGGACTCTCCTCCAGTGCCTCATGTTAGGACAATCACTCCCATGCCCTCACACTGGGCTCACAATCCCTGCATCCTCACACTGGGCTCACTATCTCATTTATTCAGGGATCCAAGCTGCTCCCTTTCCTCGGGCTCCCTGCTTGGCTTAGGACCCTCTTAGTCCTTTCACACCCTGATGCTGGGGCCTCATCCCCTGCCTGACACTGGGCCTTAATCCCCTTGCCTGATTCTGGGCCTCAATTCCCTTTATCCCCTTGCCTGAGGAGCCTCAAACCCAGCTCCCTCATGGGCTCAGGGCCTTACATCCTTGGAGCCTCACACCCGGCTCCTTCATTCACCTCAGCACCCACAATGAACCTGGGTGCTGCTTCAGGTTTCTTCACCTGACCTGGGCCCTGCATCAGGACTCTCTGTGATCCTGGGACCTTGCTTTGTCTTTGAAGTATGCTCCCCTAGCCTCTCCCCTCTACAGGGTAACCCATAAGGCAGCAGGGGCTGAGGCTTTGTGGCTCCCCATGCTCACCTTTCACTTGGGAGGCACAGATGTGGTATTTCCTGGAAAGTTTCCCCCACCGTCAGTCCCACCTTATCATCTAGCCCCTGCAGAGTGTAGTTTTAGGTCATACCCCAGGACCAGGAACATCCAGCCCCATAGTTCCTGCCCTGTGCCTCCAAGATGTTATGAGCAGCAGCTCCATCTGGGTGTTTTCTTCTCCTGGCTACTTGCAGGAAACTGCTGGCTCCAAAGCTCAGATTCCTCTTCATATAATAAAGAGCTGGGCTCTGTTCCCAATCAGGTAGTTGTGCCTGATTGGGAGTGCATCCACCTACAAACTGATTGGCTCTTTGTTCATGCCCCTTTGAGTAACAGGCCACACCCTGTGCTCTGTTACAACTCTTTACTTCTTGGACTGTTTACTTATTTTACTTTAGACAGTAAATGTACAGACTCTATACAAATACGGAAATAATTCTGATCGCAGGGATCATGTCTCAGGACTCCCCTGAGGTGTCTCTCTTCTCACTAGGCTGTAGAGGCAAACTCCATTATGTATACTTTCTTTCTGGCTCTTTGAATTTGGTGTTCCTTTAAACTCAGTGGCCCAGCTTCAGCATGGGAAAAAACTGTCAGGCCTGCACAGCTGACACCTTAGTGATGGAGATCTTAGTAAACAGGAAATGGGGACTTAAAACTAATCAAGTGAAGTAGACCTAGAAACCAGGTTTCCCAAGCCTGCCTAAATCCCTGTTTTATGTGGCAAATGTGTTATTGGACACCAGCTCTTCTCAATGTACATTCTATATACGTTCTTTCTTCAGCTAAGTATATGGCAACGTTTATGCATTTCCAAATGGAACTGGATTGCAACAGAGTATAAGTGGAGTTATAAGTGTCCATCTTGGATTATTTCTGACCATGTACAGTAGGCCAAGTCTAATCATCTCCAGAACTTTTTCATCAAAAGATGAAAGTGCCTAAGGAATCTAGATGTCTTAAAGGAATGTTGGGTATACTGTGGGATGGAACAGTCGAGGTTAATGAATTAGATACCTAAAAGTTGCATAAACCAACATAGACATGGAGGCTGTAAACACACATTGGGTTTCCCTATATTCAAAGCCTTTTGTCCCAGTATTCTATACAGTCACACCCGTTTTCCTTCTTCAAGCACCTATGAAGTATGCTGGACAAAATGTGCTAACAGTTTTCCCTGAAAGTCTAGAACTTCATTTGTGACAGGCTAGAACTTAATTGCAGCTCATTTAATTTAACTGTGCTTAAGGGACAATCCTTTTAGCCTGTATGTTCTCCCTGGCTACTGGCTGTCAGAGAAGCAGAAATGCAGCTTGGAAGTGTGTATGTAAAGGGCTGTAGCATTCTCATTTTGATCCAAGTCAAAGCTCAGGACAATCAGAACTGCCTCAAATGAGATGTACATTTACAGTCAGAGGTGGAATAAGATCTGGTTCCTTGTACCTATAAATGAAACTTTTTGAATTCTCCACTTCATATTACTTCATTTTCAAGATCAGGTATTTTGTTGCCTTTTATTATTTGTATAAATCCATGGATCAGACTACATTCAGTTAATCTCCCCTTCTGAAATTTTCCATTTGAAATAGAGATAAAAAATTCAGTCTATATTTTCTCTACCCAGGATCTAGTGTTCTGTTCTATGTGAACTCCCTTGAGTGCTTGGGTAATATTCCCTTTTATCTCATGTTTTCAGTTAAATAACTTCTAATTTCTGCTGATGTAACTGGAAAGAGATACAGACAAAGTGATTTTCAAAAGACAGAAAATATCAGTTTGTTGTGCCAATTATTCAAGCTTGTAATGGTTCAATTATACAATATTTAGTCCAGATTCAAGCAAGTAACCACCCTACAGATCTCCAGAATGCCACATTTATTTTGGTCTCAGTTTTGAGCCCTGCTGCCTGCCTGTACTGAAGAATAAAACAGGATAAGGAGGCCTCTTACATGTGTACTACCTGTATAACTGGAAGGAGGGACCACAACTGCCTCTGGACTCCCAGGAGTCAAGAGAATCTTATTTCTGTCCTTCAAAGTTCTGGCCCATGCACCAGAGGTAGTGCAGATTAAGTAATCTGTATGGCAAAATAATTGGTGAAATCTATTCCATTCTGAAACAAGAAAAGAATGGTTTCTACTTTGTGCCTGGGACAGCACAGCTATGTATCACCCTTTACTATATGTGGTTTGTGGGGATACAGCCTAGTCCCTATGATTTATGTATCATATTAATAACATGCTTTTGCCTGCAAAAAGATCAAGCAATTCAACACTGCAGGAAACTCTTTAGGTACTTAGAAATATGGAATCTCCTACAGACCCAGCCCATAGGTAGACTGCCTGTCTGTCTTCCATAGTCCAATTCAATCACAGAATCATAGAAAATTAGGGTTGGAAGGGACCTCAGGAGGTCATCTAGTCCAACCCCCTCCTCAAAGCAGGACCAGCCCCAACTAGATCATCCCAGACAAAGCTTTGTCTAGCCAGGTTTTGAACACCCCCACAAGGTTGGAGCTTCCACTACCTCTCTGGGTAACCTGTTCAATTGTTTTACTACCCTCTTAGTGAGGAAAATCCTTCCTTATCCTTCCATAGCCTTCCCAATCCTTCCATAGTCATTGTTACCATCCATTCAGTAAAATACCTGGAGTGAACCTTGTACTTTGTGGAGATTTCTGTTACAGTAGATAGACACTCAGAGACTTATCCCATTTTCAGAAGACTTGACCTATTAGTTTATTCCGATATAGCAAGGAGCTTTTACCATGATTCATACAAGAGGTCAAGCCTTAAGTATTTCTTTTGTGACCCTACTGTGTCCCCTCCTAGCATACACACCCTTCCCCTGACACAACACTGCAGATATAAGGAATATAAAGCATCTCACAAAAGTTGCCTCACTAACTTTCTGACAAAATCAGCAACATACCTTTTATGACAGAGCATTGATAATGCTATTTATCCAGGTCTTCTTTATGGATATATCTGAAAACAAAAGAGAGGGGGCAGTGGGCTCCTTTGACATTATAATTTAAATTTAACCATTGTGCTAATGCACACTAAAAACCTAGGTTTGCTGAGTTCAGCTAATTTTGATTATGTTCCCTAGTTGAAACACACAATATATTTTTTTAATTGTATTATGAGCCATAAAGGATTTCTTCTGGGACTATTCTACAATGAGCACATGTTTTTGATTAATTTCTCCTAGAGTTCTTTTTTGTTGTTGTTCTTTCAGTACTATACAATAAGCTTTTTTCCCCATTGAAATAAATTGGTAGAATGTCTTTTTTTTTTTAAAGAAGAAATGTTCGATATAAAGTAAAATCTGTATAATTTATAAAATCGACTTTTTACATTTGTTTTATCATTTGATTAACTATGCAATATAAATTTGCTGAAAGAGTCTTTAAAACACAATTTGTATAGGATAACAATGGTGGCTATGATTGGTGGCAAAAGAAGAAAAATAAGGAAATATAACTACTGAACACTTAAAAAAAAACAGTTGGAAGAAGAGCATTTACAGTATTGGCCAAATTCTTTTTTCACTTTTCCCAGTTTCAGCAGAGCTAGTGAGAATAGAATTTTGTCTCACAACCTTCCTTTCAGTTTTACCTATATATCTAATAAATGTGTCCTCCTTAGTTCTCCTTAGGCATCTTTGGAAACTTTATGAATTACTCAGACTATGTAAACACTTCTCTTTCTCTCTTTCTCCCATCAGTAACCATATAAAAATGTATTTATCTTTATTAATATGCATTAAAACATTGGCCCAGATATTATTCTGCCTCTTATATCTCTTGGATTTAGCAGTTGCTTGCCCAACATATGTCTCCTCTCATGAAAGGGATCTTATTCCAGCCAAGGTGTTGCATAGCCTCGAAGGACAACCTTAGGCATTGAAATCCAACTACAAAGGGAGAAAAAAAAACTACCTACACCAGGAGGTACACAGCCCCACCAGGGGAGACACCTTGATGGACCTGGTCCTGGCCATGGGCAACAACCTGGAGAGGGGACTGTGGGTGCTCGACCACCTGGGCAACAGCGATCATTGCCTGCTGGAATTCACCATCCAGCGCAAGATGGCAAAGGCCTGCAGCAAGGCAGCAGTCCTGGACTTCAAGAGGGTGGACTTCAATAAGGTAAAGAGAATGGTTGGGGAGACACTGAGGTCCCAGAGGGGGGAGGAGTCAGGTGTTCAAGAAGAGTGGCCGTTCCTTAAGGAGACGATCCTCCAAGCCTAAAGGGAGGTAATCCCAACATGGATCAAAGGGGGCAAGAGGGCGCAAAAGCCCCCATGGCTCACCAAAAGTGTACGGGAACGGTTCCTAGCTAAAACGGAGGTGTACATCCAATGGAAGGGAGAGGCCATCACCATACCTCAGTTGCTCGGGGCTGCAGGGGGGTGGTCAGGAAGGCCAAGGCAGAGATGGAACTGAGACTAGCTACTCGGATCAAGGGCAACAAGAAGTCCTTGTTCAAATACATAGGGGGTAAAAAGAAGGTACTGGGTAATGTGGGGCCTCTGCAAGGCACGCTAGAAAATCTGGTCATCGCTCCAGACAACAAAGCTAACCTATTTAACAATTTCTTTGCCTCCATTTTTTTGAGCAGGGACCGAGTCACCCGCCTGACCGGAACCACTGTAGGCCCCAAGGGAGGTGCACCTAGGCCTAGGGTAAGTGAGGATCTAGTCAGGGAACTTCTGGAGGGATTGGACATATTTAAATCAGCTGGTTCTGGCAATCTCCACCCCAGAGCACCGAGGGAATTAGCAGAGGTCATTGCGGGACCCCTGGCACAGCTTTATGAGCAGTCACGGTGCTCTGGCATGGTGCCAGAGGACTGAAAAAGGGCCAATGTGGTTCCCATTTTCAAAAGGAGGAAGGAGGACCCAGAAAACTATAGGCCAGTTAGTCTTACCTAGATCCTGAGTAAGCTTTTTGAGATAACTATCCTGGTGCATGTCCACGAGAGGCCAGCAGGGGAGATTATGTTTAGGGGCAACCAACATGGGTTCATTAAAGGCAAATCCTGTCAGACCAACCTGGTGGCCTTCTATGACCAGCTCACAAAATCCTTAGATGCAGGTATAGCAGTGGACATAGTCTTTCTGGACTTTAGGAAGGCTTTCAACGCTGTCTCTCACCTCATTCTCATTAAAAAACTAGGGGACTGTGGTGCTGACACCTACACAGTCAATTGGGTCACTAACTGGCTGGAAGGTCGCACCCAGAGAGTGGTGGTGGATGTGTTTTATTCACCCTGGAGGGATGTGGGCAGTGGGGTTCCGCAGGGCTTGGTCCTTGGGCCTGCTCTGTTCAACATTTTCATCAGCGACTTGGACGAGGGGTGAAAAGTACCCTGTTCAAATGCACACATGACACTAAGATGTGGGGGGAAGTGGGCACGCTAGAAGGGAGGAATAGGCTGCAATCAGACCTAGACAGGTTATAGGGGTGGGCGAATGAGAACAGGATGGGTTTCAACACTGACAAGTGCAAGGTACTGCACCTGGGGGGGAAGAACCAGCAGCATGCCTACAGGCTGGGGAACTCCCTTCTCGTCAGTGCAGAAGCAGAAAAGGATCTTGGGGTCACTATTATGGTGGGAACCTTCAAGCTGCCCCTGGCCTGCCTGACCCCCGGGCAGGTCACTGGGGTGAAGCTGGAATTGTGTCCAGGCTCCTGGAACTGTTGCCTGGCCTGGCCCTCCAGATTGGTCCCCTTCCAGAGCTCCAGGTTGACATGGCCCTGTGGAGGGCTGCCTGGGCTCCTGCTGCTGCAACCCAGGCCCACCGCTCCTTGCCAGGGTTGCTGGGCTCCGACCCTAGGGCCCCGCATACTTGCTGGGACCCTTCAAGCTGCCCCCAGCCTGCCCAGCTCTGGGGCAGGCCACCAGGACGAAGCTGGAATTGTGTCCGGGCTCCTGGAACTGTTGCCCGGCCTGGCCCACCGGATCAGTCCCCTTCCGGAGCTCCGAGTTGACATGGTCTCATGGAGGGCTGCCCGGGCTTCTGCCGCCACAACCCAGGCCAGCTGCCCTTCACCAGAGTCACTGGGCTCTGATCCCAGGGCCCCACATACCTGCCAGGACCCTTTGAGCTGCCCCCAGCCTGCCCAACCTCCAAGCAGGTCACTGGGGTGAAGCCGGAATTGTGTCCAGGCTCCTGGAACTGTCACCCAGCCTGGCACTCCAGATCAGTCCCCTTCCAGGCCTCTGGGTTGACATGGCCTCATGGAGGGCTGCCTGGGACAAAATGAACATGGGCCGACAGTGTGGGGACGCAGTTAGGAAGGCCAGCTGTACCTTGTCATGCATCCACAGCTGCATCTCAAGCAGGTTCAAGGAGGTGATCCTCCCCCTCTATGCAACACTGGTCAGGCCACAGTTGGAGTACTGCGTCCAGTTCTGGGCACCACACTTCAGGAGGGATGTGGACAACACAGAGAGGGTCCAGAGGAGGGCCACTCACATGATCAGGGGGCAGCAGGGCAGGCCCTAGGAGGAGAGGCTACGGGACTTGAACATGTTCAGCCTCCACAAAAGAAGGCTGAAGGGGGATCTAGTGGCCATTTACAAACTAGTCAGAGGGGACCAGCAGGCATTGGGGGAGTCCCTGTTCCCCCAAGCACTACCAGGAGTGACTAGAAATAAAAGTCACAAGCTGACAGAGGGTAGATTCAGACTAGACATCAGAAGGTGCTACTTCACTGTCAGGGTGGCTAGGATCTGGAACCAACTTCCGAGAGAAGTGGTGCTGGCTCCTACCCTGGGGGTATTTAAGAGGAGGCTAGACTAACCCCTTGTCGGGGTCATTTGACCCCAGTACTCTTTCCTGCCATGACAGGGGGTTGGACTTGATGATCTACTCAGGTCCCTTCCAACCCTACAAACTATGAAACCAGAAAATCTACCTGACAGAACGACTGCATTTTTTGAAGTAGAATAGCAGGATATTTTCTCCACATGTGTAGTAGCCAGTGCACATGCCCAGGAAGTGAGATACCTGATTCCCATGTTTTCTGAACTTAAACAATTTGAACACATACCTTTTACCATATTTTTCTGGTGTAATCTGCCACACATAATATTACATATAATGTGTGAATATAAAACTCACCCTATTTTTTAAAAAGTAGCATGAAGAATTTTTTTTTTTCATGTGTAAATATCTGAGTAGCAACAGCTAAGGAGCCAGGCCTGCTTCTCTGTCTGCTGCCAGCCTTGTGCACTGGATGGATTTCATGAACTGACCCAATACACTGGGTCTGGGGCTGTGCACTAGATCCAACCACATGCAGTGGGATCTGTAGCCATGCAGCCCAATCTGGTATAGTAGGTCTGGGGCCATGTGATTAGCTTGATGCAGCAAAGTAGACCCAACCCCATGAGGCAGCTCTGGAACTGTTCAACCAAGAGCATTCTAGGTTTTGCACTGCACCATGCATCTGGAGGTTCCTGTTGGCTCCAGAGCTATATTCTGGGTCCAAACCCATATACTTGCTCCAGAGCCATGTGCAGGGTCTTGCCCTTTGTACTGCCTTCCAGGTCTTACTCTATGTACTGGCTCTGAAGCTATTTGTTGGGTCTAAACTGACATGTGGCCCAAGAGCCAGTATGCTGTCCTGGACATGGTGCACCAGGTCTTATCGAACAAACAGCCTCAGACCCACCATGTGGTCCTGGACTCAACATTTTAGGTCTGATTTTGCATGTGACTCCAGAGCTAGTGCATTGGGTCAGACCTGGCATGACAGGTCTGGGTCTATGTGTAAGGCCAGATTTGGCATGATGAGTCCAGTCTAGCTGTGCACCAACCCAGCTCAACCCAGTGCACAGATGGGGCAGGAGGATCCTGGAAATTTGGCAACGAGGGAGGGCGCACTGGCACAATTAATTGGCATGGCTTCCAGAGCTACAACAATTTATGTTTCCACTGCTACCTACCACACCCCCACCCTTCATGAAATATTCAGAAAGTCCCCAGACTATGGGCTAAAAAGGGTTATAAATCTTTGTTGTTGAGCATGTTCACGGGACAGCTAAAAATTAAATATATGTGGGACCAGAAGGAGATTAAGGAAGAAGGAGTGTAAATCTGTGGTCTAGTGAAATGAGTACTACCATGGGAGAGAGGAAAACCTGGGTTCTAATTGTAATATTACTTATATATTTTATTTGATAACTATGTAATGAAAAATGCAGGAACAGAATGCTTTCTTGGCTAAGTACAAACATTCAAAAAGCCTGAGGCAGGATCAATTCAATCCTTTTAGGTTAGTCTAAGCTGTGTAGATAAAACTGATGAGCAAGTGAACAGACATTCACTTTTGATTTAAAAAAATGCAGCCATATGCCTGCAGTGGCCCAGGCCAGAAGTCGGGGTTGCTAGAACACGTTTCTCTGTTTGAGTGGAGCAGACAGCTTGGGCCAAGGTTAGCCCATCCCACCTGTGAGGTGGGGTTTGTGGAGGAGGTCCAAAGCATCCTGGGATGCTGAGGACAGTGAGTTAACTTAAATCTGGAGGGGATCTGAGACAGACGTTCAATAAACTGATTTAACCTAGATCAGTTAAGTCTAATATTACATCCATCCAGGTTTATCTTAAACTAGTTTCAGACATTTTAAAAACCATTTATGTGCACCATGAGTGACTGGTGCCTCCTGAATCTGGGGGGGAAGGGGGGGGGCACCTGCAGAAGCCATCAATGGTAGTGGCCCTGTTAGGGGGGAGGCACCAGCCCTACTGACAGCATCAGTGTCAGCCATCGGGGGGGCACTGGCCCTGTCAGGGGGGGCACATGCAGCCCCATGCACCCCCTACCAGTCGCCTATGATGTGCACTGAACTTCTGTAGTGTTACAGATTTGAACCAGTTTCTGATCACTTATACCAGTTTATGTGTAATTTCTGTTGCTAGCCCTTCTGTCCCAAGTGACTCACATTCCTTTCTATCTAGTGACCTGTTTGTCTTCATGCATGATTTCAGCTTCAGTCACCTGGAGTGTTTTTCTCTATTAATTTTGGTGGTTGGAGGGGATACAATTTTAGACAGACTTGACATATAAGTTGAGTGTGATTTTAATGGTTATTTTGGAAGAAAAAAGGTAGACTTAAAACTGGAACAATAAAGTACTATACTCAAAGAGACCTGAGGCAGAGAAGCATATGGAGATAAGACAATGTCTGCAATGGTTGTTTCTGCTTTAACTATGGTGGCAGCAGTAAGTCACCCAGGCCTAATGTAGACAAAGACAAGTCAGAATAATTTTTTTTTAAAAGCGCAAGTGACGATGGCAAACTTTCTGAGCCAAGACAATTCCTGGCATTGAAGGAAGTACAATTTTTATATTACTAGGCAAGAATTTACAAGCCCCAGTAGTGTGCACAGAGTCTACTCCAAAAGAATGATATCAGCACCATTAGTTATGAGGGATTCTTCAGTGGTAAAATGGATGTTGTTGTAACAGAAGACAAATGAACTATCAGCCTGAAAGAAAATGAAACATTTATTCATTTTAAATTGGCCACAGGTGCACGTTAATCTAGTGCCTGAAATAGGTATATCAGCATTAAAAGAAAAAATGTATACCGTAGAAGATAACAAAACGTTGATCTTATCCCCTCAGGGAGCGTGTGAACTAATTATATAGGTAAAGGAGAGAACTTGTGATAGGAAAAGCATTAATCACTGAATTAAAATCAGGCCAAGGTTTAGGCCTTATAGGAATCTGGGTGTACAGGGACCAAAAGACTTGAGAAAGGGTTTGCAGACATCTTCTTGAGAACTTAGGGAAGTCCTCATGAGAATATGGAATAAAGGTGAAAGAGTCCAACTCTCTCACAAGCCATGCCTTTAGAAAAGCTCCATACACCTTAAGGTAGTGGTTAAAAAAAGAGCTGGTTAGGCTTATTATTGTGGAAGTCAGGGAGAAAACAGAAAAAAAAATGAGTAGCTGTGCTCATTTCTCACTGCAGGGGAAAACTGAGTTTTCTACTCATTTATAAGCTCCAATAAATATATAAAAAATGAATATTTTGAACTACCTACACAGAGAAGAAAAGAGAGAGGTTGCTGATAACAAACATGTTCTATGTTGGTGATGGCTAGAAAATGATATGTAGAGATTTATTTTTAGGAATTGGCTTGTAGGTTAAGTAGATATACTTTAGAACAATGGTGCAAGGGGATGACAAGGGTTAATTAGTTTCTAAAAGCCTGTTTGTGACAAAGTTTTCCTCAAGGCTCACTGTGTCTGGAGCAGGCAGAAACAGACTGGGATATCTACAAGCTTTACCATAATGTGAGAAAGGCTTGTTGTGTTTCTTATGTCACAGTGACCAGCTGCAGAGCCCTTGGGATTTTCAGTTTTGGTGGATACACCAAATTAAGAGTCCATGGCATGCCCAAATTAAGACACCAGGAAATAACCAAGTTAAAATGCGTGCATGTGATGGGTTTGGGAAACAAAGGAATATACTGACAGGACAGAATGTGGACCACAGGGAGAAAAATCAATGATGCCTAAGAATGAAGAGTCACCAGAAGAGGAAAAAGGTATAAAAGAAGGGATTTCAGAGCAGCAAAGGCTCCTGAAGGGGAAACCCAAGACCACCATGGACAGAGGGTATGCCATCAGCCAATCTCATCCACCCCATTGCTCCTGACATCTGACATTCACAGGGTGAAGATTGCATACTGGCCAGATGTATCTTCCCTCGGTGAACCCTAGGGCTGGCAAATATAGGATTGGGGTGGGATTTTTGTTTGCCTTGCCTGCATTATTATCATCTGCTAACACTCTGTATCAATAAAATATGCCTATTATTGAATGGAAGAAATTGTGGTCAGTCTGAGGATTTAGATCCACCTGGAACAAGGTATCTCAGTCATAAATCCAGTGCCAACACCTGGTACCTATAAGAAATACTGACTGTACACACCCAGGTTCTTCTGTTCCTCAACCATTTCCTTGCAGCTGTCCAGAAAGACCAAATTCTCCTCGAGAGGCAGGCCTAACTTTTTTCCTGAAGGTATCACCACTTCTCATGCTCCTCTCTGGACTTATTTCTACCTTTACTTTTCCTTCAGCATCCTAGATTTTCTATGGCTTCTTTTCCTTCCTTTTAGAATGAGCTGGTCCTAGTCTTTATATTCTCAGCAACCTCTAAATGATTAATGATTTGTTGTATCCAGATTTTTTTTTCCTGCTCACTCATGGGAAAAATCACTCTGTCCCGTGAAGTGCTTCAGTTTAATATTCTGTATGATGGGATCTAGTAGTGTGAACTTTTTTAAAGTAGAAAATATAGCCCCGTGAAACTGGCCTTGCTCCATTCAGTACTAGACTTACAATCTAATCAGAAAAAGGGTGGAATAAAATTATTATTTGTCCCATCTTTACAAATAGAACAAAGTTACAAAGAGATTAATATTTCCCATATAATCTGTTGTGGAATTGTGAAATGTAAACTGCAGTAGAAGTTTGAGCTGAGTCTTCTGAATCCCTGAAGAATACTTTAATCACAAGACCACTTCCATATCATCTGATTGCTTTTGTTCATATATAAGTGAGTGTACAAAGAACATTTTATCATAAATCTTCTTGTATATTTAAAATAATTTTAGAGAATCCCCTTCAATGCCTGAATTCCTTAGGAAAAAGTTGAATTTGTAATATATTGCTATAGTTCATAAGCACTTTCTATTGCTTCTTAGTAGTCTTCATGAGTCCCTGTACAATTTTCTTCTTCTCATACCTGTCAGTTGCTGTTACAGAATCAATAGCCCTTATATACACTTAATTTAAATAGATACATTTAAATTATATCTATAATAGGCCTAAGCTTCCGTCTTATAAGTAAGTGTGTTACTCATAAAAGGAAGACTAAAAATACTTGCTTAAAAAGGCATAGTCCAGCTGGGTTATAGCAAAATTTTGTTCTACATATATCTTTCTATGGGCCCCTCTAGCTATTCAGGTAAAGGCATGATAGGATCTGATGCATGATCAACAGGATTGCACCTCCTGTCTTACTATACAGGATCGCATATCAGATCCTATCATGCATTATTGCCAGCATAGGGTGAAGATGAGATTGCCATCCCAGGCTCTCCCTGCACTGGCAAGTAGAAAGCTCCCACAGCTGTGAGTCCCACAGCTGGCAGGACAGGGAGTTTGCAGTGGTAGGACTCTTGGTCCTGGCAATGCCCCACACCTGTGGGTAGAGGGAGAGTCCCATCATCTGTGTCACTGTGTCCTGGGAGCCATAGGGCACTGCCAGGGCTGAGAGTTCCCTTGGCTGTGGGATGGGTAGCCCCAGCTGCCAAGGGCTTCCAGCCACAGGGAGAGATCCTGCCACATGTTCAAATGAGAATAGAGACCGGCTATAAAGTTATTGCACATTTTCCAGATCTAACATGATAGCTGGTTGGACCTTTTTATGCTGTGATAGTTAATTTACATGTGTAGCCAGTCTAAATTAATTGCACAATTAACTTGGTAATTGTATGATATATTTGATGTGTAGAGTGGCTCTAAATGGCTTGGCTTAGGCACTGTGCTGTTCTTATAATTGAAGTAGAAGAAGCTGCTCAGGCAGAAATTGCCACATTTTGGTGAGGTCACCATGCAAATTAGAACTAAAATGTGAACACCCAATAGAATTCTAATTGTAGTCTTTTGTAAACTTGGACCTGAGCCAACTGAACAGGGAGAAAAAAAAATTAAATGGAGTTAGAAAAAAAGAAAATGAAAGAAAATTATTCTTCCAAGATGTAGATCCACAAAATGTGGACTCAATCTTTTATACTTTTCCCTTCTACTATAATAATGGTAGTCTTGCCTAAATTTTGTTAATAAAGAACTTCCTACTTAATTTAGAAAAAATCTCTCTCATTCTGGTTATTTTCTCCTAAGGAAATACTTTAAAAGGAGTATGAGACAACAAAGATTACCCTTTTTTTTCTATAGAATATAGAAGTTTTATGTTTCAAAAAGAATAAAAAGAGATGTGAATTGAGATAGTTTCTGACAGAATTGTCCTCCTAGCAAAAGAAGACATAATGGTATTTTTAAAAAATCTACTGAGATCTACAGGATACCAGGGGGGAAAATATTGTCTTTGAACATTTTTGTACGTTCACTTTTTTTCCTTGGGTAGACTTTCCCCTAAAACCTGGAATTTCTTGGGAAAAGTACCTTTCATCTAAAACACAGCAACACACAACCATGCAGCAAGTCTAGTAATACCCTTGTTGTTTCAGTCTTCTGAAAGGAAATTACTTAGTTACTGTGAAAAACTTGGTTTGAGAATTTCATCTTTTTTTTCTCCCCAAGGATAAAAAACCTGATAGGTTTCAGGCATCACATAATACAAATATTTAAATGGAATTTAAAATAGATATGAATGGAGAAGAGATAAATTCTTTAATTTCCCCTAACAAAACACTAATTAAAGGCAAAGGATTTAAGCAGAGTTTGCCTGTAAGCAGCAGAGTCCTTGGTAAGGGGTAGGTTTTTGGGTTTTTTTTTAATCAGTGTCCAAATAATTTAATAAATGAGTTGCTTGAAAAACAAAAAGTATAATAGAAAAATTGTCTTGAAATTCCCAAATAAAATTCCTTTAAATGTCAACAATTTCATAAAAGAGTCATAAAAAATCATTACAGTTACTTTCCCTGAAATTTTAACTTTCCAAAATTTTAATCCATGTTTTTTTCATGAACTGCTTCACAATGAATAGTACAAAACAAATCAATTCTTAGAACTTTAGATGTTTGGATAATTTTAACCCCCTTCATTCTGTTTCAAAGGACAGTGCGGTCTGGGACAGACATTGCATAAACCAGTTTGACCCAAATCAGTTAAGTCTCATTCAACCAGATTTATCTCAAACTGGTTTCGGCCATTTTCAAACTGGTTTATGTGCAGTGAATGTTTGTTCTGTTAAATGTTTAAACCAGTTTGTGATCACTTAAACCGGTTTATGTGTAATGTCTGTCCCTAGCCTGGGAAACAACAAATTTGCCCTACTATGTCAGGGAAATAGAAACCAAGCGGTTAAAGGAATTTCAGCTTGAACCAAATCTTACCTAATGGTGGTCAACCTTTTGGCCCATGGGCTGAATGAGTAGCTGAGAGTCAAGGGCCAAATCTCTTTTGAGTTGGGCCCTCAAAGCCTCGTGCAGCCCCAGCTTGGATCTGTGTGCCCAAGTGTGCACTGGATTTGGGTCCTGTTTCACCCCAGTCCTGTATGCCCTATGTAGCATGCAGGGCTATGTTATCTGGCCAGCCAGGCTCCTGGCAGGTCTCAAATTTGGAAGCAGGGGAATGGGAATTAGTACTGCAACCACTCCCCCACCACCAAATTTTCAGACCCAGGGGAGCCCAGTGAGACAAATGGGCCCACATCTGGCCCTGAAGCCATGGGTTTAGCACCCTTGCTCTTACCCTTAATAATGTACATATCAAAAATGATACTTGGTAGCATAACATTTGGTGGGTGAGCAGGATGCAAGCCCTAGGCACTGCCTGAGCAGGAGGGGAGGGGAGGTGGAGAGGAGGCTGGGCTTCCTCTTCTATTCCCCTTCCCCTCTCCTTGCCCCACTACACTGTGCACCTTCCTTGCAACAGCTCTGGGTCCAATGTCAGGGAGAACAGAGCAGCAGTTGCCATGGCAGCTTCTGGATGGCAGAGGTGGCACACTATAGAGAGGAAGCAGCCAACAGAAACAGGGTGTTGAGGGGAAGGTGTCAGATAGGGTTGACTTTTTCACTTCTTTTTTTTTTTTTAATGCTGAAAATCAGGTTTAAAATTGTTGTTCAACACATGGCATCAACAAAAAAATTAAAATTAAAATTAAAAAGGAGGCCACATCTCCCTTTTAGCAACAGCTGGCTTGCTTGCCTTGTTTCTGCTGGCCACTGCCCCTGCACCGTGCAACATTACTGCCTATAGTATAGAACTGGGCAGTTCTGCCTTTGGATGCTTCTACATTTATTAACTGAGTAGCCAGAAGTGTATTTGCTGGATAAGTTCATGCTTCTTCCTTCACTTCTTCTCCAGAAAGAAGACCTTTTTGTATTTTCTTCAGAGCCAAATTAAATTCATTCCAGGGGTAGAATCTTGCTCATTTATCTTGTGTGTATGGAGAAGTCAGTGAGATGGCTGCACACCAATTGAAAAACAGGATATGACTTGAAGGGCCAAATCCTGTTGGAAATAACAAATAAATGGGCTTTATTCCACAAGAAAACCTAAGGAAAAGAATACACACTTCCTATTACAGACATAGCCAAGCACTACTAGGCATAGGTAAGAAATATATAAAGTATGATATTTCCTTAACCTTAGTAGGTTAAGGGTAAGCAGATCTGTGCAATGAATTATAAGATTACAAACCCAGCCAATTTTTGGAAGTAGTTTTAAAAAATTCTAAATAAATCAAGCTAATCCAGTTTTCAATTAGAAAATTTATTAGTTTCAAGTCAGTTTAACTTTACTCCAAGTAAATCTAAGATGCTTAATGAGAACTGGAGTATGGGTTTTCATACCTTCCTCCTTCCCTTTGGATTGGACACACAGTCCAGGCCACATTTTCCATGATCCAGTTGAGCCAATTTTGACTCCATGGGATATCATAGGAGATGTTAGCTAGCCAAGGAATCTGGCCCACTGGGGAAAAACAAGTCATGATGCACCCAAACTTTGAGTTACTTGAGACACTCAAAGTTTAAATGTTTGGACATACTATATATTTTCCATATCTTTCTATTCTGCAACGGAACAAAAATGCATTTCAAAATGTTCCATGTGGGATGACAATTTTGATTTTGTTGATTTGAATTTTGATTGTTAATCAGCACCACACACTTTATAGAAGTTTAGAACCTACTTCCAGCCACTTTATACATTATGTGCATATCAATTAAACTTATGAAAAGCAGCTATCAGAATTCACCATGAATTCACCATTTACTCAAACTGGTGGCAACACTTGATACTCACTGTTCACTCTTTTACCCTGAGTATAAGTGCTGAACAAGGTACCAGGCATTTAAGAACTAGGCTAACTGTCTATAATTTTAAATAGAGTGGTCCTTCCTGTCTCTAAAATCTGTTTGATCTTTTCTTGAACAGCAGCTATTAGGCTTTGAATAACACATTCTTCTCTTAGCAGACAGAAATAAGGGATAATATTTTTAAAAAGGAAGATACTTCTGTTCCTTAATTGATAGTTATTACAATGATGTGACTTGATGGGAAAAATATTCTGTATCAAATCCTAAGTGTCACTGCTAGGCAGCTTCCTGTGAATGCTGCCTGCATATTAATTATGATACGGTGTTCATCTTACTCAAATATTCTGCTTTTTTGAAAAAAAGTGAAAAGAAAGGAACTGAGTGTGAGAACAAGTATCAGTTATTCTGATCAAAACTATAGAAACTTCCTCTGGACCTAGCAGGGCTGTAGTTATTAATGACAGAAGTGTGAACACTATAGCAGAAAAGATTAGCAAATCCCTTGCTACAAACTTTTCCTTCCATATCAATCCAATTCTCAAGGACAATTCAAGAAGAGAAAATAAATGAAGATACAGATAATAGGTGCGTTCAAGAAAACTGGTTTCCAGTATTTTTGCTCATATGCTTGTGTTACATTATAGCAGCTGACTTACCTCTATAGATGTTTAGCAGTCACAAGAAATCAAATGATTTTCAACAGGAAAGAAAAGACAGCTTTCATAAAAGAAGGAATTGAGAACTGGAAGAATCTCGTTTCTGAACATGAAAGTTCAGAAGTCTATAGGGAAACAAGTATGTAATCACAAATAACACTGATGTAATTTGGGTCCTTGATTCTGGTTGAAAGAAACATTGAGGAAGTTGCCAAATGCATTTGAAACAGCTATAGTGTTCAAACTTTTACTGTCCTGGTAAAAATGACATATTGAAAGAGTGGGGAAAATACAGAGCAGATATTAAAATGAAGATGTCAGAATGACAGCTGGTTATCCTATTCAGAAAAGGAAACAGAGTTCCTGAGCAAATGGAGCACATCTCCCAATTCTCGGTGACCTTTTCAGTTTTCAAATCTCCAAAGTCCAGTATGTAAAAATACACTGATATCTTTTCACATATACACAAAAAATATCATTTAATTCCTCTAGCAAGTCATAGTCTCCCATTCCATTCAAGGACCAATTGAAATGTTTCCAGTATCCTTGTTCTAGGTATTTTTTATTATATTTTGAAAATTTAAATGCTAAGACTCTAATCCTGCAAACATTTATCATATGATTAACTTTACTCTGAAGAGAGCCTTACAGTTATGGAGAAAGATTAAATTACAGCAATTTAACAGTGTCACAGGCTTACCATAAAAACAATGATGTTCAGCAGCTGTCCATCTGCCCAGTCTTATCCTGAGGTAAGTGAAAAATAACAGGGTAAGCTTTTCCCTGAATTAAATAGGACTCAATTGCTTCAGGATATCTTTCATTTACTGCAGGGTTAGAGTGAGTGCATTGAAAATAACTGTTCTCCAACAACAACTACTCACTTCTGATACACTGGAATTTGTAACAGGAAAGTCTTGCCCTTTTAGAAGGAACAGGCAGCCCTGTTTAAGAAGCCCAGCTATGGGTCTTTGGAGGATGAGGGAGTGTCCCACTAGAAGCTTAAAATCATAAAAGAGAGCAGCAAGAGGCAAACTGGGTTAAGGAGCAGTTTGCAGGGAGGAGGCAAACTGTTACCCAAACAAGATTGCTACAAGGAATCGGCCATGTTGCTCAGCAGGGCTCAGAGCCAAAGGTTGCCTCCTACTGCCAGGAAGAGGGCAGAGGGTTTTGGTTTATTTGTTTGGATTTTATACAAATACTGGATGTCTTTATTTGAAAGACTGGCTAAGGAGCTCTTTAGGGAGCAAAGACAGTTTGCAGGGGCCAGGAAGCTAAGCCATCCACTTACTTATGCATATATGCACATACACATAGGACACATACATGAGCATCGAGGCTGATATGATGTGCTAGCCACACCCAGCTAAAGTTAGAGGAAGAGACACATGACTTGTACTTTCATGTGTCCTCCAATTCTACTAGCCATTCACCCTTCCAGCCTTTCATCCAATCCCTCACAGCCTGACCCAGACCCACTGACAGATGCTGAGACACCACAGACACCACCAAAGACTGTGGACAAATCAGCCATGTCCATTTCTACCAGCTAAACTGGACATGCAGGGAGATGAGGGATCTCATCACCATCTGGAGCAAGAAAGAGATCCCACACCAGCTCCAGAAAGCACACTACAACAGGGATCTCTTGAAGCACATTGCCCAGAAGTTGCAGGTGCAGGGCTAGAACAGGGACTGGCTACAATGGTGTGCCAAGGCCAAAATTATGAAGAGTCAGTACAACATGTGCTAGATGTTAACAAGATGTTTGGGGGCTGGAGGTAGATCATGCTCTTAATGAGGAGCTATTCTGCTTCCTCACCAAGGACAGGGCTGTTGACACCCCACACACCTATGGGGCAGAAATAATCACCAGCAGGGACCCTTCCAGAGGAGGAGTAGGTACAAGGAGGTCCCAGAATGGTTGGACAACCAGGTGCCCAACAGCAGGTTACCAAGGTACACAGGGCAAGAGTCCAGCCATTGAAGTCAGCTCCTGAGGAGTCTAGTGGTCTGCGCATCAGCACAGGATGTGGGAGCTGAGGTTCTCTGCAGAGTGACAACTGATATTTCTAGTGATGTACCAATGTGCTAGAGGTGGATTTCAGTACATACATTATATACATAAATACTTATAAATTACTTTTCTTCGTTTCTTATTCCTAACCATCATTCTTGATTCCTAATAGAAAATGTAAACACCCTGAATATCATTTTTAAATCTTTTTTTAGTACTGTCTCCATTAATATTTATGTAAAAATTCTCAAAAGCCATTATGAATCTATTTTCTTCTTTACCGTTTATCTAAAACCTTAAATAAGTTAATATGGTGGCTGTTCCTTCTCTCCTACTCCCTTCAATGAGGCATACAAATCTTATTTTAAAAAATAGGAGCCTGGATGCTAAATGGCATTGAGCTGCGTGGACAATTCAATTTTTTTTTTTTTTTTTAATTTAAGTGAGAATATTCCTTTTTTTCCCCCTTCACTTTTCCGTGAACTCTTTTTCTGGTTCAAATCTCTGTTGCCAGAGATGATTTGTATGGGGATGTGTTTTGTTCTTTTCCAGAAAGAATAAAACACGTATTTTCAGTCTAACAAAGATAACATATAATATCTTCTTGAAGGTGGGAAAGAATAGTGACTCTGTGACATTCTGTATCTGAAAAGAAATACAACATGGCAGCTGACTCAGCATTGTGAAAGAGGAGACCTTTATAGTTAAAAGTATAGACATGTAGAAAACAGAATAACATTTTTACAGTTGTGTAGTTACCTTTCAACTGCAAAGATCATTTAAACTTTGGAATGCATTACCCAGGGAGGTTATAGAATCTCTATCATTAGAGGATTTTAGAGGCAATTATCTGTCAAGAATGGTTTAGGTGTAATTGGTCTTGCCTTAGGGCAAAGAGATGACCTCTTGAGGTCTCTACCTGTTCTATTTTCTTTTTTCTATGACTCTAAACTCCATATGCATTACATAGTGTACAGATTACACATCTTCTGAAAGCCATGATTTGTCTATATCAAACTAGATTTTTCTTCTGAATCTGTCTTCATTTCTTCTTATTTTTTTCCAAACAAAATTCAGAATTCTTAATTTCAGTTAGGTTGAGACAAGTCCTGGACCAAATTAAGATTTTAAACAATTTAGGAACTCTTATGGAAAGGTAAGAAAGTATACACAGATTTACAGTACATCTAAAACGTGCTTCTAATATTTTTACTTTCTTTCTTTAGAGCCCGTTGCAAATATTCATACATTCTTTTAAAACACTCTTTTGAAATTGGTAAACATGCCACTTTACAGTTGGGAAACCTCTGAGATGGAAGTCATGAGACTTACTCAAGATGTTACAGCTGGGATTAGAGCAAATAATTTCCTGGTTTCTACTCTCACGCTAAAAACATTTTCATATTTCTGAAACACAGCACATAACTGGGTTCTTTGCTGTTGCCTTCAAAATGTACAAGACCTGTTCCAGGAGTAAATCTTTACTAACCTACTGTTCTTTGTTAAATAGAATACTTACAGATTTTTTTTAACCATATATGCTAACTTCTTAGACTTCCCTTTTTAATTACAATTACATAGCCCCATGTAAATGAGCTCCCTTGTTCAATAAAAGCTATCTTTCTAATGTGATGGGCTTGCTTATCTTTGCCCAGTTCCTCGGGCTTAGAGAATTGCCAAAGCAATTTGTGGGGCAAACCCACCAATCAGAGACCAGCAGGGGAAGAGCCTCTGGAGGAGTCTGCCCTGCCCCTATGTTGGGGTGAGGTGAGGAATGAACCTAACTGAAGACTGTGCTCCACCTCCCCGCAATTGGCCAGTGTTCAATCTTGGGGCAGAGAGCCAAAAGGGTATAAGGAGCTGCATGCACACCATGTGAGAGAGACAACAAGGGACAGAGAAGAAAGAAGAAACTGGGACTGAGAAAGAGCTACCCAGGGAGTGCTTCCAGTTGCCCTGAAGAGCCCAAAGATTCTGTCATTGGACAGGAGTGGCAGGTGGCTACGTCCCCAACCCCTTGCCACAAGATAGCATAGTGAGCCAGTGCAAGTGTTGCTGCATGGAGCATCTGAGAGGGACTGGGACCTTGGGAGCAGCTCAAGGTGACTCAGGTCTCCAACCCTGGCACAAGACCAGACGGTGCAGGTGTCACTGCATGGAGTATCCAAGGGGGACCAGGACCCTGGGAGCTGCTTGAGGTAGCTCGGGTCTCCAACCCTGGCATGAGGCTGGCACTGGTGCAGACACTGCTGCATGGTGAGTCATTGTCAGACCAAGGGCCCTTGAAGGGGGCAGTTCAGGCCCCATTCTCCACTGCCAGGTGTGAGGGCCCATGGGCAGTGCAGGATTCACAGCGTGGTGGGCCCAGTACTGGAGCCCTGGCGCTGGGCACACACAAAGTGGCTCAGGCCTGCAACCTGCTGAGAAGGCTGAGTCATCTGGGCATGTGAATGAGCCATGCATCCCACATAGGAACTGAGAAAGCACCCACTGCAGGAGCTGCTTGCCTAGCTGGGAACAAAGCACTGGGAACCCTTATCGGACTCCTACTTTCCGGGAAGTATGAGTTCTCAGGAAAGAGGTTTCTTACCAGGGAGGAACACAGTGTATAGCCCCATAGGAGGGGGTTTAGGCTAGAAAGAGAGAGAAACTCCTTTAGAAGAAGAAGGGTATTTGGGATTACCAAGCACCACATTTTGGGGTGTTTATTACTTGCTTGCTGCATTTTATATTTTGGAGTCTTTATTAATTGCTTGTTGTGTTTTCTATTCTGGAGAGTTTATTAACTTTTTATTGTGCTTTACATTTTGGGGGTGCTTACCCATCAATTGCTAGGACATACCCACTCAGGATCCATGGGTGAGGTTTCTCCTGTGGGTCTTGGGGACTGCTATACTTACCCGTTCTGTTATTTGTTGACTTGAATGTAAATATTTATCTTTATCCCCCATACAGTTTATTCTATCTCCTCCCCTTTTATTCTATATCTGAATAAACTGTGTATATACTTAAGATATTGTGTCCTGGTCTTCCTCTATAGAGACATGGAAGAAGGGGAAGCTGTGAGACAAGGGCAAGGGGTACAGTGAAAAAGTCCCCAGCCACAGGTAACTCAGTCCCTGGAAACTCCAAAGCATGAGTGCGGTAAGCACTCCTTCCCACTCATCTGCTTCCAGGCATGCTGGGCTGAGCACTCACTTCTATCCCCCAGTGTCAGATCCAGAGCATATCAGTGCCTAAACAGTGACCATTCTATGTGGAACACTGGGGCACTATGTATGGATGTATGGAGACCTTTGACTTGGAATAGTTAGGAACAAGTTCCTAATCAGTGGCATTTTGGAACAATTCATTTGTTACATATGTTGACACCCTAACCCTTAAGCATGGGATTAGGCTCAAAATAATCAAGTGGATGAAGGGTAATATGCAACTATTCATATGCTTACAATTGTGAAAGGGCTTCAAAATACCTTGCTGAACTGGCACAAAGACATTTAATGTACCTCAAAAAAAACCCAAACCAAACCAAAACAAAACAAAACAGATAAACATATGTTTAAAGTTATTTCCCTTAATCTATTTGAGCAATCTCTTCTTTAACAGAAGAAAATTTAGTTTGGAAATTTTAAATCCTCTTCTAGTACTTTCTAATTCATGGGAGAAAATAACATACTTGCATTTTTTTACTTCTGCTGAGCATAAGAGATCCAGAATTATGCTAGAAAGGACATGATCAGATCATAGCCTGTTATTCACTTTTAGTCTCATCTCCTTCATTTAAAGTAGGAATAAAATAAATCCTTTTCAAAAGGCACAAGTAGTTGCATGACTGCACATATTTTTAATGTAAGGAAATTAAGGATTTGTAAGGAAATTACATTTATGACTCAAAAAAAAATCACATAACAATGAGGGTGCAATATGCTATTCATAATATCACAGGGAAAGAAAAGCTCAAATGTTTCCTATGCAAGAAGAAAATGTAAAAATTTCTAGACTCTTAAATGATCAGCTGATGTAAATCAGCATAACTCTTTTGAAGTTAAACATGTTAAAAATCACCAGATACATCTACATAATTTAGATGACACTCATTTTATGAAAGATTTATATATATATATATATATATGTTAACTGGTTTCTAGCTGGTAACTAAATAGCAGTATCTGATTTAATCTCAAGCAGAGGTCATTTCTCAATGACTAGTCAGATTTTTCATTTAAAAAAGTAAAATACAAAAACAGAAATGGAGGGACAATTTCTTCTTTACTAAGATAACTTAATTAGTTTAATATTTATGATGGCAGTACAGGAAGAATTTCCCTTCTTCAGTGTTTACCATTCAAGATGTGCAGCTACAACCTAGAAATTCAATAGCACTGCTCAAGAATGTATTAATTTCAGGCTTTTGTCTTGTTACACATAGCTTCATGTGATTTTTTTTTCCCTGTTCCCTTTCTTTCCGGTGGGATAGAGGACTCAGTAACTAAAGTGTGAAATATTACTGAGGTTGATTTTCTCTATGGATGAGAAGAGAACCAAATAAACAATTTCTCAAAGGAAGAAACAACATCCTTTACCCTCTTACATCACTTACCCTGTCCAAAAAGATTTTATGCTGCACTTTAGATAGTCAGTGGGAGGTTAAATTCCCTGGGAGACTGTGAAGCATACAAATAAAGTCTGTGATCCTGCAAAAGCTTGTTCTTGTAGACAGTCTTCAAATGATCCTGTAGACACTGAGTTCTTCATTTAGTCATGTGAGTTGTTAATTTAAAGGCAATGAAAATTATTCTCATGATTGACAATTTGTTGGGTTAGACCCTCATTAACATTACAGCTGGAAAAACAAAATCAACAACAACAAAAAAATCAGTAAAATTCCCAGACTTTTTCTGCACTGAAACTCAACTACCTCTAATTTAAATAAATATTTTTTTTTTCTGATTTGATTAGCTGTTTTAATCTGTTTGAAACCCATTCAGATGATCAGAAGGCAGATGCACCATTGTGTGACTGAAAAGTATCATTATCAATTCTTCTTCTCAAAATTGTGTATTTAGACAGACAAAAAATGAAGTTTAGATAACAGCTGTAACAAATCCATGGAATCAGTTCAACTAAAAAAGAGTCAGTATTTCAACACAGTGTCTTACCACAGAAGCCAAAAACATGCAAGGCCTTATTTTCCTAAAACATTCAACATGTTTGGCTTCTTCTACATTCAGTGGCCCTTTGTGACGTACAGAAGCCCAAATATTTTTTTTTCTTTCCACTTAAAGTGAACCCATCTTTATTTATATATTTGTACTGACCTAGGTTCTCAGATGTCTTCTGGTTTTATTGGCATCCTGGGATAGCAGGGGCAGGTTCAAGTTCATTTAATAATAGAATTGTGTTTTACTGAATTAAATATAAGACTGAATAAAAACAAACAGTCATGGAAGTTCTGTTGATCTGAACTTGATAGTTGCTCAATTGATTTCTAATGCCACTTGTTGGGAATATACTACTTAACTGTAACTTGCCCAAGTCTCCAGTTCACCTGGGAAGCAAAACAAGATCAGAAAAAAAATACCCATGTATTCCACCATTTTCTAAATCACTGTCATCTTAACAATTAACATCTTAGTAATGAACACTGCTAGAATAGGGGATAGTAGATTCAGATGACCAAACTGATTAAATTAAATGCAAAGTGCTATTTAGTACACTCCAGCGAATTATGTGCAGAAAAAAAGTAAAAGTATGCACAGAAAAGTTCAAAGTTATGCAAAATTCCTTTATTTTATTTATTTTTTTTACAAATTAAACTAAATATAACAGTACTTGAACATTCTTTAGAAATATATGCAGGGACTTTTGTGGCGGGAAGTGTGGGGCGTGGTTGGGGACTGGGTGTAGAGGAGTATGTTTGGGAAATTTGTGGGGAGGGTGTGGGGGGTTGTGAAGCTGTTGGGGGCAGTATTGTCAACTCTCAAGATCTTTGGCATTGTTCTTAAAGTCTATGCTTGGGCAATGTGAAAAACTTAGTTCGTTCTTTTACGTGTGTGTGTGTGGTGTGTGGTGGGACTGTGAAGAGGTATAGAGGTGTGGGGTGTGTGTGAGGTGTGTGGGTGGGTGGGTGTGTGGGCAGGTGTGAAGGAGATATGGGGTTTGTGGGGGCTATGGGTATGGGAAAATGTGGAGTTTGTGGGTGGGTGTGGACTCACCATGCACAGCCCTTCCCGCACACAGCCTCTGCTGCCACTCATTCGCCCACGCACAGACTACATCACCATACCCCCTCCTCCCCCCACACAGGCCCCACCAGTGGTGGCATCAGGAGGTGGCAGGCCCTCAAGGTGCTCCTGGTCTCAGCAGACACAGCCCCCTGGGCAGTGCAGAGCTCTGGTGAATCCCCTGGGGGCAACCCTGGGGGTTGCACATGGCAGCATGGAGCTGGCGTGGCCCGTTCTGGTGGTGCACGCCTTCAGGCCAGCCCAGGCCAGCTCCATGCTAGTGCATGGGTCTCACGACACTGCAGCCAGGAGCCATGTGCAGTCCCTAGGATTTACTGAAGCCACACACCAACAGGGGCTCTGCCTGCTCCCATCTGGAGTGTCCTGCTGTCATCGGCGGGAGCTGTGCACCATGGGGTAAAGGGCATGTGGTGGGTGGTCCCACACACCCACACTCACCCCTGACTCCTGTAGGCAGGAGTTCCTCTTCCTACTTGCCAGGTAAACCCCAGGGAATTATACAATACTATGTGATTATTCATAGTCATACATTTTATGCACAAATTATGTGGGCTCATATTTGCATAATCCCCTGGGGTGTAATTTATATTTGCTTTGAACTATAAAGATCTATTACTGGCTTTATCTGTGATTTCTCCTATGATTCATTAAATTCTCTGTTTACAAAAAATCATTAAACATTTTATATAGGTATATTTTTACAGGAGAATGCACTACCATGAAGAAATATCCAGACTAGCTAACACAGAGGCTAAAGACAATACAGCCATGCTAATAGGACACTCCACCCATGCTAGGCCACCTGAGAACTGATATAATAATCTGAGCAAAATGTCACACTAATGAAGTATGGTGCTTCTGGCACATGACCCATCTCAAATGAAGACAGGTTGAGTATCACTATATGGTACTGTATTGTGAAGTGTATTCTTAGTGCCAGTTGGTTTTAAGGATGATAGGCATAGATATTATATAACACCAGTAATAAAACTAGGGCATGGCAAGTTATCCTTCCTTGGGCAGCAACCCCAGGGACTGACTTGAGGTGGGGGCAGGGCTGGAAAAAAAAATCAGTGCTTCCTCAGTTGTGCAATTATACTGGCAATACAGCATAGCCAGAAGTCACCACTGCCCCTTATGTGTTGTTATACCTCTGCATAAGACACATTTATTTTGATTTCCATTTTGGGACCTGTTTACACAACCCTTTCTCTGTGAAGGTTAGAAGAAAAACAAAATGCAGGAGAATATGAGGAGATAATGGAGCTGCTACTTCAGGAACTCAAGGGCAAAATGCTTGTTTTAGAAATACGTGACCCATGCTGTAACTCCTGCAGTGACTTTTCCATAATTAATGATTTGATTAATTGTGTGTGCATTGTAAATGATGGTGTCTGGATACTGATTACTGACCCATACATGACTTAAAAAAATGACAAACTTCAAAAATTCAATTACAAGGTCCAGATGCTGTATGTTGCTTGTGTAAAATGCTCCAGGTAGGAAGGTTGCATATTAATAGCATCATCTAGACTGAGCATATATTTTTGGAAATGAATATTTTGAGAAGATATATATGCAGAGCAGTCAGAGCATGTATAACTATTAGATAAAATAAGAAATGTAGAATGAGATATTGCTATTATTACTATTAACATCTTCATTATCTTTCTTATAATTGTGATTATATGTATCAGTTATTAATTTTAAGAAAACCTTTGATAACCAGTTTTGATTCATTAGTCTTCTGAGTGATCTGTTAGTAAACTAGACAATATTCTAATACCCCACAGGCTTACATAATTGCTTAATACAAGAAGCTTGGATCTAACACACCTGAAAAGGATACAGCTCTGCTCTTAAACACAATAATTTATATAAGGCATGTGATATTTTATGGAAGCCTCTATAATCTCCATATTAAAATCTGTCTCTTGGTGCAATGTTTTGCATATTGTCATAATAGAAAATGGAAATAATTCCTAATATCCTGCTAAAACACACTAGGAATGTTACATTATTCAAAGAACAGATTGAAAGATCATCAAATTTCTGCTTTTGCTGAACACTGCAGGTGTCCCAAATTTATTACAGGGTAGATTTTAACTTTGATGGTTGAACAACAAGTAAAATATCAACATTCATAAGCAAGCTGATGAGATTTGGGTTTAATGACCATTTTAACATTTAATTTATGGAGATTAGATTTTTTTTTTCCAATGCAACTAGTATTAGAAGAGAAAATTGAATGTCCTTGTTAGATGGTAAGTTTAGGTGGTTCCTGGAGCTCTTAACCCCTGGACTGGCTGCACCTTTTAAGTGGCTTTAAGCACCTATTATGGGCGCTTCTATATGAAACACTACTGCATAGCTGGAGCAACCGGAGTTACTGTGCAGTAGCAGCAGAAAACACCTTTTAAGTGATGCTACTGCTCAGTAGCTTAATGATACTGTGCAGTAGCATATTAGCACTGTCTGTGCTGTGACACTCCAGTGCACAGTATTATTTGGCTCCTTTGTAGTCAGCATCTTGTGTAAATGTACCCATTCATCTTAAAGTTATTCCACTCCAGGATAGGATTATTTGTAGTCCACCTAATTTTGTTCCTGTTCCATTAAGGTGTTGCCACTGCAGACTAAAGTGTTCAGCTACTCCACCTAAACTGAAGCCTTCCACTATCCCAGGATGCACAGTGGCTCCTTCCCACTCTGAAATCTACTGTCTAAGGGGTGGTTCTGTCAGCAAGCCAACTCCTCCTCCTGTCTTAAGGATGTTACCTTCCTATCTCCCCCCACATGGGGATAACCCAGAGCAAACATTCTTCAGAAAACATGCCAGCTATCCAGCTAGCAAGGCCAACTTTTTGCTTCATCAACCTCCATTTCAGCCAGCATGAGACAAAAGCTTTTCCCTCTGGACAGTGAGGCTGCCTGCTCCCAGCAGCTGTCTGCCCCCCCCCCCAAACAAAACAAAATCAAACAAAAAACAAACAAACAACAAAAATTCTGAGGACTTCGTGTCCTCTGTGTCTCTCCTGAGACTCATTGCTGAACCTGGAACTCAGGAGACACAGGACATGGACCTAGGATAGGATGCTGGTAATTCAGATGACACAGAAATTGAGCATGCTGTAGTAAATTTCTCCAGTTAATCATGGCAGGGGGGTGTAGGTTGGAAGTAAGGGGCAGCAACAGGGCTGGGGTGGCAGAGAACTTTATGTCAGGAGACTGGTAGGGCTGGGGAGACACGGACCTGGGGTTGGGGAGAAGGTGGCTGGTGTTGAACTGTTGTGGTGCTTGAGAGCTTTGGAGGTTGATGGATGGGAGTATGGGGTTGGCCTTGTCCTTTGGCTAGGTGTATGGGGGTGAGTTAAGGTTAGGTTAGGGACTATAGCTGAGCAAGCTAGGAACAGTGATTAAGACAATGAATATTAATTGTCCCCCACCCCAGCTGTTGACCAGGAGAGCCAAGTCATTCTCCTGTGTACAATTAATGAATGGCATCCCATTCTTTCAATGGTCTGGCAGCCAGGCCTATTCAAGAGTAAATGATTCCATTAATGGTCCATCCTGTCCCTGCTGCCTGAGGCTTGAGGGAGGAGGGTCAGAAGGTGCCAAACTCAACCAATATCTGGGGTCTGGGTGGGGAAGAGAGAATAGGGAAGGTGGGGAGGATCTGCAGCAGATATGCCATCTCCGGCTAGCAAGGGGCCAAGGCTCAAGGGGTCACAACACTGGGGTCAGGGGAGGGAATGTGGCAGCAGCATTTTAGAGAGAGGTCATTTCTACTTTTTTCTTCTTGTCTCAATCCCCAGGAAATCTCATGGTAATAAGAGGGGCCTCTGAATCTAGCAGCAATGATGGTGCCACATGACCTTAAATAGACCTCTGGCTCAGAGGATGCTGAATAGCTGAAGGTGAAGAATGGAGCACTGTTGTCAACTCCTTGATGATACTGCATACTCAACTGCATGCTGAGCATACTTCAGATCTGGCTTTTTGCCTATGGTGTCAGGCAGGAAGAGATAGTATCTATTCTAAATGCTCTTCAGCAGCCTTCTGAAGCTGGGGAGAAGCAGGTGACATCTGATGCTGTAGACACATGGGGCATTAATAGACGTGCTCTGGGAGATAGGGGAACACTTTAATTAGTGATCTGTGCTAATTAAAAGCACCTAAGCATCATATTTATTAGAGCCCCCAGGCTGAAAAATGGTGGTGGGGTGCTTTGAACTAAAGCTTATCAAACAAGCTTTAGTTTAAAGCAGCCCGCTGCCATTTTTCGGCACGGGGGCACTGAGACACAAGATGCTGGAGGCTGCTGGAGGAGTACATTAATTTCTGCACTCCAGCAGACTCAACTAATTGAGTGTGTTCTGGTGCGCTGGATTTACAGCATATCAGAACAGCCTTTCTGCATGTCTATAGGAGCCGATAGAGCCCTTTCTGACTGATGTGGCCACAGTCACCAACAGGAAAGACAAAGCTGTAAAGAGGACAACTACTGTGCTGGCATGGCTATGGAGAGGGAAGCTTCTGCTGCAGAGGAGTACTACCTCACCAAAGCAGTGAGGCTGGCCTAACACCCTCCCTCTGATCACAGGCATTGGCCCCAGTTTCCAGCTGATCTATGCTACCATGTAGACTGGCCATGTGCTCCCCATTTTCCCACTTCCACCCCTCACTGGCAATGCCCACCAGGTGGTCACTGAGGCTATTGTGATGCTCCAAAGGGACATGATGTAAATGCCTCCTCATATTACAGCCACCCATGACGCTTCCATCCCCACCACGATGGCAACCAGGAGGTGTGGGTCTGTGTGGCATGTCTGTAAAGGGCAGCTTTTCCCTTCCGCGGGGGAACAGAAAAAAAACCAATGGCATCCCAGATTTCTGCACCCCAACAGGCAGGGATTACCATCAAAAGATGGCAGGTAAGCTCTGATGATGAGCTGAGCCAGTTCTCCAGTAATGCAGAGTAAGAAACCCCACCCCACCAACGCAGATGCATCTCTTAAGTTTTAAGGAGCCACCTATTTCAGACTAGGGTGATGTGTAGCCTGGAGCTCCCCCCAACTCAGGATGGCTGTTGGGAAGGGAAGGGAAGCATTTTCCAGGAGGGTGGAGACCATGAAGGTGCCACTTGCAGGAAACTCACTTTCAGAGGTTACAGGTGACCTCTCCCAACTGCAGAGAAGATCCACAGCTCCTTGCCACCCCACTCCTGCTGGTGCCCCTCTCTCCTTCTCCCCTCACAATGCAGTGCGGGATGGTTGCTATGATGTTTGGAATCACTGGTTTACCTCCCCAGCTACAGCTTCCAAGATCTTCAACGTAAGGGGCTGACTTGTTTTTTGCTTTGTCACCCCTTCGGGTCTTGATTTTACTCTGTCAGCAGGGTTGAATCCACAGACTTAACTGTGAACTAAGATTCTCAAATGAACACCAGACTCAGGGTGTCTGAGACTCTAAGGAATGTACCTTCAGGTACATTCTACAGGTGAAGAATAAGGAATGTATGCTTCACCTATCCTTTCCAGAGTGGGTCCCTTTTCCATCAATAAAATGCCCAGTGAGGGCATGTGATGCTTCTTCCTGTACAAGGAAAGGAACCTGTTTGCTAGTGTCTGCATTGCCAATATCATATTTTCCAGTGATACACAATGATTTTGAAATCTGCAGCAAAATGCAAGCCCTGGCTCCCAAGTGGGCAGTACCTGATCATCCCTGTGAAAGGGACCATGTCATATATGTGAGGCTCTACATGATCCCTGTAGATCTTTTTTTCACTTGGGGTAGTCTTGTAAGGCATTTGGGATAGTCCCTGTAAGGCAGGCTGCTAGCTTCCCCAAGCGCACCCAGGCTTCTAGCACCCTTTGCACCGTCCCTGCCACCTTCTCCAAACATCACCATACCCAGCCATGCTCCTGCCACCTCTCCATGCTGCCCCAAGGGCAAGCCAGACCATTCCCAGGTGGCCCAAGGCATCCTCCTGGCTGCAGGAGCTTGCTGAAAGCAGAAGCAGCAAGGGCCTGTAATGGGACAAGTCCTGGGGCCACGTCTCCTGCCAGCCCACCCACCTATCTTTATGGGGCAGTCTACCCAATCTTTCCTGCCATGACTTTGTTGTTTACAGAAATTGATGGTATAATGTGGGAAGCTGCCCATTCCTTGCCTTGATGCCAGGGGGCGCTATCTGCAGCTCCAACCTTCCCTACACTGCAGCTCCAACCCTCCCTACACCTCAGCCCATTCCTTGCAGATGGCATTATAGTTCTTAGCATCTCTGGTGCCACACTGGGCCCCATAATCCTCCAGTCTGGACCCCAAATGGATCCCTCCAATCAGGTGGCCTACAACACCATCATTCTGGGCTACCTAGATCCCTGCACTCTTCCCCCTCTCAGGCATGCTCAACCCCCCCCCCCCGGGGAATTTTGGCCATACAGGCCCTGGGATCACCTCCAAGGCCAGTCAGAACCCCAGGCCCTCAGCTCTGAGTATCCCTCATGGTGGGCCCCTGGCCTTTTTGACCCTTCTGGTCCTGGCCTCAGCATTGACCAGTTGAGAGTGCCTGAAGTCAGGCTTCTGAGCATCTAGCCCACTTTTTCACAGGGTCTGCCTTCTTGGAACTATTATGGGCTTACCCAACCAGTTGTGGGAGCTGGGATTATTACGGTGCCCTGACCTGCTTTTCACTGGGGTAAGTGGTCTGGCCTTTCCTCTGGGCTCCCACACCACTAGGAGTCCCACTACATCCCTGGCAGGGTGTAGTTTTAGGTCATGACCAGGACCAAGAGCCTCCTAGCCATCCCCATACACTCTTGCCCTTACCTCCTGGATGTTCCTGCTGCAGCTCAGCCAGGCAATATTTCTGCCTGAGCTGGCAGCAGCAGACTTCGTTCAGCCTTTATATATGGAATTCTCAATATGGCTGCCACCATCAGACACCTGCCGGATGCCTGACCTATCCCTTGAAGTGACAAGCACAACAGTGCCCTGCCACAGGGCCCAATATTTTTTCTCTGCAGAGTCTGCCCACCTCTCCCACAGCTGAGTGGCAAGATGACAGATTAATGGCACAGATTAATGCCCCCTGGCTATGAGAAAGGTGGGCAGGCTCTGCCAAAAAAAAAAGAAGAAAGGATTGGGCCCCTCACCACTTCTGCCTTCAGTAGGCACCTGTGGCCACCAAGACAATAATGTATGTACAGGGATGGAAAAATAAAACTCAGCATTTCAATTTAGGGGACATAGAATGCAACTCTAAGGACTAAAACCCCATCACATGTACAAGCACCAAGGGAAGGAGAAAACTGCATTATTGCTGGTTTGGACTGTTCTCCATATTGCCTCAGGCTGGCATAAAATCCTTATTCTTCCCACACCAAGGATTCCTGGAAACCCCACTATATTCACACCCCCCTTCCCCATCACCTAAAACAGGGAACATCATGCTGAACTACTGAAATGAAAGGCATTTATTAAGAGTGAAAGTGTCAATGCTCAATTCAGTTTGCCATCCGGCTCCTTTGCACCAACTGGGGCAAACAAGGCACCATAACCCACCAGAACTAAGCTTGTCTGAGCGGTCACTTCTGGACACTGTGCCCCTCCCTACAGTGTTCCCTCACTGCTCCCAGCTGCCAGTCCCTCCCTCTCACCCCCAGACAGCTGCAGATTCCAAGGGCATTTATACACATACTTTTTTTCCCCGCGATGTGCTAGAGATCTGCTGCTTCAGAGTAGACTTAATTAATCAAGTCTGCTCCATATGCAAGCTGAAGCAAACAATGATCTCTCTCTTTCTCTGTCTTCTCTTCCTCAGAATTCCTTTTGGTCTTCATCTCACTATTAGTCTATTCTTTCTGTCACATATCTTCTTCACCAAGTGCCTTTGCCATTCATAAGCTTCTCTCTCTTTCACACAATTTATCTTTATCAGATCTGATTTTTCTCACATATATTGTCTCCATCTGTTCTATGTTTCCTTACTCTCCCTTGTACCTTGTCCTATCATAAATTTCTCCTGTATTAAATGTGTTAAAATTGAGGTAAGCTAAAGACTGGGTGTAAGATAGGCTTTAAGGAAGATAAGGAAGCTAGTATTCACTAACTATGGATGACCACAATACTATAAAAGAGGAAATGAGAGAACAAAACCAACAGTAGCAGAAGTTGAGAAAGGAAATGGACAGGACAGCACTGGCTTCAAGCTCAACAACTCCAAGCTAAGTCCTTAATTGTTGGGATATAGATCTGCAGAACAAATTAATACCCAGCTATTTTGCCTGTGTGTGACATTTCAGCAG
>NW_005842438.1:1231802-1238794 GCF_000455745.1 Alligator sinensis | reverse complement strand
GTAACAGGCAGGGCAAATGGATGGCTCTCACGCTAGATAAATGACATCTGCCAAGAACCTAAATAACTCTTGCTGCAAAATTAGCAGCAAATGATAGTCAAAGTTTAGTGGTTTATCCGAACATTTCAAATGTCTCTCTTCACATCTGGTTATTGAATGCATCAGGTAGGCAAAAAAAAAAAAAAAAAAAAAAGGTAAAAAGAGAGGTAGCTCAAAGTGTTGTTCTTGCTCTGAGAGTTCTAGTTTTAGCAAAGAGGAGCTTCTGTTGCTTCTAATTAGATTGCAGCTTCTTGCCACAACTGTAATACATTTTTAGGTTAGGGAGTAAAGCAATAGTGACTAACCAGCAAGCTACTCTACATTATCACTCTAAAGTTTGCCACTGAGCCAGATATAAACATCTATTGCAATACAGCCACAGACTTACATTTGTTTATTATAATCATACTGCAATTTGAATAAGCATCTCTAAGAGAAGGAGCTATTTTCACAAATTCAGAAAGAGCTGTTAATAAATACAAAACATTTAAAGAAAGCTTTATTGTCAGTGCTTAATTTCATGTTTAGGCAAAAAAACAGTAGGGCTGTGTGAGGCTTTGGTTGCCGGTTTGATTTGGAGGAGAATTGGTGGACAAATCTCTGAATCCAAATCAAACTGGGAGACCAATAAAAAGGTCCAAATTGATCTGAAGCTTCCAAATCAATTCAGAAAAGATTTGGAGAAGATACAGAGATTCGGTCAGTCCCTACTTGCTGCTGAAAGGAGCTGGATCCAGACTCTGTGCCCGTAAGTAGGGGACATGTGGGGCAGATGGAGAAGAGGGGAGGGGACCATGCGGGGGCCCCCACACAAGGCCCCATCCCCTGCCTGCTCCCTCAGTCCCCCTGAGTGTCCCCGCCCACTCTCCCAGTCTCATCAATAGCTGCTTCACCTGGCCCCAGCCTCCTGGTGCTTAAAAAAAAAAAACACCCCACACTCACTGGATGTGTCAGCAGTTGTCGGGGCTTCAGGGGCAGCTCATGGCAGAGCCCCCTTATGCAGTGCAGGGCAGTGGGGATCTCCCCACTTCTGCCTGGCAGGAGGTGGTAAGTGTGGGGTTTTTTTTTATTTTTAAAGTGCCGGGACACTGGGTCTGGGTGGGGTAGCCATTGACAGGGCTGGGAGAGTGGGTGGGGGATGGGGCCTGGTCGATTTGGAGATCTGGCTGATTTGGTGGCAGTCGAATCTCTGAATAAGATTCGGCCTAATCAATTTGGGACAGTGATTCAAATCATTGAATTGAATCACTGTGCTCCAAATCAGCCAAATCTGAAGTGAATACTAGCTGCTTCACAAAGGCCTACTAAACAATCTTCCCATATAAGATGCTTCAGAGCACAGACCCCTAAAGTCCTCCAGATAATTACTCTCATGTCAAAAAGAGCTGGTTGAATAACTCATTGTTTTTAATACCTCTCTCATTAAAGAGAGAGATGACCACTTTACGCATGTGGACAGAGGTGAAAAACTGCAAAAATTAAACACATATCACTGTTGTGTGTCTGTTAAAATGTCCTCTTCACTGGACTCATTTAGAAAGACTTAACCATCTACCATATACTCCTTTGATGTACAGAAAGATGATGTTGTTCTGAGGCATGTGTTCAGGTGATCTCTTGCTTGCAGTTGTTCTCAGTGTTCAAGCGACTGGAATTTGAGCACCCTGGGAGACCAGTGCTAGGGAGCAGCAAGAAAAGTCTGAGGTGGAATCAATCTAAGTTATGCAGTTTTCTGTAAGCAGCATAGTTTAGATTGGTAGAGAACAGAACACACATTTGCTGTTTGATAGAGGGCAAATCTTAGTCCAGGTTCTACCATTTTAAATTAGTCTGTGTGCTGAACTTCTGTTCTGTTACATGTATAGTTTTGTTTTTTGTGCTGAACTTCTGTTCTGTTATGGATATAGATCTGTTTCCAGTCACTTATACCAGTAAATGTGTAATGTCTGTGTGAAGAAGTGCCAACAAGAAATGAAGTTGAAAAAGCAGAAAAAGAGATTGAGCTGGGAGAATGGCAATTCAGGAGCAGCTGTTTGCTGTGTATAAAAGAGCCTGGGGTGGGATGACGGAGTGGGGAGGAAGAGATGGGAGCAAACGGACACTCTGTGAGTGAGAGCTGGGAGAAGACGACAGGGTCAGGGAAATCCCAGGGGTCAGTCCAGTGTGCCGGTGAAGGCTTGCCTAAGGAAGGAAGCTGGGAGTCTCTGGTATGTAAATAGACTCTAAGGTCTCACAGAGAAAAAGCAGAGGTACAGGGAAGAGAGAAGCTGCAAGAAAGAAAGGTGCCGCAGATACTCCTGGGAAAAAAAATAGATAGAGAAAAAACACATTGAGATTACTCTGGTTTTGCTTTTGGTTTTGTTTTCACATTGATGTTTTTTCACAGGTGTTTGAGAGTAAAATGAGGAGAGAGCTGGAGTTAAGTCTACTACCCCACCCTAGCAGGAAGAATGTGGGAGTATCCCAAAAGGATTAGCCCGATAGAATATTGCATTAAAAAATAAAATTGAAAGTAAAATTTTCTGTATGGTTCAAGAAACTGTTCCAAAGTTAATTTTATTCTGTTGTATATTACTAAAGAAGAAACTTCATAAAAAGGTGTTTATGAAAGGCTAAACAAAAAAAGTTTGTGAAATAGCTGTGTGTGTAAAATAAAAACAGGATAATAAAGATAATCATTCAACTCCATACGACTGTGATTTGAGTGATAATCTAAATCCAGGGCATGAGTCAAGAAAAGCATCGAATAGGTTGTGCCACTGATAGAAACTGTGAGACATTGCCAGTATCCTACCATGGCAATAATAGGTCCCGACTAGTAACATAAAACATGAATAAAGACATGGCAGATGAGAGTCAGAATACACACAGGAGGCCATAGCCAAGGCAATCAGGAGAAACATACAGTCTGTATCTGGCCTGGGTGTTCAAGTATGCCGCATAAAAGATTACTCAAATTAATGTTTGAAAGAAAAAAGCTCAGAGACTTTTATTGTCATTTAGACTGTACATTACCTGGCCTGTTTAGGAATTGGTTGAACTCAGTAGAATTGCCCAGGACAACGATAGCAATGCTGTGTGTGCCCGTCTCCACTCGATGATCTGATCCTGTGCCGCCTTTGCCCAGGCAACTGGTCTTACTAGACTAAGACTCACATGTAGACCCCGGAGGGATCCTCGATGACCTTCTGGGTATCCCCCAAACTCTCCTGCCATGACTTCGGATAGTTCTTCAATGGAAGGGGTCCCCTCGGAGGATGTCTCCATAGCTGTCATGTGTCTTGGCGGATGCCTATGGGGCTCTAACCTCCCCTACACCCTGGCCATACTCCAAACTTCGAGATGAGCCTCAGGAACTTTTGTGACTGGCCCCTTTTGAGGTCTTCCTCGGTACGCACATGTCCTCTTCCGGAGGCCAGTGCCCTGGGCTCTAGCCAGAGCCAGAGGGTCTGGTCATGCTCTGCCTTCGGTGCTATCCCCCTCAATGCCCTGCGCGTTCCACGATGGATGCTGTTGGTTGTCGCCACGTCCTCACGTGGTCTTCCATCTCCAAATGGGGTCTCTAATTCCCTGAGCCTGGTATAGTGTGCTAGGGTACCCTGCTCTAGACAGGGAACAAAATAGATCTAACTAAGAAAGAAAAGCATGAACAGAACACTCACCACCAGAGAAGCACCATGCCATGGGATGTCTCTGTGATGTCACCCAGCTCCAACTGGAAATAGGCGCGGCTGATAAACCACTTAGGTGGTTTTCCCTGGTGTACCTCCTCACTTCTCCTAGAAACAGGTAGGGTTTTCCCTTCTTTTACTTTCAAATGGGGTCTGCCCGAGGCTTCCCCCTTGGTCAACCCTGCATCCCTGGGACACTGTACAATTCATACTCCTATGGGTCACTACAAAGAAACAAGATCCATGACTCCTCTATTTATACCACAAATATCCAGGTTCTCATGCCAAACTTTCCTTTACCTATCCTTTTGCTAAGATATCCATTTCTACTTGTCTCTTTGCCAAGTTCCTACCTGGGATCTTCAGGTCTTCTCTTATCTCGACACCTGCCCTCATTAATTTTGCTTTGCTCTTACTACTCCCTTATTGTATCAGCTCGTTAGGGTGTTCTTATTTTTCTGTTTCTCATCAAGTCATTCAGAGGTCAGCAAAGCCTGTTCTTCCTGAGCTCCCTTTCAGAGATGTAACTTAACTATGGCATAGCCCCTTGTTTGGGGGCTAAGGCTCAAATAGTGCTCTTCAAATCAGGTTATCAAACTATTCTGCAGTTGTTTAGATCAGTTTCAGCCCATCTCTTCTTTTTATAGGGATTTCAATCCTTTACTATATTTTATTAAGTAACAAAAATTAAATCAATCAGTCTACTACAGAAATCACTTTGTTAAACAGCAAAATTGTTCAAATGGTCAAAATTCCATTAGGTATTTCTAGGGCATTTCTATTGCAACAAAATATATTAGAGTCCAGCATTTTGCCAGATAATGCCCTTACTGCTGCAAATAATTCCCTGTTTTGTAATATTGTCACAATAGATAGTTAATGCTGCCATTCCTAATTTATTTTGATTATAACACTGACCTTTCTAGACAAAGTATCCTCCAAGTGCAAGCAGTTTATTATCTGTATGGAATTTGAAGTACGTATGCACAAAAAATTGCATGAAACACCTAAGGAAAGGAATTGAGACTCTGCAGCTGGTGAGGAAATCTATCATAGTCCATTTCAAAGTAGGATATTTAATATGCCCCAATTTAGGCCTCTTATGTCTGATAGAACTCCTCTACAATTATTTTGAGAGCTGGCCCCTTACCTTGGTAATTTATTTGAGTAATTAAAACATGCCACCAGCATTGCTTTAGGGATGAATTCTTATTTTCTTCCTAAGTGCACTTAAAATTATTCACTTGACTTTTATAGTGAGGGCAGAAAGAGATTAGAATTTCCTGTCTGGTATTGTAAAGAATTTACCTTCATTTGAGGCATTTAAGGCATGAAATGTTCCAAACTGTCAAGCCCAATTATGGTAACATTTTAAAGAATGCAACATAACTTGACAGCCAATGTAACCAGGTGTGACATGTCATCCCCATAATACATTGGCTTTAATAGAAGAGCTCTTTTTTATTTTAAGCTTCAAAAACTTTTTATTGTTTTATAGTTTTTATCCCATCTAATATATTTGTAAGCAGCTACATGGGATGAAGTTTATACTACATAATGACATGCCTCTGGCATGTTTTTAGGCACAAGGCTAAAATTCAAGTTCCTTCAAACTACTGAAATATGTAGGCTTTAAGTCCTGGAATATAAAATTATTTTTATAGGATACCTGAAACATATTAAGCTGACTAATGAGTTCTCACCTTTCCAGTTAGTTATATATGATATGCATACAACTGAAACAATTCAATGTTCTGGGTATGAACAAACAAGTTCCAGTGAGATAAAGAGGGCAGAGATGAATTGCATGACCACTGTTCTACACTAGCTGTCCATGTGGTTGCTTGCTTTTATTCCATAATAAATGAAGCTAAATCTAAGTAATCTAGTCTCATGTTATTGAAGGCTGAGGTACCCAAAACAGGTTTCACTTCTTGTGAGACAAGAACGGGTACCTAGATTCTTACTGTGGAAGAATTGATGTGCCACAAGTTCCCACTTCATGTTAATTCACAACAACTTGTTCATTTGTCCAGACCTATATTAGAATTAATAATTACTCTTGATACTTTATACTATTGAAAGTATTTTACAGGGCCACCATATAGCATTATAACTGTCTGCAGAGATCTAACAGTAGGAGAGAGAGTGCTTCTCTGTAAATACATGCTGTCTCACTCAAAATCCAATGGGAAAAGACACACAATTAATGGCAACATCATATTTTTACTTCTTTGATGTATGAGTACTGCCTCCCTCTTCCCCATTTTCCTTGCCCCCACCTCCTTCCTTTCCTTGTCTTTTGTATTCAAATAACTCTCTATTTGATAGCCTACTCTGTGCATGCCCTCTTATAACTTCTAATTAAGTGAGCTCTTGCTCATGAAAAATAGTGCACCTCTGTTTCAGTCAGTCTACAAGGTACATCTCTACCCTTGTTAGCCTTCTGCCTGACTTCAGACTAACACAGCTCTACCTCTCTTAATAGTTACACTGAAGTATCTGAGATCAGAATTCCATGTTTCATAAACCAGAAATGCCACAATAGGAACTTATGGCCACCTTTCCAGGCAATATCAATAGATAAATCAAAGTTGATAAATGATGAGAATGGACTCTGTCTTACCTTTTCCCCTCAAAACTAGCATGTTCTAAGTGTAAGCCACAGTGGCAGGGCATTGCAGCTATACATTTCTGCTGTCTTGTCCAATCTTCTTCTTTTGGAATTATAAGAGGAAAAAAGAAGAGACTATTTATTTTAGTTGTCAGTTTAGCAACTTTCACAAATATTTCTTAACTGAGTGCCAATTGAGAAAAAAAAATGGTAGGTCAATTTATGTTTATGAATCTGGACATTTAAATCAAGATGGCCAGATCTGTTGAGCTAATTCTGTAAGACTCACTGCATCAGCAAACATGTTAAACAGAACAAGAATGCTAGAATGTATCTGATTGCATTATATATTCATGCAAATATATCTAGGCATGACTTAGTTGAATGTCAAACCCAGACACCAATAAGAATTACCATAGATCAGCTCAGTTTTAAACTGTATCTCTATGGTCAGAGAGATTAATAGTCCACCTCTTGCTGCAGGGAGAGTAAAGTACTTCCTCTAAGGACAAGACCATTTCTATTCTTTCTGTAAAGCCCTGGAGTCTCCACACACTGTACAGAAAACCTTATCATTGACAAAGAGACAATGGACTTCATTATCAATGCAGTCAAGAAAAAAAAAAAAAGATTATTAAAAATAAATGCAATAATGTTAGAATGATAGA
>NW_005842438.1:1228556-1231771 GCF_000455745.1 Alligator sinensis | reverse complement strand
CCTGCTGAGTTTTTCTGAGGTTGCCTAGTGTAACAGGTTCCCAGTAGTACCACTGAAAAGGAGAGAGAAATAAAAAATATTAGGAAAAAAAATAAAATAGATGATAAAACACAAAAAAATCCAAAAAATACAGCAACCTGAAAGTGGGGAGGGGGGAAGATTTACTTATGGACATAGAAAATTAGGGATGGAAGGGACCTCAAGAGGTCATTTAGTTCAAACACCTGCTCAAAGCAGGACCATTCCCAATTAGATCACCCCAGATAAGCCTATATTTAGCCAGGTCTTAAAAACCTCCAGGGATGGTGATTCCACAACCTCTCTGGGTAACCTGTTCTAGTGCGTTACTATCCTCTGAGTGTAATTTTTTTTCCTAATATGCAACCTAAACTTCCCGTGCTGCAACTTGACATCATTGATCCTTTTTCTCTTGTCTGCCACTACTAAGAACAACCTAGCTTCATCCTCTTTGGAACTACCCTTCAGGTAGCTGAAGGTAGCTATTAAGTCTTCTCTCAGACTTCTCCTTTCCAGACTAAATAAACACAGTTCTCTCAGCCTGTCCTCAGAAATTATGTACCCCACTCCCCTAACCATTTTTGCTGCCCTCCACTGGACTCTCTCCAATCTGGCCATAGTCTTTCTGTAGTAGGGGGCCCACAACTGGACACAAAACTCCAGATGTGTCCTCATCAGGGCCAAATAGAGGGGAAGAATTGCTTCCCATGATCTGCTAGCAACACTCCTACCAGTGCAGCCTGGTATACTGTTAGCTTTTTTTGCAATAAGCTCATATTTAGTTTAATTCAAGAGGAGGTTGGATGATCACCTGTCTAGGGTCTGGTGAACCCAGCATTCATTCCTGCCTGTGGCAGGGGTCAGGCTAGATGATCTGTTCAGGTCCCTTCTGACCCTAGCTACTATGAAACTATGAATCCTCCAATTTGTCTAGGACACACTGGGTGCATGTACACAAGACACTGACTGTGCAGTAGCACATCACAGAAAGGACAGTGCTAATACACCACTGTGCAGTATTATTAGGCTACTGCATAGTAGCATCACCTAAAAGATGTTTGTTGGTGCTACTACTCAGTAACTCCAATTACTGCACATTTATTTAGTGCTTGCTAATACAAGTACTAAATAAAGACGCAGTAACGACTGAGCAATAGTGTCTCATATAGATGGGCCCACTGAATCCTAGCCCTACCTTCCAGCATATCTACTACTTCCCCAGTTTGGGGCCATCCAGAAATTTTATGAGGATACACTCTATGCCATCTTCCAGGTTGTTTACAAAGATATTGAATAAAACTGGCACCAAGACAATTCCCTGGGGATCTCTATTTGATACCAGCTGCCAATCAGACATCTAACCACTGGTTACTACCCTTTGAGCCTGAGGATCCAGGCAGTTTTCTATCCACCTTCAAATCCATTCATCCAACGTGTACTTCCTAAGCTTGCTTGTTAGAAACCTGTGGGAGACTGTATCAAAAGCCTTGCTAAAGTCACAGGATATTATGTCTGCTACTCTCCCTGCATCCACAGAACCAGTCATCTCGTCGTAGAAGGTCATCATATTGGTTTGTTATGACTTGCCCTTGGTGAATCTATATTGGCTGTTCCTAATTAACTTCTTCTCCTCCAACTGCTTAGAAATTGATTCCTTGAGGACCTGCTTCATCATTTTCCCATGGCTGAGGGGAAGCTGATGAGTCTGTTGGTCTCTGAATCCTCCTTCTTCCTTTTCTTAAAGATGGCACTAAATTTGCCCTTTTACAATTGCCTGGGACTTCTTCCAATCACCATGAGTTTTCAAAGATAATGGCCAGTGGCTCTGCAATCACATTAGAGAACTTCCTTAGCACACTCAAGTGCATTGCTCTGGTCCCATGGACTTGTCCATGCCCAGCTTTTCTAAACAGTTCCTAACCTGTTCTTTTGCCACTGTTGGCTGCTCACTTCCTTTCAGAACTGTGCTGCCAGGTTCAGTAGTCTGGGATCTGACCTTTCCTGTGAAGACTGGGGTGAAAACAGCATTGAGTATCAGTCTTTTCCACATCTTCTGTCACCAGGTTGCCTCCCTCATTCAGTAAGGAACCCACAGTTTCCCTGACCTGCCTCTTGTTGCTAACATACGGGTAGAAACCTTTATTAATACCCTTCATGTACCTTGCTAGATGCAACTCCAGTTGCAGTTTGGCCTTCCTGATTTCATTCCTGCATGCCCAAGCAATATTCTTCTACTCCTCTCTAGGGATTTGTCCAAGTTTCCACTTCTTGTAAGCTTCCTTTTTGTGTTTTGCTCACTGAAGAGTTCCCTGCTAAGGCAAGCTGGTCTTCTGTGACTTGTGAGCCTTCCTGCATATTGGAATTGTTCATTCCTGTGCCCTCAGTAAGGATTATTTAATGTACAGCCAGCTCTTCTTCACTCCTTTCCCTCTCAGACTGGTGTCCCATGGATCCTGCACATCACTTCCCTGAGCAAGTTCTGCTTTTCTGAAGTCCAAGGTCCTTACTCTTCTGCTTCCCTTATTTCCTTTCCTCAGGACCCTGAACTCAAGCATCTAATGGTTGCTTCTACCCAATTTGTCACCTACTTGTACGTTCTACAACAATTCTTTCCCATTTGTGGAAAACAGATCAAGAAAACCATGGCCCCTATTTGGCCTCTCCAACACTTACCCCAGGAAATTGTCCAAAAACTTCCTGGATTGGTGGTGCATGGCTGCATTGCCCTCCCAACAGATGTCAAGGTGACTGAAATCCCCCATGAGAACCACTGACCTTAACTCAGAGACTTCCAAGAGGCCTGTCTCCAGTTTCATAGTGGAGCTCTGAGCACTCATATAGCTCTTTTACATAAGGAGCACCTCCTCCTCCTCTTCTCCACAGTCCTTCCTGAATATTTTATACTCATCCATGATGGTACTCCAGTCATGTAAGTTTCCATTAGCCAATCATATCATAGTTCCATGACTGTGTACAGGCTTTCACTTCTTCCTTTTTTTTCCCCCAGAGCTCCCAGCGGGCATTCATGTATAGACCCCTGAGGTAACTAGCTAATTGCCCTACTTTCTCAGGAAGAATGAGAGGACCACCCATATTACCCTTATTTCTTGTGTTTCTTCTAGTTCATTCTGTCACAGTGTGGAGTCACCAGGGATGGCTGTGATGACCCTAGGTCTCCATGACCATGCCTGTTCCAT